>NC_085858.1:3826539-4141539 GCF_034702125.1 Engraulis encrasicolus
GCGCTTTGTCTTGCATTGCTGCTTCCTCCCTGAATGTGTCATTATGTTTTCAAAAATATTTAGGCTAATATAATGTCTTTCTTTATATATGTTTCTGTTTACCATTCATATTGCTGTGTTTTAAAGAGAAGATACCATTTCCCAGCCAATGGATGAAGTGCCGCAGTCGCGACTGATAGACTATGCTGTTGCGTTTCACACAAAGATTGCTGACGGTGGAAGGCTACACGAGACTGAAGCAAATTCCCACTAATGTGACATTAGCTACACATTCTGCTGGGTTTATTGCGTTAATCGTTAGGCTATGTATATTCCGTTTTTAAGAACGAAAATGAAAACAGCATTGAGAGAGAATAAAAGTTAAAACATTACAGAGATGAGCAAACACTGGTCTTTTAAGCTTTCATAGGCTTGGAAATAATGTTTCCTTCTTCCCAATGCTTTCTTCCCAGTAGCCTATTTAGCATCACTGTTAAAAATGGTCCAGCCTGTAATATTTCACTCAAATGATGGAACACGTGCGTGTACAATAATCTGCGTCACGACTCAAACGAAATAAAATATATTACCGCAGAAACAGTGACAAATCCGCAAATTGTGGACATTTTGGGTAGTTTATGCCATAGCAACACCTTAATAATTATTTTCAACAATCGAATTAGGTGGTCTTTATGTTTAGAATTCAGGATCTGAATTGCAAACGCATTTTAGCAGCCTATACGCTTATTCTGACATGATCTCTCTCTTTTTTCCTCCTCATTTACTCGTTGGCGTTTCTGAGAGAGAGAGAGAGAGAGAGAGAGAGAGAGAGAGAGAGAGAGAGAGAGAGAGAGAGAGAGAGAGAGAGAGAGAGAGATTTAATTCTTTAATTTGCAATTTCGTGTAGCCTATCTTGAATATACACCAGGAAACAAATCCGATTTTATTAATGAAACGATATTCATCCCCATCGTTTTATGACCATCAGTATTTGCTCAGCCTTATCCTTTTCTTTGCAGATGAAATGCGCTAAAATTCAGGGAAAGGGAGATGGTATATTCTTCACACATGGGCACGTGTCCTGTAACACACACACACACACACACACACACTGACTCACACACACGCACACAAGCAAGGCGGTGCGGAGCAGCCATTTATTGCCACCGTTGGATATAGAGAACATTTGGATGGATATTTATTAGCAAAAAAAGGAGAAATATCATCCTTCACCACATACAACGGAATTATTGCCTTTTTTCGCTGCGCGCAGTGGAAATCATGGTCGATATCTTGAAGAACATCTTGGAATAATTCTGAAGGGTGCGCGGATGTTGAAGGACAAGAGACATGCATGTGGCAAGAACGGGATAATTCAGCCTCCCTCCATCTCTACGCAAATCCAGCAAGGAATCCAAGAATGCATTTTACCAAGAATGTATTGATCGTCTAAACACTGACAGTTCTTCCTCCATCTATCCGAGAAGTGGTATACCTAAGCCAGATATTTGACAGTAAGGAAATTATTTTAGTTTAAAAAGGAAGACATTTTTAATACAGACAAAAACAAAAACAAAAAAAATCATGGCTCACTTAATCCGACACAAGATTTCCAACAAAATCACAAATGCTATGAACACGGCCACCAACAAGTCTCAGGCGAAGGTCAGCGGGGTGTTCGCCCGCATGGGCTTCCAGGCGGCCACGGACGAAGAGGGACTGGGCTTCGCCGAGTGCGACGACCTGGACTATGACTACAGGCAGGGGATGCGCATGGATGTGATTCAGCCGGACGATGCCGGCTCGGACATGAGCGGATCGGGCACCGGGGACGGGCTGGAGGGGGACAGCCACTACCAGAGAGATGGCACCCGCCACCGAGGCTCCATCAAGAGCACCGGCGGTGTGGAGGAGATGGAGCGGGACAAGCCGAAAATCACCGCCTGGGAGGCCGGATGGAACGTCACCAACGCCATCCAGGTTAGATGCGCTCCTTTGGCAATTGTTAGACGTTAAAAAAAATAGAATTGTAAAAGGAAACGGGCCTGTAGGCCACATCTGTTTATACTGAAGGTCAGTGGTCTGCATTTCCAAGAAAGAATATCAGTTGTAGTAGGCTATGCGCAACTGTCATCATGCTTTTTTTCTTGGTTAGTGTGGTTATGTGTTGAGTGGTTGGCAGTATGCGGCTCTAGGGGGAGGGGAGCCAACAGTGATGCTGCCATTTTATCCCTTCATTCTGCCCACCCAGACCCCGTTCCATCGCAACGCGTTAAAATGAATGTTGCTGAAATCGCCACTTGGCGAGGTCCCGAGGCTCCAGCCTGTTACGTCACAGCAGGCTACCTCTCCCCGTAAATAAATAAAATAAAAATGCACTTTTAATGTATCCATTTGTCCTGTACCCAGACAGGTGTATTTGCATCTTATTTGTAATGCCAATACAAACAATTTCAGTATAAGGTGGCCTTTGTTTCCAACATAGCATTCCGAACATTACGCATAGCCATCCTCTGTATCCAAATCGATAAAACCCTTTCAAGCCAGACTATGCCAGCGTAAACTTCATTATTTTTGCAATATATATTTGGCAACTGGTAGTTTGGGTATGTCCATGTCATCACCACCACTCTCTTGGTCATGTGTGTCCGCAGGGTATGTTCGTCCTTGGCCTGCCGTACGCCATCCTCCACGGGGGTTACCTGGGCCTCTTCCTCATCATCTTCGCCGCTGTGGTCTGCTGCTACACGGGTAAGATCCTCATCGCGTGCCTCTACGAAGAAAACGAAGACGGACAGCTAGTGCGCGTGAGAGACTCGTACGTGGACATAGCCAACGCCTGTTGCGCGCCTCGCTTCCCGAGCCTCGGTGGACACGTCGTAAACGTGGCACAGATCATCGAGCTGGTGATGACCTGCATCCTGTACGTGGTGGTCAGCGGGAACCTGATGATAAACAGCTTCCCGGGCCTCCCCGTGTCCCAGAAGGCTTGGTCCGTCCTGGCCACGGTGGCTCTCCTGCCGTGCGCCTTCCTGAAGGACCTCAAGTCCGTCTCCAAGTTCAGTCTGCTCTGCACGCTCGCCCACTTCGTCATCAACATCGTGGTGATCGCCTATTGCCTGTCCCGCGCGCACGACTGGGCCTGGGAGAAGGTCAAGTTCTACATCGACGTCAAGAAGTTCCCCATCTCCATCGGCATCATCGTCTTCAGTTACACCTCCCAGATCTTCCTGCCCTCCCTCGAGGGCAACATGCAGAAGCCCAGCGAGTTCCACTGCATGATGGACTGGACACACATCGCCGCGTGCGTCCTCAAGGGCCTCTTTGCCCTGGTGGCCTACCTCACGTGGGCAGACGACACAAAGGAAGTGATTACGGACAACCTCCCCGGGGGCATCCGCGCGTGGGTAAACATATTCCTGGTGGCCAAAGCTCTCCTGTCTTACCCACTGCCGTTCTTCGCCGCGGTGGAGGTTCTAGAGAAGTCTTTCTTCTACGAGGGGAGTTTATTACCAGACTGTTACGGCCCGGGAAGAAAGCTCAAGTCGTGGGGTTTGGGTTTGCGCATCTTGCTGGTTGTGTTCACGCTGATGATGGCCATTTTCGTCCCGCACTTTGCGCTCCTGATGGGGCTCACCGGGAGCCTGACGGGCGCGGGCCTGTGCTTCCTGCTGCCCAGTCTCTTCCACCTGAGGCTGATGTGGAGGAAACTCTTGTGGCACCACGTCTTCTTTGACGTCTCCATATTTGTCATTGGAGGGATCTGCAGCGTGTCTGGATTTATTCACTCCGTCGAGGGGCTCATAGAAGCCTTCAAATACAACCTTCCGGATTAGGATGTTCGACACGATGAAAGGGGAAAAGAATAGCCTAATAATAAGAGAGCAGATTGTATAGAAATACCAATACAATCCACTGTAGGTCCGCTTCCAGAAGGGAATATGACACGTCAAGCAATTACTTTTAGGCTCATTAATAAATATTTTCTCGGGTTTGTCAAAAGGAATAACGTGCAATATCTCAATAGATGTCTTAACTGTATTGTGTTTGTTTTGTGGTAGTCTTTATATCAAAGTGGATGCAATTTTGAGGTGAAACGCTGAGCTGAAAAGGATGCTAGAGACAACACCTCCCTATGCAAAAAGCCTACAGCACATAGATGTTCTCGTGAATTGTGGTTTAAAGAGATTTTTTTGCTGCTCCTCATAAAAATCTCAGAAAAGAACATCGCCGCGACTCAAGATGAAAAAAAAAACAGGGTAAAACATGGGAGGAAGGGTAGCCCAAAGATGCTGACATTTGGACTTTCTGGCCAGTGATATTAATAAAAACTTTCAGTTCAGGTTGATATGTTCCTATATAAAAATATAGCACAGAGACCGAGCAGAAGCTACATTTCGTTATCGGTAGCTTTCATTTATTACATCCACGCACATTCCATTTTAAAGGCGTGGCCAGAAACTGTTGTATCCTAGATTACGCAGCACATTTTTTTTCTTTTGACGGGAGGCCAGTTGCCACCCCAACGCATCTAGCTGTTAATCGTATGTGTATCTGTGAGCGTGAATGTGAGGTGCAAGATCCTGTGGTGATGTTTGTTTTCTAATTGTGTGACAAACTTGGTCCCTGTGTGATACTCTCTTCATGTGATGTCAGCGACGAAGATGTGACAAAGAAAATGATTGTGTGTATGAAACAAGATTAAATATTTTATTTGCCGTGCCTATTGCAGTTGGTCTGCTTTTTGCTTGAATGTTTAATTTAACTGCTAAGAGAACCTTTGAGAAATGGGGAATAATCCTCTGACCACCAAAGAATTGACATTAAACCACGAAACAAATAGCCTAATAATTTTGATAGAATCGTACTTTTAAATGGATAAACTGAGAGCTACGCCCTCCACATCCCTCCAATATTCGTTAGGCGAGGAAAAGGTAGACTAGATGCCATAAATTGAGGTGAATTTCAAAGAAAAAGACAACTTTCGTTTGTCTTCAATTATCTCCACGTAGCCTATGTCTTCATATGATATCAAAAGGTATTCAACAATAAACAGCGAATAAACTAAACGAACATAGGCCTATTTTTATTGGTTTTACGCTTTTACGTGTTTTTTTATTAAATTATTAGTCGTAGTACGATTTAACTGGCTATTACATGGGAAATGGACAAATATTTTGTTTGTAGGTCAAAATGAACCCTTGTTTGCAGATAACTCGTGTCAGTCAGATTATATCCATGCGTGAAAATGGGGTCGCCAACAGGCGCGGAGTGGCCATCGGGAGATCGGGGACTTGTCCCGGTGGGCCGCGGCCGCGAAATATATTTCAGCGGCCACATTATGTTCTCAGCCGGCCCTAAAGTGCTTAACCACACACTTCTCAGCCGGCCCCAAAGTATTTATGTGATATAGAAAATATTAACTAACTCCAATTCACTACTTGTTTGTAACATTGACTCACCACTATATATACCGTCTACCCGACCGCAATACCTCAGTGACAGTGTCAAACAGTAAATTGGCCACACCCCTCCTCTACTGATATTGTTCATACACCGTAGATCGCGGATGTTTACTAGATCTTAGTAACATAGTTTCGTTTTCAGTATTTCAAGAACCTGTGATATTTATATTGGTTACCAAGGAATGGAAATATTAGTAAGTTGTGATTTATTTTCCGATTTCCACATGACTGTTACAGTTTACAGTCTGCCACTCCAGATTCACTTGTTCTGTGGTTATTGACTTGGGTTACGAACAGACTCCACCAAGTGGTAAGGAGGTGAACTGCAGCTAAGCAGGAAAACACGTTGTACATGTTTTGATGGCATTGGTTTGTTAGAACTAGCGGTAGGCTTATATCTCCTTACAGTATAATGTATATCATACATATATTTATATGTGGCACATTTAGGATGTAGCCTATGTAATGTCTGAAGAAATGGAACAAAATAATTACCACAAATTCTGATGTGAGCAGTGCTGGGTGTGTAGCCTAAACTGTGGATTAAAATGTAATTGCAAGAAACAAAGACATTTGCTGCGACGAAGACAGCGTTTTAAGGTAGGCCTATCCGTTTGGCTATACATTTTGTTGACTTATGGTTGTGCTTTGAAGTAGCTAGGTTTGGCTTATTTGCTGCATGGTGGGTTTATTGCACAATGTAGACAGACTTTTTGTAAGCTATAGGCCTAGGCTACTATACTATATTTTGTAAGCCTACTGTTCTAAAAATCCCCACACCCAAAACTTTGTGCCCATGCTAATCCTGTCTTCCTTAAACGATATTTCAATTTCAAACTGTCAAAATGACAGTGGAGTGCACATTTCCATGATGTAGTGATGTAGCCTAACCTAGTAGGCTAGGCCTATGAATGCTTTGGACTGTGATGATGGCTCCAGTGGTGTAGTCTACTTTTTGAAGTGGGTATACTGTATATTTGAGCATTTTTTGATGTGTAGGCCTACTGTATATATTTGTGCTATTGTAAATAATGGATCAATCAATTTTAAGTGGGTATACTGTAATCCCTGAAATTTTGAAATGGGTGCGTATACTTCGTTTTACGTAGACTACACCACTGGCTGTGCATTTCATCAAGGTGTAGGCTAAATTCTCCAATTCAGGTTGATATTTTGACAACACTAATGTTCACATGTAGTACGACTGCAGATTTCGTGGCTTTTGTCTTTTTGGTTAGGAAACCATGTTGTTCGCTTTGGGTTTTTTTTTGTTTTTGTTTTTTTAAAGAGGGCCGCCAAGGGGAAAATTCTCCCGGTGGGAAAAGGTGGGCCACTCCGCCCCTGATATATGGTATTAAAATATATTCAAATGCCATGTGAATTCGAAGGCGCCACCCTGTTTGGACACACATGAACACACGCGGACACACGCGCCAGCTGGCGTGAAGTGTGGAGATAGAAACATTTCCGCAGCAGAAGTGGAGGTGCTTTCGACAGGAGGAGGACAGTGTTTCAAAATAAGTAAAAGAAGGAGACACACATGGACGAAAACACTGTAAAATAGCACACTGTCATACTCCATTGTCATTCAAAGCAAACTGTACCTGGCACGGTCAATATTATTTGCAATTTCGTGTTTCTTCCACTCGCACGCATGGTCTGAGGTGTGCGTAGATTTAGGCACATTTCTACGTTCAAGTACATGTTCATAAATCCCATACTTTGCTCAGGAATGATCGCACGCACGCTTTACGCACAGATCTGTGCCTAAGAACGCTTGATAAATGAGGCCCCAGGATTGCTTCAAATTACTTTGGCCCCATGGCATTTCGTTTCATGATTGAGAACCAAATTTGCGGGCACATTTTTTCACCTGTGCAAATCAACCAAGCATACGGTTTGGCGCTTGAACCAGTTGGTTAGACCACACATTTGCGCAATTTTAATCCAACGACATATATTTTTAAACTCCATAATGTATACTTGCTGGCATGCTTGCATAGGTCGTCTATAATGAGATTCCACTGCATAGATGTTCCTTCTTCCTGTGCATAAAACACGTGATTTCACAACCACCAAATGAGTTTTGTTAGCGATATTTTTGGGGAAATGTGATAGCTAGCGGCGCATGGCCAAATGACGTTAATCTATTTCGTTCAGATCAATGTAACTCATTTAAGACATTTTACAAACCATGCCGCATAGACATTTTACACGCCATGCCACAACTGGCGTGCCCCAATGGCCTGACGCACCGCAGTGGATTCGAATGGTGGGAACGGGACAGGTTGGCGACCAGGGGCGGAGTGGCCCACCTTTTCCCACCGGGAGAATTTTCCCCTTGGCGGCCCTCTTTAAAAAAAAAATTAAAAAAATTTAAAAAACGAAAGCGAACAACATGGTTTCCTAACCAAAAAGACAAAAGCCACGAAATCTGCAGTCGTACTACATGTGAACATTAGTGTTGTCAAAATATCAACCTGAATTGGAGAATTTAGCCTACACCTTGATGAAATGCACAGCCAGTGGTGTAGTCTACGTAAAACGAAGTATACGCACCCATTTCAAAATTTCAGGGATTACAGTATACCCACTTAAAATTGATTGATCCATTATTTACAATAGCACAAATATATACAGTAGGCCTACACATCAAAAAATGCTCAAATATACAGTATACCCACTTCAAAAAGTAGACTACACCACTGGAGCCATCATCACAGTCCAAAGCATTCATAGGCCTACTAGGTTAGGCTACATCACTACATCATGGAAATGTGCACTCCACTGTCATTTTGACAGTTTGAAATTGAAATATCGTTTAAGGAAGACAGGATTAGCATGGGCACAAAGTTTTGAGTGTGGGGATTTTTAGAAGAGTAGGCTTACAAAATATAGTATAGTAGCCTAGGCCTATAGCTTACAAAAAGTCTGTCTACATTGTGCAATAAACCCACCATGCAGCAAATAAGCCAAACCTAGCTACTTCAAAGCACAACCATAAGTCAACAAAATGTATAGCCAAACGGATAGGCCTACCTTAAAACGCTGTCTTCGTCGCAGCAAATGTCTTTGTTTCTTGCAATTACATTTTAATCCACAGTTTAGGCTACACACCCAGCACTGCTCACATCAGAATTTGTGGTAATTATTTTGTTCCATTTCTTCAGACATTACATAGGCTACATCCTAAATGTGCCACATATAAATATATGTATGATATACATTATACTGTAAGGAGATATAAGCCTACCGCTAGTTCTAACAAACCAATGCCATCAAAACATGTACAACGTGTTTTCCTGCTTAGCTGCAGTTCACCTCCTTACCACTTGGTGGAGTCTGTTCGTAACCCAAGTCAATAACCACAGAACAAGTGAATCTGGAGTGGCAGACTGTAAACTGTAACAGTCATGTGGAAATCGGAAAATAAATCACAACTTACTAATATTTCCATTCCTTGGTAACCAATATAAATATCACAGGTTCTTGAAATACTGAAAACGAAACTATGTTACTAAGATCTAGTAAAAATCCGCGATTTACGGTGTATGAACATTATCAGTAGAGGAGGGGTGTGGCCAATTTACTGTTTGACACCGTCACTGAGGTATTGCGGTCGGGTAGACGGTATATATAGTGGTGAATCAATATTACAGATAAGTAGTGAATTGGAGTTAGTTAATCTTTGATATATCACACAAACACTTTGGGGCTGGGTGAGAACATTATGTGATTAAGCACTTTGGGGCCGGCTGAGAACATAATGCGGCCGCTGAAATATATTTCGCGGCCGCGGCCCACCGGGACAAGTCCCCGATCTCCCGATGGCCACTCCGCGCCTGCCATATATGGTTACTTGGAGGCGTTTCGGGATGCAAATTACCCCGAATGCGCGCGTGCACAGTGATTTGGAAGGTGTGGGATTTATCATGCAGACGTGTGCGTAGGAACAGCCAACGCACGTTTCATAAATCCCGATTTTTCTGTACTTGCGAACATTCTAAATTTCACTCGTAAGACACACTTTAGAAGACATTCTATGAACTGATGATAAATGAGGCCCCTGGAGATGGTGACTGCTCACATTTCGTCATCGAAATTTGTAAAACACAAGGCCTGACACTGCACAGCGACTTACAACACGCCAAAACACGTCTCCATACCGAAAACCAGATAGGCCTACCAGACATAGCTGGTGACAAAACACTGCAAGTCAGGAGGACCAAAACGCAATCTAAGATAAAAGGACAACAGAAGATAACCTAGTCTGCGCAATGGATGGTCTCGGGAAGAGGAAGAGAAGGAGTGGTGAGGAAGAGGAAGGGGTGTAACTAGGAAGCTTTTCTTCTTAGGATTGCAGTGTGTTGCAGTGACTAAGATCCACATGATGGTTTTAGAATAGTACATGAATGAATGTAATGGATGTTTATTTTCACTGTTTAGGCTACAAATAATTAGATGACATGGATTTTGTTAGCTTGATTTGCTCAATTCTGACTTTCTTTGGGTTTAAATAGTGGTGCAGGTCGAAAAACCCCAAGTCACTCATCTTTAAAATGTCAAACACGAATGAACGCAGAACATAGCATTTTCATATTTTTTGTGCCTCCAGCTGATTTGCTGACAGAGCAGACAGCTTCCACATCTCTGGCTCCTGTGGTTCCCCAAGCCCTGCATAGATAGCATAGTGGTCAAAATACACAAGGTCCTGCGGTAAAGCATTGCATTGCAGAAAACACAGAAAGGACATTGTGTTCTTTAATTTCTCTTCTACAACAATAACAAAGGAGAGTGTTCTACTAGAAGCAGGGTGGAGAACCAAACATGGGCCCTAAAGCAGACCAAAATGTACAGTGTTAAAGATTCAACACTGTTTTCAGTATGGTCCCATTCAGAACAGTGTTAAAGTTAACCCTTTGAGAGTTGAATTAACATATAGAGTTTTATAGGCCTATCCCACACTATGCTGAGAACAAATGACCTCACAGTGTTAAGTTACAGTAACACTCCACTTAAATTGAGTGGGATCATATGTGCTCAGTGTTGAATTAACACTGCTACATTTACTGTGCAAGGACCCATTGAAATACAATTCCACACTGCTAGTGGTAGCAGCTAATACTTGAGGCCGAAATTGTGGGGTGAGGTGGGGTGGGTGTCAGGGTTTATCAGAGTCACTAGAACTCAACACAAGGGGCCCCCACGAGAGTCTGATTTTTCCTTTTTTACATAGGCCTATTAATAAAGTGGGCTCCATTAGATCTTGTTGTACATGCATTATAGCCCAGAATTTTCCACCTGCTTGAGGCCTTGGTAATACCAACTCCTTCTGTGCAGCCTCTGCTGTGACCTTGTCTGAGGTGATCTAGGTGGACTGACGCGGCTTAGGCAAGAGAAAATACTGGAATACGTATCTCTGGCTTAGTTAAGTATGCGGTAAGTGTGCTCTGTGAACACAAGGTACGTAATTACTCATTGTCAAGGGTATTTACAACTTTATTTGAGTTAACATAATGAGCCTGCTCTTAAATATCACAATGGTCTCTATAGGCAGAATAACAGACAGAGCCAAGTGGAGTGTAGGGTTGCTGTTCGGGGATACACATACGGCCCACCCAGGGCTCTAAACTAACACCCACATACTGCCCAAGTGCTGCTGAAAATTAAGTTTGTCTGGTAGAAAATAAAACTTGCTAGCCACTCTGACCCATTAGTGAGTGTGTGTGTTTGGCTAGTAAGATGAACATTTACCAGGTATTTTGGTTGGCAGGGGAAAAAGTTAATTTACTGGTCCCACTGGTGGGCAACCGCCATTCCGCCATACCGCCATTCCGACATTGACGTTCAATTGTCGGAATGACGGAATCTGTTTTTTCATGAAACGCCCCGCCATTCCGACAACCCAATTCAGGTTACACTTAACAGTTGGGTCCCTCGTACCAGGGTCACCTATTATGACGGCCCTATGGGTCACCGATGTCTCAAATGTACTCACGGAATGCCACTCCACCGATGACACTGTATTGCTGTTTTACACTGCTTGTTAGTTGCCTGCCTTGCATTCCTTAGCCTCTGTAGATTGTCATTCTGCTTGCACCTCTGTCTGATGTTTTTATTATTTATGTATAGCAGGGCTATTCAAATGGCAGCCCAGGGGCCAGATGCGGCCCTCGGACGGCAAGGTTCTGGCCCCCCACAAGCCCCTTGAAAAACGGAAACGTTGTTCGGAATTTAGAGATAAAAGTACGGATTCTGTATCGAGCTGAAACAGGACACAGGATGTTAAAATGCAGGAAATTACATATAAGAAATGCAAAACTTTCTGGGAAGGACCCCCAAACACCCCACCTCAACGAAGTGTTCCGCATTTTTTTCATTCACAGTCGTCAACCATGATAGGCCTACATACGTGTAGTGCGGCCCTCGTTGACATTTAATTGAATACCCCTGAGTATAGTATCCTTACATGTGCTTCCTTGGTTTGTCTGTAATCTTTGTACGTGTCTTCTCTGTTTGTTTGTATTTTATCATGCTGTCTTGGCCAGGACTCCCTGGAAGAACGGGGGTTTATTTGCCTCAATGGGTCCTTCCTGGTTAAATAAAGGTCAAATAACACTCTCACCCCACCATCATGCTAAATCTCAAGTGGTGCAGCTCCAAGTCCTTGTTGTGATATAAACACTGATTTTCAGGGCGGATAATGGTTCACTATATAACCTACTCCACTCGGTGGAGTGGCATTCCGTGAGTACATTTGAGGGCAGTCATGGGGGAGCGGTTAGGGCGTCAGACTTGCATCCCAGAGGTTGCCGGTTCGACTCCCGACCCGCCAGGTTGGTGGGGGGAGTAATCAACCAGTGCTCTCCCCCATCCTCCTCCATGACTGAGGTACCCTGAGCATGGTACCGTCCCACCGCACTGCTCCCCATGGGGCGCCACTGAGGGCTGCCCCCTTGCACGGGTGAGGCATAAAATGCACTTTCGTTGTGTGCAGTGTGCAGTGTTCACTTGAGTGCTGTGTCACAATGACAGTGGGAGTTGGAGTTTCCCAATGGGCTTTCTTTCACTACTGTATGTCTTCATGGTACTCCACAACTGCCTCTGTAAGTCATCACAGACAACTTCGCATCTGAAGTAAGTTTCTGTTTCATGTGAGATTGCCCCCCCCCCCCCCCCTCTCTGTTTGTGTAGAGGAATTGTAGTGGGAGTGTGTGGTCTGTATGTCCGTCTGTCCGTCCATCTCTCTCTCTCTCTCTCTCTCTCTCTCTCTCTCTCTCTCTCTCTCTCTCTCTCTCTCTCTCTCTCTCTCTCTGTGTGTGTGCGTGTGGTCGTGTGTGCGTGTGTGCGTGTGGTCGTGTGTGTGTGTGGTTGTGTATGTGTGTGTGTTTAATGGCATGAGCGGGAGAGTGTTTGGGATGACTGCTTGCTCATCTGAAAGAGAAAATGAGGATGTGACACTGACTGAACCAAAGTGCATGTGTCTGGCTTCCTCTTTTTCGCATACTGAGAAGATGGAACTGAAATCTCTCACAATCTCTCTTTGTGTATTCATTTGAGCGTGAAGGGTCTCACATTTAGCATTGAGGTAATCAACCAAAACTTTGTTTAACTTTTTAGCACCCAATCCTTCACTATCTCCCCAGCACCTGGTATGTACATGTCTGATTAAAAAAAAAAAAAAACTCACGTTGTTGACGTATTTAGGAGAGTGGCAGACGTATGCTGTATATTTATATGAATTGAGTGAGTTGTGCGAAGGTCAGATAATACATTAGGGGGAAGTAGGAGACTGTAAAAAAACCCCTGAGAAGATCGCTGTCACACAGGAGGACAACATAACCGAACAGCAGAGGGATTCCGGTAAGAGAGCTCCACCATATAATCCAAATGCATTATTTATATGATATATGTTTAGTAAAGTAAGTAAGTGCATTTTAGTTATAAAGCACATTTGAAAACAGTGTGAACTGACCAAAGTACTGTACAGTGTCTAACTAGCCTACATAATGTTTATTGATAAATGAAAGAAAATGTCTTGAAAATGCACACTTGAATCCTTCTTGTGTTCTTTTAATTTGTCAAGCTTTTGCTCTGCTGACCTTCCTCAGGGTTCAGTTCAGACGTTTTTCTTTCATTTATCAAAGTTTTTGCTTATATTTAGCACCTTTTAATCGAGAGTGCGGTGTAATCCGGTTAAATACAGATATGTTTACTGATAACATTTTCTGTCCTAATGTAGTATTTCAGAGATAAACTTTGAACACAGATATTAATCTACTTGATAACTATGATGATGGAGGTTAAAAAAATGTACATTTCATTGAGGCTCATCCCCTGAACTTTAACAGTGAGTGGTTTGATGCATCAGTCAAAGTATAATTGGTTGCTATCCACATCTAGGATGCATGAGGCCAAGCAGTTTTTTGTGCTTAAGAAGTCACATCACTTTTTTCATGGCATTGTTTGACATGTTGTATTTACTCCAAAGGGGTGTCGCGCCTTTAGGTTTGTATCGGGAGGGTGCGTAGGTTCCACAAAGCAGCAAGGAGGAACTCGCACACCACTGATGCCGATGCATAAAGAATTTTAATGCATAAGGAAAATAAATAAGGTGCTACCCAGTGAAGTGGCACTGATGATGGTTTGAAGGACCGAAAACGTTTGCACTTCACTGGGTAGCACCTTCTTTATTTTCCTTATGCATTAAAATTCTTTATGCATCGGCATCAGTGGTGTGCGAGTTCCTCCTTGCTTCATTGTTTGGCATGTTGACACCATCTAGGCTACGTGTATATGCAGAACACTGTGCGGGGATATAAATACCACTGAATGTAACAATGATACAAAATAGATAGGCCTATTCTAAATCTTTTGTTCACCTAAAGACTTTGTGTCGGAGGAGATAACAGTCACTCTAACTAATTACTGTTGTACACGGCTTATTCCGCAAGCAAGATTTATGAACTTGACAACATCCTTGACTAATATCAATAAATCAGTTGATAAATGTCAGTTGCAGTGTTTGGGAATTCACCACAATTGGCCTACATTTTGATTTGCTATTACTAATCGAGAGGGGAATTTAACACTGTAGTTGGTCGTTTTTAAAGTGTTAAACGAACACTGTAATACGTATGATGCTCTGTAACTTCCTTGACATATCTCATCAAAATTCTATATGAATAAGACAACTATGCACTCATCAGGCACAAGCGAAGTGGCATTCGACCAGGTTGTCAAAAAAAAAATAGCCCTACTTGGTATTTGCACCATATTGTTCTGTATATTTGTACTTTGTATCTGTAGGCCTATGTTATGATGTCTTAGATTGAAAGTCACTTTGGATAAAAGCGTCTACCTAATGCAATGTACTATACTGTAATGTAATATAATGTAGTCACATAGGCTGCCCCTCCCAATGTAATGTAATGTAGTCCTAGGCTAGCCATGCGGTCCCTCCTGATCCTCCTGCTGATGGTGCTCCTTCTGGCCCCTGAGTCCTTTGCAGCCCATCCTGGTGTCAAAGTGGCTTTTACCTCCAAAGGCCTCGACTATGGTAAGCTGAACTCTATACACGGTGTAGAGGCAGTAGAAAGTTCGGAAAACAAAACCTCTACAGTTATTGGTGGTGATGCTGCTGTAATTGAGGTCATCTGCACTAGTTTTCCACTCAGGCTTTCAACCTGCCACCTATCAGTCAACGTTTAAGCTCAGACATGGGAGGCACACAATAAGCGAAAGGTCCAGACTGTTATCTCAGCGTTACTGATACAGAATGAGTCTTTGGGAGGGAGGTTTACTAATGTTCTACCACCCAACTCTACTTGGCATCCGTTACACTGCATGTGAAAGTTGGTGTTAGTGATATTAAGCTCCATGAATAGCGACAGGATACTAAGTTTTGTAAAGTTGTGTGACCCTCTGTGGGTCATGAGTCCTATGTAGTGAAAGTGTCACAATGGAATAGGCCTATAATCCGTTGTTTTCCGAATGTCAACCGACTCCTTTGTCTCTCTCTCTCTGCACGTGTGCATGCGTGTGTGTGTGTGTGTGTGTGTGTGTGTGTGTGTGTGTGTGTGTGTGTGTGTGTGTGTGTGTGTGTGTGTGTGTGTGTGTGTGTGTGTGTGTGTGTATGTGTGTGTGTGTGTGTGTGTGTGTGTGTGTGTGTGTGTGTGTGTGTGTGTGTGTGTGTGTGTGTGTGTGTGTGTGTGCGGGTGTGTGCACAATAGTGAAAAATGTAGTTGCCGACAGGGTACAGGAAAAACTTCTCACTGCAATCCTCCCACCTGTAGAAGGGAGTGTGTCCATTGGCATTGGAAATGTTCACTATGCTCTTACACAGTAAGTTACCAAGCACTTCAGCACTTTACTCCTGATTTGATCATAAATGTCTAGTAGTGACCACAGTCAACAGCATTTTGTCCTCATTTTCAGACCGTAAGACTGCAAATAAAGTTGACAGTCCAAGTAATATTGATAAAATGTTAAAGCTACACAATTTCGGTTTGATGTTGTTTGATGTTCCTCAAATACTTACACAAGCCTGCATCATTAAGAGTTATGGTCAGTAAATTGATGGCACATCACAGTTGTTGGTAATAATATCTGTGGGTGAGGGCTAATCAGACTCAGGACAACATATGAGGGTGATGAGGGTTTTATGAGGGTTTTATTTCATTCATTTGTTAATTTATTCATTTCTTTGTTCATTCATTCATTCATTCATTCATTCATTCATTCATTCATTCATTCATTCATTCATTTTTTATTTTCAGAATGAAAGTGGTGAAGGTGGATCTGCCTCAGCCCAGCGTGAGTTTTGTGCAGGACGTGGGGGTGTCTGTGGAGGTCAGTGGGCTCAGCATAGCCATATCAGGGAACTGGAGAACTAGATTTGGTATCATGTAAGTTTGCTTTATTTCCCTTTTGCACTCCTATTGTTTTGACATGGTGTCATGTGACTGTATAAAGGAGGAAGTGAGAAGCACCAACTGAATAACTCATTTTAACAACTAAAGGAACTAGGGGTCGGGACTCGGGAGCCGCAGAGTTACTCTAGGGGGAGCCCCAGAGGTAAGAGAGATTATGCATTAAAACAGGACAGCTTTAGGTTAACAGTTAAAATAATTAATTCCATACATTGGGATTGACATACTTCCATACAATGGTTTGTAATAGCACTCACGTCTACAGTTAATAAATGTTTGTAGGCCTACTTCTCCTGTGAATTTCAAACATACATTTTAAATTTAGCTGTAAATTACTTGGTGTTTGGAATATCCTGTTACGGTGGAGTCGTGAAAATATTCTTATGTGCGAAAGGGGGTCCCAGCAGAAAAAGCTTTGCATTTAACAATAACCAATAATCCTTTACCACCTCCATAGCTTATTTTGTTAAGTTTACTTAGTGTGTGTGTTGGTCTGCATTCTTGTAGATTCAGTGTACACTTTTCACAAGTCACAATAATAGCATTGTAATAGCAATGATAATAATAATAATAATAATAATAATAATAATAATAATAATAATAATAATAATGCATACATACATACATACATACATACATACATACATACATACATATGTTTCATAGGCTGTAGCTTTTTTCATGACACTCAAAGTCCCTTTAATGATGAATAATGTTATAATTTTGTAATGTAAGTTATATCTTTAAGTAACAGTCATCTTTTTCATTCCACTCCACAGTAAGGATAGGGGTACCTTCGAAATGGCTTTGTTTGGTCTTTCCTCCTCCCTGACGGTACAGCTGGGCAATGACTCCCAAGGACGTGTATCTGTGGACTGCCTGTCTTGCAGCGCTTCATTGGACAGAGTTGACGTTAGGTTCCATGGTGGAGCTGGGTAAAGTGTGCCAATATATAAATACTTTTAATGTCTTTTTGGGGATTTTACACCTTCATTATTCAGGTAGGAAAGTCAGAGAGAGAGACAGGACATGAGTGGGGAGAGAGAAATGGGGAAGGATTGGGAAACGACCTTGGGTCAGACCTGAACTCAGATGGCCTAATCAACTGAGCCATAGTGCCCCAAGGATACCGAAATAAGAATACTTCTTTTAGTTGGCCATTACCGTAAAAATGGTTCTAAGGCGTTAAGGCAATGATACACTGGGTAGCTTTTTTAATAGGGCCTAATGCAGCTGGAAACTCCATGATTGGATTCTGATTTTGTGATAGAAAGTAGGCTAGTGTATCCCATAAACCAGGGGTGGGGAACCGTTTTCATTGGAGGGCCACTTCAAATTTTATTAAGTCCAAGGGTTGTACTATGAACACAAACTAAGATCTCCCCCTGCATATTAGGCCTGTATTGAAGGTGGCCCCCTTTACAACAGATCCCATCTTTATAGGTCCCCTTAACATATAACTTAATTATATTTCAAATGTAATTTTTAAGATTCCTTTACAAAACATGTCATATTTCATGTGAAACTGCATAACATTAAAATGATGTCGGGGGCTGGATAGAGACTTAGAGCACCACAAATTGACCAACCGCCGCACATATGTCAGTGGGGGTACACTCATAACACCTGCATTGGCCCAAGGGTTTCTTTACATGTAGCACCGCACAATGCTACTTGCTCTGTGGGAAACAATGGAAAGATTTCACAATTTGTCTTCCTACTCATCCTTTTTTTGGTGAGAGTTGATAAACAGTTAAAAATAAAAATTGTAATGTCATTGTCAGGCAGGTGGAGGGTTGCATGATGATGTCATAAGGGAGAACTTCATGCAGTACCGCATGTATACAGCAACTTTTTGGCTTATGCCTTCATCAGGGTTATCTAATGTTGGCCTTATTAAAAATGTTATTAAAAGACGGCACTAGGAATATACTACACTGACATGATGTGTGTTATAGCTCTTTCTGTTTGTAAAATTATGTTTCATTTTGACCAGTGCCATTATCGAGGCCTTTGTAGAACTGTTTCCTGGATTAATCAAAGGACGCATTGAAGGACGGGTAAGTGTTCTCAATAAGACTATACAATTTCTAGATTAAGATGACTACATGAGACCTCAGACCTGACCTGACCTGTTTTGTTGTCACACTCAGATCTGTCCTCTTTTGGAGAAGCAAGTTGGAGACCTTGAAGTCTTAATGGCAGCCATGAAAGGTAGCGAGAGAGAGAGAGAGAGCGAGAGAGAGAGAGAGAGAGAGAGAGAGAGAGAGAGAGAGAGAGAGAACGTGTGCACGGTCGTGTATCTAAGCAATGTGATGTTCTGTTTTGCAGTCAGAATTCCTGTTGACAAAGGCATGGTCTTTGACATCTCTCTCATGAACGCTCCACTTGTTTCAACATCAAACATGGAAATGGACTTAAAGGTAAGCATAGCAATATGCTGTTTCATTTTCTAATTAAAATTTTTTTAGTTGGTACTCTCTTCAGGTTGTTTCCGTGATTCTAGACTTGGAAGACTTTTGGAATGCTGTTTAGTTAGACATGGTATTACTTTTATATGATATATAGAAGGCAGAAATCAACATTGTTGTATCCAAATATGTCGCTGAAACTCTTTATTGCCTACTTAGATAGCTGCGACAAGCCTATGTAAAGTAATGCGACGTGACAGCGCCAAAAAAATGTAACTCCAACCATACTCCGGGTAACAGGGTTTGTAATGGAAACACAACCCGGGCTGGTTTGACAGTACCACTCAGCACCACTCAGCTCAAGACAACATGGCACGGCACAGCCGAGTTGCACATGAAAAACGTCTCATGTTCTGTCTGCAGGTCTAGTGACGCGAAGCACTTGTCCACCAATACAGACGAGGGCCCACTCAAGGCTGTGTGCAGTGTGTGTATGTTGCAGTGCATTTGTCGTGTGGTCAGGACAATTTTTGAGATGTGTGTCAGCATGCACAGAGCCTCTGCCTGGAGGGCATGGTTATACGCACATGGCTATGCAGGCTATGCATCCCAAGCTTGGCCTTAACAAATGACATAGACGTGCAGACAGAGGTACTGTTTCATGGGCAGTGCCATTGGGCTCATTGAGTGCCATTTTGGAGGAATTCTTGTGACAGTTAGTAGATAAAAAATAAATGGCGGCCAAAATAAGTCGATATACTGTATGTGCAAATATGGGCAAAATTCTGGGTCATGTACATTTTCCGATTTTCATTCCACTATTTTCATGAACAACGTGGCCCGCAACAAGATCTAAGCATGTCTGGCCTATTTCTCCAGGCTAACATGAATGTGAAATTCAATGTCCAATCACAGACAGTAGCCTACGTTTAGCTCTCCAGGTTACCCCTAATGGGTGGGGTCAAGCTAATGTCTCCCAATCACGCGCCTGCTCTGTTGTTGATTGGCAGGGTGTGTTCTACAGCCAGCAGCACCCTAAGGAGCCTCCGTTTGCGGCCCAGGACTTCCAGCTGCCCCCCAGGCCGGGCTCCATGATCAGCGTGGGCATCTCCCAGTTCACCTACAACACCCTCGGCTATGCCTACCTCAGTGCGGGCCTCCTGCAGAAAAATATCACCGATGACATGGTGAGAGAGAGTGTGACCTTTTATATTTGTCTGTGTGTGTGTGTGTGTGTGTGTGTGTGTGTGTGTGTGTGTGTGTGTGTGTGTGTGTGTGTGTGTGTGTGTGTGTTTGTGTGTGTGTGCGTGTGCGTGTGTGTGTCTGTACGAATAACAATAACAACAGTACAATACAAATTATTGCTTACAACACTGTAAAGCCCCAAAGGGCGCTACTCTACAGCGATAATAAAACATTCAAACATTAATAACCATGACGACATTTGTCTCCCTCCCAGATCCCAAAAGTGTCTCCTGTGAGGCTCAACACCAGCTCATTTGGTGCATTCGTACCACAGGTATGAGATAAGATAACACGGCCCTGCCGTGGCCATTTGGTAGGGCACTCGCCTGCCATGCGGCTGACCCGGGTTCGATTCCCGGCCCGGGTCCTTTGCAGACCCCTCCCCGTCTCTCCTCCCATTCGTTTCCTGTCTACCTTGCATACTGTCCTGTCCATAATAAAGTCTAAAAAGACCAAAATATCTTTAGAAAAAAGAGATAAGACAATAACACACTTTTCATATTCAGGTTTTGTTTCATCTAAATGTCTGTGTAAACATGTGAAAGCAACACAGAGTACAGTGGAATCAGTTGAAAAGGCTTGAAGGGGGAGATGAAGAAAACAATACGGCAGCACAAACAAACATGGAAGATGCTTCACTCAATTGCCCTGAAGGAAACACAACAATCATACAAGTAACCGTCTGTCGGTCTCTCTCTCTCTCTCTCTCTGTGTGTGTGTGTGTGTGTGTGTGTGTGTGTGTGTGTGTGTGTGTGTGTGTGTGTGTGTGTGTGTGTGTGTGTGTGTGTGTGTGTGTGTGTGTGTGTGTGTGTGTGTTTGCAGCTGCCCAAGTTATTCCCCAACATGTTGATGGAGCTGCAGGTCTTTGCAGAGGAGGCTCCAGCTGTCTGTTTCCAGATGGACTCCTTCTCCGTCGCCATGTCGACCACCATCAACGCCTACGCCCTCAACTGCTCCCAGCTCCTCCCCCTCTTCACACTCAAGCTGGTCAGTAGCCTACAGACAGCTCATACAGTATTACATAGCGCACCCTGTGTGTGTGTGTGTGTGTGTGTGTGTGTGTGTGTGTGTGTGTGTGTGTGTGTGTGTGTGTGTGTGTGTTTGTGTGTATGTGTGTGTGTGTGTAACCTAGCCTATGTATTTACACACATGCTTGCACGCACGCATGTACAGACTCATGCATGAATACATAGCTTACACACACACACACACACACACACACACACACACACACACACACACACACACACACACACACACACACACACACACACACACACACACACACACACACACACACACACACACACACACACACACACACACACACACACACATACAAACAGTACACAACAACATCAGTTCATTAATATTAACACTATTATTATTAGAATTATTATTATGATTATATATTTATATTTGCGTCAGGTTGACCATGTCCTTAACACCAGAAAGGAGGACATCTTCTTATGAAGTCTGGGGGCCCTGCCCCAGAAATATTTGGATTTTTATTAATTCTAATCAATTTTAAGGTGAAGAATGGCAAATCCCATTGAAAAAAAAATCGCTTGGACATTCAGGCTAGAGTTGAGGTGAAAGTTGAGGTGAAAGTTTTCACCCGTCAAAGTGACTGGTGGGTTGAAAAATTTCCCTGTCAGCCCTGAAATTTACCCGTCATTGGCGGGTGGACGGGTGTTATGTTCCAACCCTGACACACACGCACACACACACACACACACACACACACACACACACACACACACACACACACACACACACACACACACACACACACACACACACACACACAAACAACTTGACCAATAAACAACTTTAAAAACCTTTCTCGTTCACAGACAACCAAATTCAATGGCAAACTAAGCATTGCTGATAACAAACTGGTTGGAGTACTGGAGTTTAACAAGTGAGTAAATGATTGTTAAAACTAAATATAGACATTTACAAATACAACAATCTACATGTAGTGACATGAAGGCAATTGATAAACTTAATCCATCCTATTTTTTCTATCTGCATTAGTTTGACCTTATCGCTGGTATCAAGTAAGATTGGGACATTCAAGGTTTGTTTTGTTTTTATTTCTAGATTTTTTAATCTAATTTTTGTCTTATGTAAATGTTTGATACTGTAAATTTGAATAATGATTGATGATTGAATTATTTATTGGTAGAGTGGGCCTATTTTGTTTAGTAACTTACTTTACACTTTTCATATGTAAAAGTTCTTCTCCTTGACAGCCATTTTTAACTTCCAGTAATAGACATCTTTAGCTGCAAAACTTGCTTGGGTCAGACCAGTAAATATTAGTTTATTACTTAGTAAATATTCATGAAATTGATCAGATTTGGTAATGGCCAGCATGTTTTCAAAAGGCAGCATTGTTGAAATTCCACAATACTTCAACCTTTAAAAATATTGTCATCTATCTAACGCATCCCTGTTTGGGCCTGTTAACAGACTCTGTCCCTGGAGACTGTCATGGCACAGGGGGTGAAGACTTTTCTTCTGCCAACACTGAATGGTGAGTGTGACCTGTTGCTTTTTACCTTTCCACCAATTAACCACCCTGATCTTGCGTCCTGCTGCTGAATGCCTTTTCCTCAACACTATCATCCTTAGTAGTGTTTGAAAACACAAGCACACGCACGCATGCACGCATGCACGCACGCATGCATGCACGCATGCACGCACGCATGCATGCACGCACGCACGCACGCACGCACACGCACACACACACACACACACATGTGTGAACAGACCTGTCATTTTTGTTGCCGTAATTTGTTCTGACTTGTAACATGATTATGAAAGAAGTGTCAATGTGAGCTCCTAATGTTGAGTGTGACCTTGTGATGTGGTGTATGTTTCTTTTGTTAAGATTAAAACATTTAAGAAGTCCTCTTCAACCAGGATTTTTCTATTCCCACTTTTTAAAAAAGGTTTTTAAGTAATGTTTTGGGTGAGAACCATTGGGTTAAGATCCTTGCTATGCTTCTTTATTTTAAAATCCTGGTCAAAGCAGATTTTTAAAAAAGTTTTTTATCTAGTCATTGGGTTGCTCCCAGTTCCAGGTCTGACGTTTTTACTTGTGCAGGCTTTAACCTACTCCCTTTTCCGCTTCTCTTTTTAGCCAAACTGATGGCTGGCTTTCCACTGCCGGTGAAGAAGGGAGTCGAACTAGTGCAACCTGTTTTACAGATACAGCAGGTCAGTCTTACTCTGTGTGTGTGTGTGTGTGTGTGTGTGTGTGTGTGTGTGTGTGTGTGTGTGTGTGTGTGTGTGTGTGTGTGTGTGTGTGTGTGTGTGTGTGTGTGTGTGTGTGTGTGTGTGTCTGTGACTGTGACTGTGTGTGTGTGTATTTTATATAAAATGTCTGAGGCCTATGCAGTCTATAAAGAATTCTATACTTTTCCTTTGATGTCTTTTTCAGGGTTTCTTGGCTGTATTTAGTGACATCAAGATGACTCAGTACTTTGAAAGCGAGAGAATGCTTTAAAGAGGAACTAAGAAGGCATTCAAGATCCTCGTTCATAATTGAATAATAATTATCCTACATATCGTCCACTTGCACGTTCACAATGTTTTGGTCGTTTCAAAACATGGAAATGGATGGTGTTCCGGATTTTCTTCTACATTGATCCATTGATTATATCCTGTTTGATTTGAAGTGTGCAAAAGCATCCTATGGTAAAAAAATAAGTACTAATGCTATTTATAATCATCTATTTCACTGCTAAAGTGGTGAAAATTGTTTGTGATGGTGAAAATTATTTTAGTCTCCATTTCACAAGTGCCTAATCTGATCCTGCTCTCCACATAAACCTCCACATTTTGACTGATGTTTTTGTAAGGAACGTCAGATTGTAATATGAAAAATGATGTGATGCTTAAATGTTTTCAACCAATAAATAAACTAAACCATTGGCCTGTGTGTGTGTGTGTGTGTGTGTGTGTGTGTGTGTGTGTGTGTGTGTGTGTGTGTGTGTGTGTGTGTGTGTGTGTGTGTGTGTGTGTGTGTGTGTGTGTGTGAGAGTGAGGAATTCAAGGAAAGGCCACACAAACATTAGAAAGAAAATACCACCAAGATCATGTCCATGGTTAGAGAGGAAAAATATAGGCTATAAGAAAATAGGCCCAAATCAGTCTATTGCAGGTTAAAAATAACAGCTTTTCTCAAAGTACTAAATCATTGTTTCTTATGGGGAAAACATAAAAGGGACGCATTTAATATGGTGAGAAGCCTCAGACATAGTGTGTATGCGATCATTTAGACCAACACATAGGACTATACTGGCCTAATCTAGAATAGCCTGTTTATGGCATGCATCTCACCTCAATGTCGAAAGATCATACACTGCAGCATTCTGAATCAGAGCTATTCGACATCCACGCCAGATGGTGGTAGCAACGTACGCGTAGTGCTTCCATCTGATAAGTTCAAAACAGAGGAAGACAAAATTCTGTCTCTGGAACTTTCTGTACAGGGCTACGTTGCAAGAAGATAAGAATACGCGATGAGTAATGTAGGTCTGTTAAAATAGGACATTTCCTTCGAAGATTTCAGTGTTAAGACTCGATACGCGCTGTGTGTTGTACAGACAGACATGTTATACTCCAATGTTAAATGATGGGATGCTGTTCTTGCTAACGCAACTAGGGGTTGGCAAATACATTAGCCAGCTAGCGTAGCTCCCTTTAGAGAGCTTTACTATCGGCTTGGCTTCAAGGCAGCTAACTCGCTGGCTTAATACCTGACAGCTGTTTGTGTTTACCTGTCTCCTAAACCTTTACACGGAACCAGTTTAAACTGCTGGAAGTATATTATTTGTGATCTCAGAATTCAGGCAGTTAACGTCGCAGTGCTTCTTGACATGGCATCGGACTGAGTGTAAGTGACTCATTGCCTTCTATAATTAGTAGATTGGAAATCCGTGATAGCATTTGTGATGGGTAAAGATTATTACAAAGTGTTGGGAATTCAAAAAGGTGCGTCGGAGGATGAAATCAAGAAAGCCTACAGAAAGCAGGCATTACGATACCACCCAGACAAGAACAAATCGCCCGGAGCAGAGGAGAAATTCAAAGAGATTGCCGAGGCCTACGATGTCCTAAGTGACTCGAAGAAAAAGGACATTTATGACCGATATGGAGAAGAAGGTATGTGGCATTTTAGCAACAATAAGTGGACAAATCAGTTTGTTGTGCGATTAGGTTCGCCTAATGCTAACTCTTAAGTGTATACGCTGGATGACCTGCTGACAGCTATCCACATACCATGGCTGGCCAGGTATGCTTGGGGGCATGGACCAGACCAACGGCTGTCCTCGTGTTTCTGATGTTTCTCATGATCCTAGCAGGACTCTTAATTGGTGATAATACGGCAGATGTTGGACTGCTCACTTCTCGCTGGATTTTTACGTCGTCTCATGTTCAACATGTCACCAAGATCAGTAGATAGCTTTTTCCCCTGTATTTGGCAGTGCGCCCAGGGACCACATGATGCTGCTAGACATTTCCGTTTTGTCCGGTCCGGGCAATTTGGTGACATGCTCGTGAACTGGTGGACAGATGGAGATAGTACATGTAGTTATTCTACATTCTGGATGGTAGTCAGACAGGACGCGAGGTCAGTTGCTCGTGGTTTTGCTGCCAAACGAGTTTGTTCTAACTACTTGAGTAAAGCGGCGCATCAGCGAGGCTGGCGCGGACGCAGTGCCACAATGCTGGGAGTGGAGTTAACAGCCAGAATGCAGTCATTGTTCGTGGTTTTTAATTAGCTGACGTGACGATCTGAGGACATGCTAACAATGTAGCCCAGCTCTCCACTATTAAACCAGCCGTTTGTGTAATGTGGCGTCAGATCACTCCGACATAGGAAGGTCTGCTAGGTTATGGGCATTATTCTGCCATAAGCGGTATGTTATGCCTGTATGTTATGCCACCATTTCTGTTAAAACATTGGGGGGGGGGGGGTCTTTATTACTATGCAGTGCAGTGAAGAGTTTGACCTGAAATGAGCAGAAGAGAAGGGGGAGATTCGGGATATTACCTAGGGTCGGACTTCCCGGCAGTGCCCCACCATTTGAGCCATGACATGGCCTGTTATGACACTGTTTCGTCTGTCGTATTATTCTGCCACAAGAGGTAAGGTAGGCTACCGGTATGTAATGTTATGCCACTGTTACCTCACTATAATGCGCTTGTCCTCTTTCCACAGGTCTGAAAGGAGCTCCCAGTGGCGGAGGCCCCAATGGCCCCACCTACAACTACACCTTCCATGGCGACCCGCACGCCATGTTTGCTGAGTTCTTCGGCGGCCGCAGCCCGTTCGACCAGTTCTTCTCCTCGCACGGACACGGTGGTGGAGGAGGAGACGATGACATGGACATTGACGACCCGTTCGCCGCCTTTGGCATGCCCGGCATGGGCATGGGGGGCTTCCAGCGCTCCTTCAAGTCGCGGCCGGGCAGCGTGCACGGGGGCGTGCATGGGGGCCGCGAGAAGAAGAAGGACCCGCCCGTCATCCACGAACTGAAGGTGAGCCTGGAGGAGGTGTTCTCCGGCTGCACCAAGAAGATGAAGATCTCGCGCAAGCGGCTGAACGCTGACGGCTGCTCGATGCGCAGCGAAGACAAGATCCTCACGGTGGACATCAGACGTGGATGGAAGGAGGGCACCAAGATCACCTTCCCCCGCGAGGGCGACGAGACGCCCACCAACATCCCCGCCGACGTGGTGTTCGTCGTCAAGGACAAGGTGCACCCCGTCTTCCGACGGGACGGATCGGACGTGGTCTACTCGGCCCGGATATCCCTCAAAGATGTAAGTGTGTGTACTGCCCACCCATTGTAGATTTAGCCAAGTTGAGTAGGCTGACAGCCTAGTTCTAATGAATAGGACGTGGTCCACTCAGCCAGGATATCAATACAGTGAAATACATATGGAGGAGAAAGATAACCTCAGTGCTCTTTCACTTAATCTGGTGCGTCATGTGAAAGGACTCATATGTGCAGATAAAAAAGAAAGTCACCAGAGCATCTTGAGATGTGGAATGTTGGTAAAACAGAACAATAAGATATAAAATGAAATAAAATAAAACAAGTTAAAGTTTTAAAAGTTTTAACAAGTTACAAGTACTCAATTGGGTCTACTCTGCCCGAGATATAAGTGTAAAACACATATGCTGAGCCTAGAAGCAACGCACAGTGTTCTGTACAGCGCCTCCTCGCAGAATGCTGTTTTCGCGATTAAAATAAACTTTTCAGTGTGATGACAACCATCACACCTATTGTATAGCTCATTTGAAAGAGGAGGTTGTCGTCTTCAAAATAAGACCAACTAGAATTGCGGTGGTTAATGTATGGGTTGATTGATTAAATCAAATAGGTAACAGTATTCCGAACACATCTGACCAAATAAGTAACAGTACTCCGTACAACTTCATTACATTAAAACGGTGCACTACCAATGGTTTTCATGACCGATCTAATGTGTATGTGTTTGTGAAGTGCTAAACTAATTGTTATTCGTTCCATGAAGAGTTTAAGTGAATATAACACGGTAAAAATAACATAGCAACCGCGTGTGGAAGTGCCATTCTTGGCTGCAATGTAGCTTTTTGCAACAAGGTTGCAACAAGCTACTTCCGGCTAGCATGCATGTTGCTTTCAAAGTTATCTTTACCGTGTTGTAGTCATTCAAACTCTGTTTTGAAGGGATAGTTTGACAACAAACAAACACACCAACATTATAATTGCATGAAAACCATTGGTAATGCAGCATTTTAAGGTAAATCAGATGTACGGAATACTGTTACTTATTTGTTCAGGCCGACGGAAGCTAGCGGCTCATGGCTAACCGGCACTTGGCACAAATAATCAATCCATACATTAACCACAATGCTCCACTGTAAGTCGATGTGGTCTTATTTTGAAGACGACAACCTCCTCTTTCACATGAGCCATTCAATACGTGTGATGGTTGCCATCACACCGAATGGCATTGTTTTGATTGCGGAAACGCCATTCTGTGAGGTGGCGCTGTACGGAACACTGTGCGTTACTTCTAGTTGTAATGAATAGGACGTGGTCTACTCCTTCAGGATATCCATTAAAGATGCCCTGCCCACGTAATGGTTCGAGATCAGTGGTTCTCAATCTTTTTTGAACAAACTCCCCCTTGTCCTCACAAGCCTCCCAACGCCCCCCTTGACCTCATTATAGGCCTGGCAATACAATTGAGCACCCCCCAGCTGTATCCTTCTCAACGCCCCCCCCCCCCCCTAGGGCCCCCTAATTTCCCCTGGGGGGCTGTAGAGCCCCTGTTGAGAAACACTACTTTAGATGTACTGTAGTAGCACCATGATTTCCCTCAAAGATGAAAGTGTTAAATACATCAGTATGCTGAGCCTAGTTCTAGTGAATAGGGAGCCAGAAAGATGCACTTGTTGCTCTACTCCGTCTCGATATCCCTCAAAGATGGAAGTGTGTGCTGGCCACATACTGTAGGTGTAGCCCACTTTGGCCTTCTATTCCAACTACTAGTACTAACTTACCTGTGCAACAGGCTGTCCAAAAATGCGGTACGGTGTCTGTTGTGTCGCTTGTCATGAGGTCAACGTGCCATAAGGGATGGCCAAGGAACCACACAAGCTTGCATTCATCACGTGTCCTTACAGTACGAGTTAAGAAATGGGTGCTTGAATAATGTCCTGCTGTCAACTTTGTGAGTTATATTCCGCTGCATGGATGTGACACATATGCTGATATTTTTAAAGGCAGTTTTAATTTCAGCTGTTTACGTAAACATGACGTGGATAAAAAGAACATTAAATGTGTTATTTTTTCAAACCAGAGTTATGACATGCGCATTCTGAAACTCTTCACGTGTAAACGAAAGGCCTAAACCAATTAGTTTTCAAAGTTATCCATATACGTACGTGTCAACAGCGTCTGAGAGAAAGAGAAAAAATACACTCAATGCATCACATTCTTAAATTCCAGGCTGTAATCTTTTTCCTTATCCTGATTCCCCTGGATTGATTTGTTCAAGATTTGTATTCAACAGGTTGTCTGAAAACGTGGGTCCATGAGCTCATTTGTTAGTCCACAGCACAGCCGCCGTTTTCTTACAATGGGATTTTACGTTATCCCTTGTTAATTGGTCTCTAGCAACTGTAGGTTTAGCCCCTTCTTGAAATATAATATGTGTGTTTGGCAGGAAGCCAATGGTGCTGAGTCCACCTGGTCCTGCCAGACGTTTCCATTTTGTCACTGTGGTCTCGTGAGCTGGACTGTGTTCATAGAGGTAGAACATTAGACTAGAGCTGAGCCTGCACCCTTTTTCACGGCAATCCGTGGCAGCCATTATGAGGTAGGTCTGAGAAATGGAAATAAATGGAGAAGGGGGCTCACCTCTGTCAAAATATGGCTAATAATGTGAAATTTTCCATCAACACACTATACAAAGGCCATTAGTTGAAGTGTGTAGTTGAAGAGAAAGATGGGAGATGTGCAAGCACGCTATTGACGTTACGAATCGCCCCAGTTCATTTCTATTGACATTTTCTTAACCGTTTCGTCTCATGTAGAGTGTCTCTGGTTGCTATGCGATTTCCCATAGGCAACCTACGAAGGTGTCAACGGCAGCCTGTTAGTGACCCCCGATCATAACTCACCCCCTCACACATCCTCCTTCAGGAAATCCATCTTGTTTTATTTCCTGCATTAAAAGTATATCCTATCCCAGGGCTTAATGTCGGGAGCAGGAAGTTGACGTAATGGTCAGACAAGACTAGCCTTGTTCTGTTAGTAGAGATAAGTCATTTATTCGGCTGTGTGAGGTGCTGCACATATTTATCAACAGCTGCTGTAACAGCCGATCTATTAATCAAATGTGTGTGTAGTAGTATGAGAAGTATGTAGAGTAGTAGTGTACTTTCACGCTTTATGCTGCCCATTCACAAAGTTACCTATTTCATGAATATTTTCCACCACTGTCAGTTTTTACGCCGGCCTATTCATTTACTTGGAAAATTACAGTTTTCATACATGAAAAGATGGATCTTCAACGTGTCTCTGCCATTTTGAATGATCAGAAATGGACATCATTGGCTGCAAAACCTGCTTCACTTTGGTTAGAGCAGTAAATCATGGTTTATAACTAAGTAAATATTCCTGAATTTAGATTCAATGGAAATTACCAGTATAGTTGCAATGCCTATTCAGCCCACAATCCTATATACTCTACCTCCAATGCTGATTCTCAAACATCATCTTGTTGTTGTGGTTGGCAAACCACCTCTGGACTGGAGTGAGGATCAGGAATAGCTAACCACCCTCAAAACAAAACAAAAAAAATAAATATTAAAGGGACACTGTGTGAGACTTTTAGTTGTTTATTTCCATGCTGCCCATTCATTAATGTTACCTTTTTCATGAATACTTACCACCACCATCAAATTCTAAGTATTCATTATGACTGGAAAAATTGCACTTTTCATACATGAAAAGGGGGATCTTCTCCATGGTCCGCCATTTTGAATTTCCAAAAATAGCCATTTTTAGCTGCAAAAATGACTACTTGGACCATACTAGAAAATATTTGTTTATTACTTAGTAAACTTTCATGTAAATAACAAATTTGGCGATAGCCAACCCAGTTTCAATGAGCAGCATAATTGCTGTACCTTTTTTGGCCATTTCCTGCACAGTGTCCCTTTAAGATATAAAGATTCTCACACATGCATCTGTTTGTTTCCCTTCAAGCTCTGTGTGGATGCACGATCAGCTCCCAAACTGGTACTGTGATGGCCAATCTGTTAATTAATTCATGCCAATTCTAATGCACAAACATCTGTCGCTTTTCCCTTCGCAGGCTCTGTGTGGTTGCACGGTCAGCGCCCCGACGCTGGATGGCAGAACTATCACTGTGACCTCTCGTGACATCATCAAGCCGGGCATGAAGAAGCGCATCGTGGGGGAGGGTCTGCCGCTCTCCAAGTGTCCGGATAAGAGGGGGGACATGGTGGTGGAGTTTGTGGTCAAGTTCCCAGACAAGCTGGGCCAGGGCACTCGCGAAGCACTCAGTCAGATCCTCCCGCCGTGACGACAACGACGAGGACGACGATGATGCCTGTAGTGAAGGGGAGTAGAGTTGCCCCGCCGGGACTCAAACTCGGACCTGCAGCCAGCGGTCAGAGCCTCAGCTTGGTACCCCAGAAGGTCTGGGTTCCAGTCCTGGCGGGGCAACTCTACTCCCCTTCGCTACAATGCCCTCATGATGATGATGTTGGGGTTGTGACGTGATGTGATGTTCAGCATACGGGACGGCAGGAGAGGAGCTGCCATCCCACACTAAAAACAAACTGCCTCATCCCAGTAGCGCTCTTGCTTTTGCACCTGATATTCTGCTTTTCTTTTCTACGTATGTACCATTGAGATCAAGTGAGAACTTTCTAGTGAACTTTGGGGAAAAAAGAAAAGTGCAACTACACATGCACTCACACCTTCCTTTTTTTTAAAAAAAAGTTTTTATTTTATGTTATTGTATATAACATTTATTTTGACCATTTTAATTTCCCTGCCACCCATTAATAACTTGAAACACTCACAATCACTGTGAACAATCTGAAGGGTCATAGCAGACAGCAATGCTGTGTTATGTCTTAACCCCTATGCATCAGTAGTAGTCATTCCCATGTAGCTTCACATTGCAGATGGGACAGCAGTGCGAGTCCTATGCATCCCCTTGATCAGTAGTTTATTTCGCTGTAGATAATGCGCCGATGACATTTTTTGCGCATTTCGAACAAACGCCAGACCTGGGGCAACCACTCCACTGATGCATGGATAGGACACTTTCAGCCTTTGGTGACTACAATGGGTGTTATAGTAGCCAGCCAGTGAAAACAAAGCGTTTACAAACGGAGACCTATGGGGGTAATACTAAGAATATGTTTAAGTGATAAACCAGGCTTGGGTAACCTGCAGGAAGTGGTGACCCTGCTAATAGATATATCTGAGAGCATCATTTAGCTAAGAAAATGAGGACTCCAGGCACTGCTATTAGATGATTTACCTCTACCACAAGGTTAACTTAACCTGGTTTACTACTAAACCAGCTTCTTAGTATACCCTCATGGTCTATGAATTCAGTTGGTAAACGTCCCTCCTATCCAGCCTCTGAGGGTTCAAGTTATAGGCACATTATTAAGCCCCAGATTTTCCCAAAGGCTTTAGCAGAGATTTAGCCTGTGCAGAACATTATCCTGACCTGTGACTGCTCCTGTTCCACGTGTTTGTGTGTCATTGCGACGACGCAAGGTCATGATTTTCGTTTTGTTATATGTTAAACCTGTGTGCCAAACCTTTAAATCTGGTCCTATTTGTATCTCAGGTATGAGAATGCCTGAAGCAAGCGTTTCTGTTCTCTTGAAGAACAATATATAATATACATGATATACATATGTACATAACATTGTTTTCATAAATGTACATACCCGCTGCAAAATTTGGGAAATGTTGGCTCCCTTTTTCCACTGTGTAGGGACTATTTATTTGATTTTAGGCAGTTTGATGGTGCTGGTCAGGTTTAGCCATTCAGCCACTCAATTATGTTAATTCAATCCCATTAGAAGTAATTATGAGGGCAATGTCACCAAAAGGCCTAATCCTGATTTTTCCATACCAGTGAGCGAGTGCAGTGGGGATGTTACATGTAAAGTTGAAGTGTTTATAGTTACTGTACATGTTCCGGTTTCACTGATTATTATCATGAGCGTATGGTTTCCCTCCAGTGCATTACGCTTAGCTGACACTTTTAACCACAGCGACTTATTTGATATTTGCAGAGTATTGGTTACTCCCCCTGAAGCAATGTGGCGTTAGGTGCTTTGCTCAAGGGCCATAAATGTAGGTGTGCGGAGAGGTAAGTGTAGGATTCGAACCGGCAACCCGCTGCTCTTAATTCCAACCATTAGGCCACGGCTACCCCTATTGATAGTTGACTGATTCCCGTATTATTTAGTGGTAATTCCAAGTAACTCTCCATAGGTTATTGCTCTAGTCAGAAAAATCTGCGCATTGTATCGAAATGCTGTGCTGTCCGAGCCGGATAGTATTACTGATTTGTGGGAAAAATCTGTGTTAATCAGGGAGAGGATTAAAGTTTATCCAATGTTGACCTGCCATTTTGCACTGGTATTTTTGACAGTTCTTTGTATTTTTGTTTCCGTGGCACAGCACCAAAGGGAAATCAGTTTAGCCCAGGAGCAAATGTGCAGAAACATTACAATACGAAACAGCAGTTGCAGCAACATTACAATAGTAAACAGAGCAGTCGTTATTGAGAATAAACAAGTCACTGAGGAGAGACGGTGTCCATAAAGAAGCATTTCCACTTGCATGGTGAATGATAAGTTGGAAATTCAAAGGTGTTTTTTGTTTTTGGATGATTTTTGATGGAATCAAAAGGAGGCCCATGTTTCTCAACTTCTGCAAGGCTATGCACACTTATGGACACAGCTATGTATGAGTCAGTGATGTTTTTTTGGCCTCAGACATCAGGCGGTACAATCACAGCTATTTCCCATCATACATTAGTAATTGGTTATTAATGTAATATTGATATTTAATGTACTGCACTGAATATGCTTCTTAGATGATCCATTACAAATTGTAATCCATACAATTGTAGTGTTAGCTGTGGTTGCACCGCCCTGATGTGTGTTTCTACCAAAACGTCATTGACCTGTATGTCTATTGCAGAATTTGTCTTGCAGGGGGATTAAACCATATGCACATGTCCCTATTGGGATGCAATGTAGCCTAACTCTTACACAAGCAGCTGAACCAGTGTGTCGTGTTCTGACTGCAAACTCCAGTTTCATTCTCCGAACTCACCAACATTGTTTCATTTCAATGCACCTTCATGCAACCCGAGAAACGTTCCCCACCCAACCTTGTTATAGGACTGATGTGTGAATGATGTAAAGTTATCAGTATTTTGTACTGATTAAACATAAGATGTACTCAATCCACTAATTTGTCTGATGTCTTATGATTCATCCTTTCATCTCAACCTTACTCACAAATCTTAATCTCATAAAGTGAATCAAGTTATAGTTCCTGTTAATTACATACAGTAATGAAAATGCACACAGTAAGTAGCCTACAGCAAGGGGGTAAATGCGAGAGTTTAGCAACCACTTCAGATGAGTCATCTGTACATCAGAATGGTATGGCTATATTGTTGACCTCTATAAAATGTGGTACTCTGTGTATCATGTCTAGTAGTATGAGGAGCTGGTCTGTAATGTCATGAGGTGTGCAAGAAGCCACTGTACCAGAATAGCAGACCAAATGGTTTGGTGACCTGGCCTGCAGGAGATATTTTGGAGCTCTGACCTATAGGGAGGGAAAGTAATCTCATCGCCCCCTGCTGGCAACGTTCCAACCCCCTGCAACAAATGAATGTTTTTTTTCTTTGAAAAATTACATCTCGGCCCTGACGACGAAGTAGAAGTAGTGGCAGTCATATTATGGGCACGTTGGCCCGTTTTATCGAACCAGGTGGTAAAATGTTCGGTTTTTCACTGATCTGAGCTGATTTTGATATTCTTTAAAAAGCTAATATAGAACTACACTGACTGGCATGTGTGGCTTGTTTACTCCATGTAATTAGCATAGCCAAATTAGCATAGCCAAACATGAGCCAGAGAGGTGGTTACTCGTCACCACAGAAGCCATCATATCTACTAGAGAATTTAAAACCATACCAAAATGATCGCGTGTATATATGTGTAATAAGAAGACAATGTGGAACTCATAGGATTACAAGAATGTGAAGATATGCGAAGAACTTGCGTTCGTTCGCGTTCATTTGTTTCTCTGTGTTGTCAACGAGGCGCGAAGCACAGCATGCTGGGAGCTGTAGTCCGTTTCCGACCAGATTGGCACAATTTCTATTTTTCTTAAAAGGGCAAAAAATGACTTGAGATTTTCACAGGTAGCAGTTCATCCTATTGTGTACGCTGAAAAATGTGTCTGGTGTTATACTTCCAAGTCATATCTTTGTGGGATTTTTTTAAAAACTTGTCTATGGGAGTTTCAATAGGATCACCCTGGTGTTTGGAACGTAACCGCTAGGATCGCTGTTTTCCACTTTCCCTCCCAATGGCCCAGAATGACTGATATTGAGGGCTATGTTTGGATATGTGTTATGAACATTTAAAACAGGGTATCTAAAGCGACCCAGGGGAGCAGTAGGGAGGGTGTTGAAAAGGAGGCAACTGAGAGGGGGGTCAATTGCTGGGGTGGAGTTGTCTATTTTATATTTTAATACCAAGGATTCAAGGATATTTATTTGTCATAGAGACACTTTCGTGTCACTTGTAATGAAATGCATGGCCGTTGCAAAACAAGTGTGCAGAAGAAGGGTGAAGAAGAAATAAAATAAAAATAAAAGGTGTGTGTGTGTGTGTGTCTGTCTGTGTGTCTGTCTGTGTGTCTGTCTGTGTGTCTGTGTGTGTGTCTGTGTGTGTCTGTGTGTACACGTGTTCAATCAAAGTAATTAGGAGGAATTCAGTAAGCAAATGGCATGAGGAAAAAAGCTCTTTCTCAGTCTTTCAGTTCTAGCTCTGTGACAGCACAGTCACCTTCCAGATCTCATTTTTTTAAATAGTCCATATCCTGGGTGTGACTGGTCTTTGAGAATGTTATGGGCCCTAGATAGCACTCTCTTTGTGTATATGTCTTTCACGGCAGGCAGAGCTTGACGAATACAGCGCTCAGCAGAGCGCACTATCCTTTGTAGTTCTTTCTGTTCATGCACTGTGGCGTTTCCGTACCAGGTAATGATGGACCCTGTTAAGATGCTCTCCACTGCTGAGGAGTAAAATGCTTTTAGGATGGGTGTGGAAACTTTGAACTTTTTCAACAGGCGCAGAAAGTACAGTCTCTGCCTGGATTTCTTAATGATGTTGTGTGTGTTGTTTGTCCATGTTAAGTCATTTGTGATGTGAACACCAAGGTATTTAAAGCACTCTACCCTCTCAACTGGTTGTTTGCAGATGGAAAGTGGAGTGTAGTTTCCCCTCTTTTTCCGAAAGTCCACCACCATTTATTTCCTTAGTCTTGCTTACGTTTAGTGCCAGGTTGTTGTGCTGGCACCATTGTGAGATGTTAGAAACTTCATTTATATATGCCTGTTCATCGTTATTATTGATCAGTCCCACCACTATACAGTGTTCACTACAGTGTCATCAGCAAACTTGATGATGGAATTCTGACTGCTGCTGGCTCTGCAGTCATGGGTGTAAATGTTGTAGAGTAGGGAGCTTAACACACAACCTTGAGGTGAGCCAGTGCTGATGGTGATGGTGTTAGATGTTGTGCCACCCACTCTAACAACTTGCGTGCAGCTTGTGAGAAAGTTTAACACCCAGTTGCATAGAGGTAAGTCTAGCCCCAGTGACTTCATCTTCTTGACAAGAGTGAGGGGAATTATGGTGTTGAATGCTGAACTATAATCAATGAACAGCATTCTCATATAATTACCCTTTCCTCTGTCTAGATGTGATAGTGTGGGAGGGAGGCATTGGCAAGCTTATGTGGAGGCGACGGGGAGTTGGGGAGCTTACAAGGTGGTCAATGGGGTGTTAGTCCAAAAAAGCTGAGAACCACTGATTTAAAACCGTCATCACTCATAAACATTAGGCCAACATCCAGGACAGGGGTGTTCACAGTGGACCAGAATCAAAATCTGGGACAAAGTCGTCATCAACCAAGCTCAACATTTATATAATGTGTTTTGTTTTGTTTTTGTTTTTGTTTTTTAATCTGTGGAAAGTGTGCGTGCACATAATTAATATAGATCTAGGCCCCGGACTTGAGATCTGAGGTATCTGAGGTAGCTAAGGTATTTGAACACTAAGCACATTCAAGTCAAGTCAAGTCAAGTAGTCAAGTAGGTTTTATTGTCAATTTCTTTACATGCACTGGTCATACAAAGAATTTGAAATTACATTTCTTCTTACACATTCTTACAATAATAAAGATATTTCCTAAACACACCTCAATGTTGAATAAATGTTGATGCCTGCCGCTTTTCTTACTGGTCAGGGCTACTAGTGACAGCCAGTGTTGGGCAAGCTACTTGTAAAATGTAGTGAGCTAAGCTATCAGCTACTCAACCATAAATTAAGCTTCACTACACTAAAGCTACCACCATCAGAAATGTAGTGAGCTAAGCTACAAAAATGTGCGGAAAAAGAGTGCGACCAATTTGGTCGCATATGCGCCCATTTTTTTCAATGGTGCGCCTAAAAAATATTTTTAGGCGCACCGGTGCGACCAGCCATCAGTAGAACCAAATCAATTACCAAACAACCGTTTTAATGGACATAAAATGAATAGTCATTCTACAGTAGTGGCCCATCATCACACAATAAAACGTGTCGATGCGGTCATTCCTTCAACTCCGCTGAACTACCGTAGCTTTCTCCCCCTTCCTCGTTCACAGGCAGCCCGACGTTTCAGAATAGAATGTTCGACTTCGCTCAACTATCCGAGTTCACATGTGGCAGCGAGTTTTGTGTTCTCAACCAGGCGAGTTTTGCAACGGACGAGAGAGTTAGGCTACAAGCACGGTAAAAACAGCAAAATGACGTGAGGATATTTTAAACACGAGAGTCACAATCACGGGGAAAAACGAAATGGCTTGAGCGGATATTAAACATTGCCACACAAAAACGCAGACGGCTGCGAATAATTGCCCGTTTGAGCCGCGTGCAGAGTTGGCCAAACAACAGGTGACGCGCTAGTCTGTCGGGACTTCTGTGAGAGTTTTTTGATAGCGACTAGGGCAGGCTACATACTGCCTCAGTCGGCAAGGCATCGTTCATGCACCACGAGAGAGAGAGAGAGAGAGAGAGAGAGAGAGAGAGAGAGAGAGAGAGAGAGAGAGAGAGAGAGAGAGAGAGAGTGAGCGAGCGAGCGCACTAGTGCTGTCGTGTCTGTTCGTAGCACTTGCTAAGATACGATACCACAATCATTATGCAGAGGGAGAGCGCTCAAAACGGGGAAATAGACAAAACCCACCTCAGATTCCACTGTAAACATAAGCTAGGCTATTTGTGTCTAATGGTTTTTATCATGTTATCATATCATATTAAATCATGACATTTTTAGCAGGGTTTGTTCCATCCATCCATCCATCCATCCATCTATCCATCTTCATATTGTAACTCTGTGCTTGTGCCGTGTGCGTTGCCTTATTGCAGAAATGGCTGGTATGTTGATCTTACTAGTCAAACACATACTGACTAAAAGGCTACTAATTTGGTCTTTTCTACCAGCCAAACTGCTTGTAGCCAAGATGTGTTAGTTAGGTAGCCTACTGTCATGTCTTTTATAAGGAGCACATTTGGAAGACTAGTCTATAGCACATGAAATGCTCCAGGGGCCTCATTTATAACGGGTGCGTACGCACAAAAGACTGCGCACGCCAAGTTCACCGCAAGGTTTGGTATTTATAGTAGAGCGGCTACAAGGCCAATTTGGCTTGAATCGTGCAAATTATGATACAAGCATGAAACTTGGCAGGTATGTGCTTAAGACCAATACAATCAAATCTACCTGATTGGCCACTTGAAATGGCAGCCATTTTCCAAGATGGCCGCCAAAAAGGGCTCCAGAAATGGATTTATTGCATAGAATTGACCTAGAAATTTATGATAAAAGCATGAAAATCAACATGTATGTGCTTAAGACATATACGATCAAATCTACCTGATTGGCCACTTGAAATGGCGGCCATTTTCCAAGATGGCTGCCAAAAAAGACCCCAGAAATTGATTTATTGCATAGAATTGACCTAGAAAATTATGATACAACCATGAAATTCAACATGTATGTGCTCAAGACCAATATGATCAAATCTACCTGATTGGCCACTTGAAATGGTGGCCATTTTCCAAGATGGCCGCCAAAAGGACCCCAGACATTGATTTATTGCATAGAATTGACCTAGAAAATTATGATACAAGCATGAAATTCAACATGTATGTGCTTAAGACCAGTGCAATCAAATTTACCCAATTACTCACTCGAAATGGCGGCCATTTTCTAAGATGGCTGCCAAAAAACTAAAAGACCCTAGAAAATGATCTATTGCACAGAATTGTCCAAGCAATTTATGATGAAACTCGGCTTGTATGCGACTCGGCTTGTATGCGATTAAGACCAATAGGCCTACAATCAAGTCTACTTTATTTGCTACTTAAAATGCTGGCCATTTTCCAAGATGGCGGCCAAAAAGACCCTAGAAATGTGCAAATGTCATATGTGCATATTGCAAATTCGGTGGAAATAATTGTTCACTCTCCTTAAATATGTTAGCATGGATGATGAAATTATAAAGATATTAAATGAATTAATATCAATGGAGGCAGCACCCATAGTTGGATGTTGAGTGTTTCCACAGAGAGAGAACAATAGGTTACCGAGGGTAACTCTGGTTCTCTGAGGGAGATGAACGAGACATCTCACTAGATTGCTACACTCACCCACAAGCTCAAAGGTTAGTTGCCTCAGATTGAAGCTCAGAGCCCAGTGCACCTGGGCTTTGTCTCAGAGAGGGCGGGATCCCCAGCTGTGCAGCTCATTGGCATGACGGCAAGATTGAAAGCAAGTTTTGGCGAATGGTCGCGGGCGTTACCCATAGTGAGATGTCTGGTTCATATGCCTCAGAGAGCTGGGGTTACCATTGGTAGCCTATACCTGTAGTTATATGCCTTTTTCCTTGATTGTGTTTCCTTCTATGATGAAATCATTGGAAATTCAAACAGTGAATGTTAACATTGATTTGGGCCACATCTGCTAGATTAATTGCAATTAATGAAGTTCTAGTGTCTTCTTTGATGGCCATATTATAAATACCATACATTCTCAAGTTGCAAATGAGTGGATTTGATTATAGGCCTATTGCTCTTAAGCACAAACACACAAAATTACATACTTGTATCATCATTTTTTTGCTCACCTTTGGGCTAAATTCAGCCTTTTTTGTGGCCATATTATAAAATGGCTTCCATTTCAAGTGGCGAGTCAGGAAAATTTGATCGTATTGGTTTTTTTTGCACATTCATGCCAAAATTGATGCTTGTATAATAACTTGCTTGATCAATCCTGTGCAACAAATCCATTTCTATGGTATTTTTTGGTGGCCATCTTGGAAAATCGCTGTCATTTAAACTGGAAAATATTTTAGAATGTATTGTGCTGGTCGTAAGCACATACTGTAATTGCCAAATTTCTTGGTTGTGCTTGTAACATAATTTCCTTTCTCAATTCTGTGCAACAAATCCATTTTTAGAGTTTTTCATGGTGGCCATTTTGGAAAATGGCCACCATTGCAAATGGCAAATCAGACAGATTTGATCGTATTGGTCTTAAGCAAATACATGTTGAATTTCATGCTTGTATCATACTTTTGTAGGTCAATTTTATGCAATAAATCACTTTCTGGGGTCTTTTTTGGCGGCCATCTTGGAAAATGGCCACCATTTCAAGTGGCCAATCAGGTAGATTTGACCGTATTGGTCTTAAGCACATACATGTTGAATTTCATGCCTGTATCATCATTTTCTAGGTAAATTCTATGCAATAAATCTATTTCTGGGGTCCTTTTTGGCGGCCATCTTAGAAAATGGCCGCCATTTCAAGTGGCCAATCTGGTAGATTTGATTGTATTGGTCTTGAGCACATATATGTTGAATTTCATACTTGTATCATAATTTTCAAGGTCAATTACATGCAATAAATCAATTTCTGGTGTCTTTTTTGGCGGCCATCTTGGAAAATGGCCGCCATTTCAAGTGGCCAATCAGGTATATCTTATCATATTGTACTTGAGCACATACATGTTGAATTTCATGCTTGTATCATAATTTTCTAGGTCAATTCTATGCAATAAATCCATTTCTGGGGTCTTTTTTGGCGGCCATCTTGGAAAATGGCCGCCATTTCAAGTGGCCAATCGGGTAGATTTGATCGTATGGGTCTTGAGCACATACTTGCCGAATTTCACGCTTGTATCATAATTTGCACGATTTTTCCTGTAGCCGCTCTACTAATAGAAAAAGAACTTGGCGGTAAACATGCGCAGCTCCACGCAAAGTTTGACCCATGCGTAGGCACTAAACAAAAGACCAAACGCGGAAAGCGCGACCTCGGGAGGTAGCTGGAAGAACGACCCGAAATTGGTTGAAGAAAAAAAATCAAAGGTCACGTGTCACGATAGCCACTTTAACATTAGTTAATCCAGTTCGCAACGAAAACGCGGTTGTTTGTTGTTTGGTAATGGTGGAAAATAATAAGTAGGCCTACCTGGCATATCCATAGCCACATGCATTAATAGACGCTTCAAATTGTAGCCTACGTTTAGGATAGGCCTACGTTACATTTGGAAATACCCTACATTATATTAACAATAACCACGGACCTTTCCAGTATCGGGCTATAGCCTAATCGTATCGGTAGGCTATAAAGTGTTCCGAGTCTGCAAGGAAGTACGTCAACATTTAAACCAGTTGCAGAATCATCTGCTCGAGTCCCAAGTGCATCTGTAATGGTTGATTTTCTCAGCCATACAGGCAAGCGCAAGTAGCTAATGGACAGCTTCGTTTCACTTGTTGCATGTCATTTCTTTTCCATGCGGTTATTCGTCATCAAAGCAGAGGTGTTTGACAGCTGGTCTTATACACTGATAATGTACGTTTATAATACACACATTTAATAAATACAGACTAGAGAATGCCCATATGTCATGCTGTCTGTGGATATGTCGATCGACAGTTGGGGCGTCGCTTTGAACTGAAAGCAGACAGCTGCGCGCAGTGACCAACGGTAATTGTTGAAAAAAGTTTAAACCCGGTGCATACACTGAAAAGAATGGAAATCAGGGGTTGTTGAATGTTTAAGTAATTATTTAGTATATTGAAAATGATTGTTTCATGTTCCTTCTCCAAACATGTATAAATCATGTAGAACTATTATATTCAGGACGGTGAACAATTTGTTAGATAAATTCATGCTGAGAAAACATGAAATTGTTAGTTTTTTTTTTAATCTCCGCCCAATCTGATTCTAAACACGTCATTAAAAACTCAAACGAGGTTGAGATGCTGCCTGGGCCCTGCCCTAGCGGTGACGCAACGCTTTTGAAATTGCCTCAGCTTCAGCTATGGTCGGCAATCAGGCGAAGTAGATCCAGAAATTTTCTGTTTCTCTCCTGCTTGTACAAGAGGTCATTTGTGGGAAGACAGTTGACAGTTGGAAGAAAAAAGATGATTCTAAGCACACTTATGCCGTGAGTGCACACCCACCATCTTTCCTTTCTCATCTGCCTCGACAAGAGTAACTACAGAATCGGCTGTGGAGGGAACAACGTTTACACTTCGGAGATTATTTGACGATGGAAGGATTTATTGGCAAGGTAAAATTACTAATATCTTTCCGAAATGTTGAGTTTGAGTTGAGTTCGATGGAACATTAGGTTCAGTGCCCCATATTGTGTAACACGATGTCAGTAGGAAGCCTGGCTAAAAAATAACGTTCACCGGTGTTAGCGTGGCTAGCTAACTGGCCATTGAGACTCTCAATGTAACTGGCTCATCATTGCCAAGGACATACCGGTACAAGTCTTTACGGTAGTTATGTCTGTTAGCATCGTGAAGAACTTTTTTCACTTCGGAGATTAAAAGACGAGTGAAATACTTATTTGCAAGGTAAAGTTTAAAAAAAAAATCCGAAATGTTGAGTTTGAGGGAACATTAGGTTCAGTGCCCCATATTGTGTAATACAGTGTTAGCAGCGAAGGCTGGTTAAAATTAACATTCACCAGTGTTAGCATGGCTAGCTAAATGGCGCGTAATTGCCAAGGACATGCATGTCATAACGGTAGTTCTGTCTTGTAGCAGCTAAATGCACATTACTTAATGTCATTATCTTTCCGTTATTTTGTATGTATTGTGTGATTGTACTAAACTTGGTCTTGTTTGGTAAGTTAGTCTTGCTTGATTATGGTACTGGGGTGCAGCAAGTAGATGGTATTCATGCACATTTTCAGAATGTTCCATGCACATTTAACACATGTAATGCTTTAATTTTGCATCACTGTGCGCATGCAACAGTTGGTCAGAAAAAAAGATGTGACTGTTTTCGTCTCTCTCTCTCTCTCTCTCTCTCTCTCTCTCTCTCTCTCTCTCTCTCTCTCTCTCAAGTGAATGTGGCGTTGTAAGGGGCGCTCATAGTCGTTCCAACAAGACACGATTTGCTGACCCATTATATGCGCAAACTCAGGACTTCGGTCGCCCTGCAAGGTATTCATGCATGTTTTCAGAATGTCCATGCACATTTAAGACATGGAATGCTTTAATTTTGCATCACAGTGCATGCAACAGTTGATCAGAAACAAAAAGATTTGACTGTTTTCATCTCTCTCTCTCTCTGTCTGTCTGTCTCTCTCTCTGTCTGTCTGTCTCTCTCTCTCTCTGTCTGTCTGTCTCTCTCTCTCTCTCTCTCTCTCTCTCTCTCTCTCTCTCTCTCTCTCTCTCAGGTGAATGTGGCGTCGTAAGGGGCGCTCATAGTCGTTCCAACAAGTCACGATTTGCTGACCCATTATATGCGCAAACTCGGGACTTTGGTCGCCCTGCAAGGTATTCATGCATGTTTTCAGAATGTCCATGCACATTTAAGACATGGAATGCTTTAATTTTGCATCACGGTGCATGAAACAGTTGGTGAAAAAATTCAAAAAACGGAAAAACTTGACTGTTGTTCTCTCTCTCTCTGTCTGTCTCTCTCTCTCTCTCTCTGTCTCTCTCTCTATCTCTGTCTCTCTCTCTCTCTCTCTCTCTCTCTCTCTCTCTCTCTCTCTCTCTCTCTCTCTCTCTCTCTCTCTCTCTCAGGTGAATGTGGCGTTGTAAGGGGCGCTCATAGTCGTTCCAACAAGGCATTTTGCTGACAGCAAGGCGATTTGCTGACCCATTAGAAGCGCAAACTCGGGACTTTGGTCGCCCTGCAAGGTATTCATGCATGTTTTCAGAATGTCCATGCACATTTAAGACATGGAATGCTTTAATTTTGCATCACTGTGCGCATGCAACAGTTGGTCAAAAACAGAGACTTGACTGACTGTTTTTATCTCTCTCTCTTGCTCTCTCTCTCTTGCGCGCTTTCTTTCTTTCTTTCTTTCTTTCTTTCTTTCTTTCTTTCTTTCTCTCTTTTTCTCTCTCTCTCTCTCTCTCTCTCTCTCTCTCTCTCTCTCGATTTTTGAAGTAGACGAGTTATGCCCTATATTAGTGTTTCTCAACGGGGGCGGTAGGGAGCTCTAGGGGGGCGGTGGGAAGGATACAGCCGATAGGGAGAGGTGCTTAGTTGCTATTGGGGGGCATTCTTTTTTAATACTAAGGGGGGTGTTGTCAGGCTTATGATGAGGCCAAGGGGGCGTTTGTTCAAAAAAAGCTTGAGAACCACTGTCCTATATGAAGTTAGCATAGAGTTTGGCATTATAAGTTGTATGTGATTTGTCTCTTTTGTGTCTTCAGATAAATGCTGAATTCAAGAGAATAACTACAATGCCCTTGCAGTCGAGATTCCTGTCCCAGCTAGACATATTGTCTGACAAGCTGCTGAAGCTGTTCAAAAACAGAGGAGGACAGATTGACAAACGCCTAGAGAACATTTTGGCTTGCATGACTGAGGTAAGAGAATTTGAGAATTTTGGGATAGTGCTGATTAGTGTTGACATAGAATTCTATGAAATAATAATTTATCCTTCCTTGATGCAGGATGATGTTGATGGGGGATGTGAATGCATCCTGAAGGCATTGTATGTGTTCCTTGTTAAAATTCCATAAAATAATGTATCCTTCCTTGATGCAGGATGATGATGACATTGATGGAGGACGTGAATGCATCCTGAAGGCATTGTGTGTGTTCCTTGTTAAAATTCCATAAAATAATGTATCCTTCCTTGATGCAGGATGATGTTGATGGAGGACGTGAATGCATCCTGAAGGCGTTGTGTGTGTACCTCAATGAAGACCCCAAATGTCTACTTCGCGCGTTTGTGGTGAGTACAAGCAGTGTGCTGTGCATGTCGCAAGGTGATGATGTTCTCTGTGCCCCTTCTCCGTCTCAGTCTTTTTCCCCTTTCTCTGTCTTTCTGTCCTCTCTCTCGCTCTTTCACTCTCTCTCCCCTCTCTCACACTTCACTATTTCTGTCTCTCTTCTGCCACACTGTCTCTCTCTGTGCCCTCTCTCTCTCTAACCTCCATAGCGCAGAGCCTATGTTTTAACCTTACTGTCACTGAAATTGTAATGGTTATGTCTGAATCTGTTACTTATGGCTCTCGCTACTGTCATTGCAATGTTATGGTAGTTGAGTACTTTCAGCAAAAAGTGAGCAGGCCTGCAGCCTACCCCATCCGCAGGGGCTACGTTCCCTTTTGCCCAAAAACAGGTTACGGCGTAGAAGTAGAGTTTTCCATGAAAGGGATGTTGGGAGTTCCTTCTATAAACCACCAACTCCAAACACTAACCCATTTTCCCAACAAACTCCAACTGAACAACTGTTCTTTTGTTTGATCTTCTCTTTCGTTTGACTGTTCCCTCTGCAGGCACAAGACGAAATCCAAGTGCAAGAGGGAATGGAGGAAACGACTGTAGGGATCTACATCGTCAAAGCAGATGCCACCAGCAAAGCAGATGACATTGGCATCATTTTGGAAGGCCAGCAGGTGTTGCAGGATGTGGATAATGTGCCATTGGCTGTCGCGTTGTTGTTTGGATTGATTTACGCCCTAAATCTGAACTACCCCGACGGCCTCAAGCGCACTTTTGAAGTCCTGCAGAAAATTATCATGGAGCTGGAAGGCACCATGCTGTCCAAAAAGGTTCAGGTACTGAAAAACCAACTCATTTAAAACACACACACACACACACACACACACTCGTACTGGAAGAGACTGAGCCTCGGAGCAAGCATTCAAAACACACACACACACACACACACACACACACATACACACACGTACCAGCCAACAATGCAGCAAAGCACACACACACACACACACACACACACACACACACACACACACACACACGTACTGGAAGAGACTGAGCCTCGGAGCAAGCATTCAAAACACACACACACACACACACACACACACACACACACACACACACACACACAACACACACACACACACACGTACTGGAAGAGACTGAGCCTCGGAGCAAGCATTCAAAACACACACACACACACACACACACACACACACACTCGTACTGGAAGAGACTGGGCCTCAGCTCAGAGCAAGCATTCAAAACACACACACACACACACACACACACACTCGTACTGGAAGAGACTGAGCCTCACCTCAGAGCAAGCATTCAAAACACACACACACACACACACACACACACACACACACACACACACACACACACACAATCATACTGGAAGAGACTGAGAGAGCAGAGCAAGCCCGAACGAAATGAATGACTTGGCTAAGTGTTCTGTTGGAAAAGTTCAATTTGCATATTGGGTCTCACTGTCAAATAGCTTGAAGTCATGTCCCTGGACTAAAATTTGACTAAGGTCTACAGAATTTGTGTGCATTTAGGAGGTCATTGCTTTTTAGATACTTTGACAAGAGTTCATTTTCAACATTTGTCTACGTAATGTACCTGAAGGGTCTTCCATGATCTGGCTGTTCAAAATGAATTGGAAATACATTGGAGTTTTCATTGTGAAGTAGCCTAAAGTTATGTCCCTGAACTAAAACTTTACTACTGTCTACAGAATTTATCTATCTATCTATCTATCTATCTATCTATCTATCTATCTATCTATCTATCTATCTATCTATCTATCTATCTATCTATCTATCTATGCAGCTCCCCATTGACATTTCCTTTTGTTCTCTCAAAGCTGTTGGCAAGTGCTTGTATGTTTTGGTACAATCATAATGAATGTTTTGAAATGAAGGTGCCTTTTATCTTCTTGGATGTAGTTTTGTGTGTGCATTTAATGCTCTCTCTCTCTCTCTCTCTCTCTCTCTCTCTCTCTCTCTCTCTCTCTCTCTCTCTCTCTCTCTCTCTCTCTCTCTCTCTCTCCAAAATGACTTGGCATATTGGGGGTGTCAGTCACTTTTAACTGAATGAGTTAAGCTGTTGAGTACCGTTGGAAAGTGTATTTGATGAAATAATCATAATAAAAAAACCTGCAGTTTTAAGTCAGTTTAAGTCTCTTCATTCTCAAGTATAAAAGCATGTAAATATTGGTTGACCAAGTAGCAATATATAACAATATAAACATGATATATCTGTTTACAGTGTATGACCGTATATGAGCGTCTGATCAAGTAGCAATATATATAGGACATAAAAACATGGTTTTATACATAAAATAAAATATTTACATCAAAACAATTTCTGTGTTAAGTTAGCACAGAAATTATGTTTATGTAAATGTTTTATATATTTTATAAAATCATGTTTTTATGTGCCATATATATTGCTACTTATCAGACATTCATATACTGTCATACACTGTAAACTGACTGATATCATGTTCAAATGACATGAAAACATTATTTTCAGGAAACAGGATAATAACATGTGCAACCGATGTCCATGATATTATCATGTAAATGAAACATGAAAAAAACATGTTTCTTGCAAAGCAGAAACATGTATTATACATGAAATAAGAACTGAAATAATACATAAAATATTAACATGAAAATATCATGTTTGTTCTATAAGCCAATATCATGTTTGAATGACATGAATACATTATTTTTAGGAAACATGAAAATAACATGTGCAACCGATGTCCATGATATTATCATGTATATCTGAAATAACTTTTCTTTCAGTGTATGAGGTGCGATGACACAGCGAATAGATTTTCTACCGGTGAATTTCACATGGGGACATGCCATGTGAGATGTTTGCTTGACGCAGCTATTTTTCCCTTTGTTCACAACTCAATTAATACTAGCCTACATGTCCATGACTTGGCAGGTTCATGTCCATGCCATCCTTATTTTATTTATTTTTTACTTCTGGTATAGCGTGATTTTTGTCAACATAACCATCCACATGCTGCAATTCAAGGTTTTATTTTTGTAGCCTACGACTTCCCAAACTTAACCGCTCCACTTTGTCCAACGTTCTCTAGGCCTATTTAATAAAACTGTTTGCTCCACATGTGGTAAATAGGCTATCTCGTCTGCTTTCCGCACGCCGTCCACAGATATAAATATTCATTTTGGGCGTTTCACTGAATATTCATAGATAATTATGGGTGTGTCCACAGGTGCGCACATTTGCCGCAACTTCAGAGTCAGTTGGGATTTATAAAGGGAAATCGACGTGGAACGTGCGTGCGCCATGCTTTATAAATCTGAATATTTTCTTGCGCACGCACATCCTGGGTTTCGTGCGTGCGCCATCTTTTGGCGCATTCCTTCCGCAAAGTTTTATAAATGAGGCCCCAGGTCTTTTAAAATATAGCAACAATAATAGAATAATAATAATAATAATAATTTATTATTTATGATAAAAATAATGTATTACTATTATTATTATTCTATTATTGTTGCTATTGTCATTATTTTTAATTATTATTATTTATTTTTTTAAAGCTGAGGTGCGTGTGTGTATGGGGTGGTGAAAACATTTGGGTGCACCTAAATTCTGTGCTGGTGCACCTAAAAAAAAATTTTAGGCGCACCAGTGCAACCAGTGAAAAAAGTTAGTCTGGAGCCCTGAGTTCACTACACCAGAAGCTACATTGTCCCGACATAATGTCAGCTTGATAAAATAACAGATATAGGCCTACTTTCATTAAAAAAAACGTTATTTTACTATATTTTATTGATATTTATTATACATTCAGTAGCCTATGTTTCAAATATCATTATAGGCCACAGGCGTAGGGTGACCCCAATAAGTCCAAGGGGGGACATGGATATGTTTCTGAGGGACGGTATGGGGCACTCCCTGGCGTGTGCACCGAAGTTACAAGTATATCCCACCTCTGACTTCATTTCATGCAGGTGGGTCTTGGAACCCCTGTGTGACTGCCTAGATCTCAGGAAAGATAGTCAACATTTTTTCTTCGAGCAACATTGCGGGACAAAATGTAGCTTTTGTGGAAGCTACATCGCTACTTGAGACAAAAAATAGCTTAACTACAGGGAAGTTACTTAATACATAAAGTAGTGAAGCTAAGACCAAGCTACTGGGGAATGTAGTTAAACTACTGCCCATCACTGGTGACAGCTTTTGCCAGGCCCAGGACAAATCTGAATGTCTGAAAGGGCCTTACTTTCAATAGGGCTTTCTTCTCAATGTAATATGGTCCCAATTCTGGGGCCTTTCTCTCCCTGGGCCCAGGACAACAGGCCTGTTTGTCTTCCCTGTCAGTGGGCCTGGTACAATTTAACACACACACACACACACACACACACACACACACACACACACACACACACACACACACACACACACACACACACACACACACACACACACAGATATGAGTAGCAGATAGTGACACACAGCCTTTTTCGCTGTTTAAAGTTGGCTTTGTGAGGTGATCAAATGGCAAAAGGATCCCTCTCTCCCTTCACAAACCACCCATTGTAGGCCTATCTCCCAACATGTGTACTTCAGTGTCTTTGAATGAGTGTCCCCTTTCCTACAGCTGAGTCCTGATGTATTTTCCCTCCTGTGATTGGTCATCCTCAATAACATCAGGGCTTGACATGTGTAACCTGGGTCTCACCAGATCTGAGGGTTTCCGCTCAGCTTCAGGCAGAACCACAATTCATCTATTCTGACGAGAGCCAGGTTATTTAATAAGTGGAGGGGGGGCACTCACATGCACTATCGCCTAATTCTCATCGTTTTTGACTGGGTGCTGAATCCCACATCAACATATATGAATGAATGTTGGAAGCGACGGACAGCACTCTTCAGATTTTTTCTTTGTTTATTAGCCATTACATGCTGAAGAAGGGCTCTGCCCGAAATGTATGTGGGCGATTAAAGAAAGATGAGAGCAAAATTATGCGAGCCTTGTCATGGGAGACTAGTTCGGCCTGACAGGTCCACTTCAGAGATGAATATTTCCTGATTCCTACATCAGAATTACAACTGAACAACAAAAAAAGAAATAAATAAAAGAGAGATCGCAGCCTGACCCACTGCCCAGCAACAGATGCATTTGATGTAGTGTGTTTGGCGCCCCCTGCAGACAACCCAGGCACACAGCAGCCATACAAACACACACAGACAAAAGGACAGATGGGGTCCTTGCGATACAGGGCCCAAACCCCTCCAGGAGGCCAGGTAAATCACTTTTTTGAAACATGAAGACATGCCGCTTCTTGAGACTAACAAATTAGGTGTTGTCTGTATTATGAAAGCGTGAAAGCCCAACTGGGAAACTCCAACTCCCATTGTCATTGTGACACAGCACTCCACAGCACACAAGTGGACACTGCACACAACGAAATTGCATTTATGCCTCACCCGTGCAAGGGGGCAGCCCTCAATGGCGCCCCTAGAGAGCAGTGCGGCAGGACGGTACCATGCTCAGGGTACCTCAGTCATGGAGGAGGATGGGGAAGAGCACTGGTTGATTATTCCCCCCACCAACCTGGTGGTTGGGAGTCGAACGGGCAATCTTTGGGCTACAAGTGTGACGCCCTAACCGCTTAGCCATGACTGCCCTTATGACTGTTGTTATGGCCATTTGGGTAGAAGTTAGAAATATTGCACACACTAGGCTACAAAATAGGACATACGCAAGATAAAATATGACCATTTCATATATTAAAGCAAGCCCAACATGATTTTTGGCCTTTTTCAAAATGTAGTCATGACCGAAAATTGCATAAGCCCATTGTATTTTTAATTCATACTGTACTGTCGGTAGGTGGCAGTATTGGTTTGTGTTTGTGATGGCTGGGCCATATTAAGAAGTGAAGAAGAAAAACGAAGATGTCCCACCCTCTCGATTATTAGCGGTGGCTAAAATTTCGTCGAGAAAGAAGTAACATTGGAACAACCACAGGAATTAAATTTTACAGCCAACGCTTTTTCTGACATGGTGAAGATGTCCAGCTGCGAATGAATGTAACAGCTTCTCGGAGTCGGTAAGTTATTGTATTAACCACAGCTTGCTATGCTAGCTAAGATGCTTCGCTCCGAAATAACATTTCTTCATTCTGCCTGCTTATTTGTAGCAGGTATGCTAACACGCCAAGGCAATTTGTGATACGCATTAAGCGAACAGTCCTCCCTAGCAGGCAGCTAGTTCTGTGACATGCACTGTTTACAAATATATTGCACTATTCAGTGGGGTGCATACCGTTATTTCTACAATCACGAGGTGTACCGACGGGCCATTATGGGAAGTTTACAAATGCTAATCAGCCTGGCAAATTCAATCAACGAGCTAACCCAGACATCACTGCTAACGATAGCTGATTAGGTAACGTTAACCCAGCTAGTTAGCTTTGAGACACCGCTCAGTTGTTTATCGTCCCGTCAGCTGCTGTTTGTGAACACCTCTATCATAAACCTGAGCAATACTGTCTGACGCACTCTTGAGTTATACATTGATAATAGTCAGTGGCAGTTTCAATCAATGGGTGTGAATCACTCCTGCTAATTTAGCTGCAAATCAATATGGAAGTCAATCATCACACATCATGTCCAGTCTAGTTATCCACTGACAGTTTGACAGTCGAGAGCAATGCTCGCCGTTATGAGCATGACACGCAGTGCAGTGCTAACCAACAACTTAGATTGGAAAACACATTCTTCAAAGGTACCACCTCATCATGCACGGCCACTCTGTCTTCTCTACTGTTTTGTTTCTGCCTTGTCATGTTTACAGGCATTGCTTGGAGAGATGGCCTAGAGATGTGAAGAGTTAGAACCCTTTGTCCCACACAAGATCTCAGCTACTGCAAGGCGTGCAGTGCAGTGTCCACATATTCATTATTCTGTTGGCTTGTAGTGCGCCACAGACACATAGAAAACACTACTGTCACAGTCACTCCTCCATAAAGACTTAAGACACATTAAGATGCCTTTAGGACTGGGCCGAAGAAAGAAGGCTTCTCCACTAGTCGAGAATGAAGAGGCAGAGCCTGTGAGAGCGGGCATGAACGTGCCAGGTCTGGATGGCATGGACGGAGTAGGCGGCGGGCTCGGGGAAGCTACCGCCCAGGAGGGTCTTCCACCCCCGCCCACCAGCCTTCGCCCACGACTCATCTTCCACACTCAGCTAGCTCACGGGAGCCCCACGGGGCGAATCGAGGGATTCAGCAATGTCCGGGAACTCTACGCCAAGATAGGCGAGGCCTTTGGGATACCCCCTGCTGAGGTGAGCACGCCATGCCTGACAGTCACACGCTTCCACCTGTTGTGTGGATGAGTGGTGATGGGCAACCTGGATTCATTAGTTATACAATCCAGTGCCACATATTCCAAATAACCTGGTTTTACCTGTCCAGTTCAACCAGGTGATCATTCAACCAGGCAAGCACCTGCTTGAATTGGACAGGGGAAATCAGGTCATTTGGAATGTGCAGAGCTGCATTATAGACCAATGAGTACAGGTGGCAAAGAATCACTGGTCTAGACAGAGCGGCAGTTTTCTCTTTAGTCAGGCCGCAGGCCATTTTTGTTGCAAGTTGTACCTTTTTTCCCTCTGTTGCTTTTTATCCATATCACTTTTTCCCCTTAAGTCTTCTACCTTTTTCACTTTTCTCTGTCACCTTTTTCCCCTTATAATTCTCCTAGGTGATGTTTTGCACACTGAACACGCATAAGGTGGACATGGAGAAGCTGCTGGGGGGCCAGATCGGGCTGGAGGACTTTATCTTTGCGCACGTGAAGGGCCAGCGCAAAGAGGTGGAGGTGTACAAGGGGGAGGACGCCCTGGGACTCACCATCACCGACAACGGAGCTGGCTACGCCTTTATCAAGGTACAGTATGTGCTGTCTAATTTGTTAAACTTATGGGGCTTTCCTTGGTCTCAGCTGGCAGGTGCAAAGGGGTTGACCCATGGGTCACTAATCAGACAATTTGAGAAAACTCCCGCACACTGATCATTTCACTGTTTTCTTTAATACACAATGTTGTGTATTGCTGCTGTCTACTGCTTACTTAGAGGAAATGTGTCGCTAAGCTAGTGAAAGTCAATGTATCCATGTAGCATGCTACAATGCTACACGGATACATTGACTTTCACTAGCTTAGCGACATATTCCCTCTTTTAACTTGTCTTAAAGCAAGACAACGCTTAACATGAAAAATAAGACACTTTTCCACCTTTATAAACCCCAGCCAACGATTTTAACTGTATTAAGCCCCAAAATAGTGGCATACCCCTTTAAGGAGATGGGCTTTATATCAGAGGGTTGCAGCAGGTTCGAATCCCACCGTTCCACTCCCTACCCCTCTCCATGACGGAAGTGTCCTTGAGCAAGGCAGCTAACACCACACTGGGACTGTAACTAATACCCTGTGTTTAAATTAGCTAAGTCACTTTGGATAAAAGCGCCAGCTAAGTGTAGTGTAATGCAATGTGGAGTCATTTCTTTAGATGATGTGTCTTGCATTGAGGTGAGAACGGAGGTTCCAAATTCCAATCCCAGGCTCAGAAAATAAAAAACACAATTTTTATCCAACCGGCTACGAATCAGATGATTGCGATAAGCACAGGTACTACTCGGGTGAAGTCACCTGTGTTGGAAGAAAACTGTAACTAGGGCTGGGCGATATAGAAAAAAACCTATATCACGATATGGATTGCTTTATATCACGATAACGATATATACAGGGTTCCCACGGGTCATGGAATTTCTGGAATATCATGGAATTTCATAAATGTTTTTCCAGTCATGGAAAGTCATGGAATTTTACCATTTTGCATGCACAGTCATGGAATATCATGGGATTCTCTTGACAGTTGAATAAAAGCAAAATCTTTTTTGTTTGGTATATAACATTGTTTCTTACTGGTTATACTACAACGCTTCGCCATAGACGGTTTGGTTTTGCGCTGTAATGTGCAACATTCTAGAATGCAATGAGCCCACTGAAAAACGTTTTTAGGTCATTTCTTTTTACGGAAGTGGTCATGGAAATTCCGTTTTTGGATCTGGAAAGTCATGGAAAATCATGGAATTTCATATCTGAATTAGAGTGGGAACTCTGTATATATCACGATATAGCACAATTACATGCGTTTTCAGTTATTCTCTTTATTTGCTTTTTATTTTTTCATGTCGCAAAACAACCTTTCTTTAAAATGGATCTTTTTATTGTTATTTTTACAGTTACATGAACTTATAGTGTGTATTGTGACAACATGAAATGTAATTAAATGATATTCAATTCACCTTTCGCAAAAGCCACGCCCCCTAGTTATTGTTGCTACGTCCGTCAAAAACTTAGAACCAGGCACACGTTTTGGCTGCGTTTCATAGGAAATGTGTGTAGCCTACACTTCTTGTATAGGCCTACACACGCTGATTACTAGAAGCCATATTCAACTGTGAAATACAACAACTTGATGATGGCGATGTAATGTCTGTAACCAGGACATTTTCATAGTTGGTGTAAACTGGGACATTGCAGCCGTCCGCCAAGACCTTTGACGGGCTTTGGGCACACTGCGCAGCTCTTGGGCAGTCACACTGGGCGTCTCTCTTCTGTTCACTTTAATGGTTTTAGTTGACAGTTAATATCTTCATAACAAGGTTGGAACAAGCGCAGCCCCATTTCAGTGTTACTTTTTTTTTGCTGTCCTGTCACACTCAACGCATATAGGCTACACAGACACAAACCGGGAAGCAGATAGGGTGGGGGCTGCTCCGTGGGCTGTGCATTTGGCGCATATTAAACAACGCAACTAGTAGTTTCCCAATAAAATTTGAATCATAATGCCGTGAATCCAAAACTATAATATAATATAATATTGTCCTTAAGTCTGAGCGATGCATTGATTATTTGTTTAGGGTACCAGCTGCCAGCTAAATGTAAGGGGGAAGGGGTCTATAGGCCCTATTAGCAAACAAGACTGCACAGTTAGCCTGCTACTTTTAAATATGATCACGTGGAGCTAATAGCCTCCACATGGCTTAATCCATCCCTGTTATCAGTCCGCTTGAGGTTTTTGCTTCGGGAAAGTGAAAAAACGAGGTCCTAATCAATCTTCAGATGGTGTCGGACCGTGACGGTGCCATAGGCACACGTTTTATGTCTCCCTAAAATCGCAGGTTTTTGACGGACCTCCGACAAGTTCTACACTCCTTAGTTACCGTTGCTGAGTTCGGATTGGTTGGCGGCCGTTTGTGGGAGGGGTTTTGCGAAAGGCTAATTGTATACAACTGATAAAATTACTATCACGATATAAACGATATAGGAGAAAGGTCACGATATAGACTTTTATATCACGATAACGATATATATCGTCATATTGCCCAGCCCTAACTGTAACACAGTTTTTGTAATGTGAGCACAGAGAGCACTGATGTAGCAGAAACCTGAAGCACCTGCTCTGCTCTGAGAAAGGTCAATTTCTGCTTGACCTTAGTGTCTTATTCAGTGTGCAATCCTGACTTTGAAGCAAACTGTTGGAATGTGTCATTAACACGCACTGAAACTGTAAAATATATGTGCAAATCTGCAATTGTAGCGAATAAGATGAGCCGCCGTGATCCACCACTTTGTGAGCCAGCCTTCATTAGTATGCAGGACCCTAAATTATTATTTTTTAATCATCATCAGCCAAAATGTATCATCACCAGCCACATTTTCACCAGTATGTGACCGGTTGGCAGGTGTTAATTTGGATCTATCAATGTGTATCAGTGATTTGATAACTATATGGGCAATTCTGTGCGATTTTAGAGAATAAAAGAAGGCAGCCTGATCCACCACTTAATCTGAACCTCCATGAGTGTATGCATTAGTGAGTTGACGATTGTCTGGGCCATTCTGTGCAATTTTAGAGAATAAGAGAAGGCAGCGTGATCCACCAGATTCAGGTCATCAACGTTGGGGACATGATCGAGTCCATCAACGGCCACATGCTGATTGGCTGTCGACATTACGAGGTTGCCAAGATGCTCAAGGAGCTGCCCAGGGCCAAGAACTTTGTCCTCAAACTGGTGGAACCCTTAAAGGCTTTCGGTAAGTGCTCGTCGTACTTGGTCATATATTAGTCATAATGGTTGTCTATTACTAGTGTTAATGAAGTTGGTTAGTTATGTCAACCGCATTCTCAAAGTGTGGAACCCCTAAAGCAGTGGTGGGGAACTTTTGTCATTTAAGGGGGCACAAATTTTATTAAGTCCGTCAAGGGCCATACTATGAACACAAACCAGGATTAACCATGCACTTTAGGCCTATATTGAAGGCGAAAATATTGAGACAAGTTCAATATTCTGCAAATGAGGAACGAATTCCGCCTGTGGTGGCCAATGAAATCAACAGCACAAATGTTTCAATTGATTTAATTCGCCGCTATAATCCATTGAGCTGTTAGAATGGAACACTGAATTTCACCTCAATTCGCCTCACTCATTTTGCCTCTGTTTGTCACTGGTGTTAGAGGCATGAATAAGTTATGATAGTTTACTATTATAAATAACACAAGTCATAATAGTTAACTTTTACTACTTATTACAAAGTAAGTGATGTGAACTGATGTCATTTTCTTCAGCTACACTAACCAGTCCCCATTTCATCCCAAGTTGTACAAATTCTGACTAGCTAACTGTGTGTTAAACTGTGTGTCATGGTGGTGTGGTTAAATCCTACTCACCTCTTCGCACCTCTAGTGATAAGCCGACACCTCTTGTCTTAAACTGTAAGCTCTTGACCCGACCAGATGGCCACTGCTAGGGCTGCTCCTTTAGGAACGGGCTGCCGTTGGCATTGACCATAACCATGGACTCTCCAAAGGAACCCTTTACCAGTCATACATCAATTATGCACAGCACATATGTTCTGTTTTATATTGTAGTTCTTATTAGGGAAATAACAGCATCTTGAGTATTTTTCTCTTCTTACTTTGTGTTATATTAAATCGGAGAGGATTCTTCAGGAAATATACAACACTCTTGTTTTTAATCCCCTTCCTTCAACTTCCAGAGGCATCATGAACATTTTAGGCTAGCAAGCTATTTGCAGCCTGAGTTTGAACTCAGTTGCTCTCCTATCAATTGATTATCTGCTGTGTAATAGGGTTTATTTAATACTCCCCCAGACACAGACAGACACACACACACACACACACACACACACACACACACACACACACACACACACACACACACACGGACACACACGGACACACACACACACACACACACACACACACACACACACACACACACACACACACACACACACACACACAGACACACGCCACCACCACAGAGCCTGGTGCCTGAGCCTGGAAAAGAAGATGCCTGGAAGAGTAGTGATGCCTTCATCAGCTAATAAGGAAACTAATAAACCACCAATACCATACTGTCTTTAACTTGCACTAACTAACCCATATACATGTTGTCAGATGTATAATGTGTGTGTCTGTGTCTGTGTGTGTGTGTGTTTGTGCGTGTGTGTGCGTGCGCACTCTCTATCAGATATGATCAGCCAAAGGGGTGGCTCTAGGTCGGGGGTTCAGCTTGGCACTGGGAGAGGTACGCTGCGTCTCAGATCCAAAGGACCTGCCACTGTGGAGGAACTGGTGAGCACACGCCTTTTTAAAAAATACATTTTTCAAAAGATATTTAAGGTTTTAAATAGAGAGACAGGAAAGAAGATGGGGCAGGGCTGGGAATTGATTACCTAGGCTAGACTCGAACCTGGGTCCCCATGGGCATGCAAGCCCAATTGTGGGGGGCTTGGCACACTGTGCCACCCACACCCGAACTACCCGCACCCATAACTGGCCCTGTACTTTTCAGCACGTGACTGTGTGTTACCCGGGTGAGCCTGTTGACGTACCCATTGTTGTCACGGTTCACAATGACAAACCAAGTAGTTTTCGTTTCGCATTGTGAACCAACTATCCCTGTTCTGTTGGCCTGAACACGTCATTAGCCACCTGGCTAGTAACCTTTTATGTATTCATATCTGCACATACAGTGCCATGAGAAAGTTTGGCACCCTTTTGGAAAATCATTACATTGGTTTATTTCTCATTGAGCTTTTAAAGTAACAACTTCATTTTAACATATGTTAAACTGTAGGGAAAGAGAAACATTTCAGCAGTGGAAGAATTTTAATAGGTGTAACAGAAACAATTGTATGTGGATTTAAACAAAAATGGGCATTTGCATAAATATGGGCACCCCAAACAGGTTATTCCATTAATATGAAGTAGAGCTCACCTTTACAGCACAAATTGTTTTTAATGACTTTGGAATCCCTTCAGTCACTAAGACAGAAGTGATTAGTCATTAAAATGTTATTTATCACACATAATAGCAGGCTAGGCTTGTCCTAAGTTCTGTCTTGGAGAGTGGCAATATAGGGGGCTCTGAACAACTCTTTGCAGACCTCAAGCAAAGATAATTCATTACTATGAATAGCGAGAAAGGTACACAAAGTAATCTGGATGTCTTGGACAATATTTCTCCGCTGCCAGAAATGGAAATCCATTTGAGTGGAAAGCATGGAAAGTCACAGGAATGGTCCTCGTGAAAGGAAAATGCAGTTTGTTGAAAAATAGTTAAAAAGGCATGAGTAAAGGATGGTAAGAATGGTAACAGGCACACTACATAACACCTCCATAGAACTGCAAGACCATAGCTGCTGATAGTGCAGACTTAGACATGGGTCCTTCCACGTATACTTTTCACAAGGCAAAAGCTCATTGGATGGGTGATGCATTAACAGGCTTTCCTGTGTATCCATCAGAAATAAGTTGCTAAACTTATGCAGAGAGCTTATCTGGACAAGCTAAAAACATTTTGGGAGATCATCATACTGTGGTCAGATGAGACTGAGCATATTTGACCTTAGAATTTCTGTGTGTTTTTGCCATGTCCACCGCCCATTGCTATGACATCTAGCCGGAAGTATACCCTGCTAGGTCTGCATGGCTCTCACATTATTACAAAATTATTACAGTTGAGGGCCTCACTAATTCCTTTCAAATAGCAGATTTTTCAAAAGAATGTTCAAGTGTCAGTCACAAAATTAAAGCTGAGCAGAGTTTGGACTTTCCAGCAGGACAGTGATTGCACTGCATTGATCAAAATTCAACAATGAGTTAATGCAAAATAACAAGTGCAATGTCTTGAAATGGTCATACCAATCTTGAGATATCACCATTATTGAAAAAGAATGAATTTATTTGAACTAGTATGTCTAAAGAAGACGGATCAGTAACCTGACTGAATTAGAGGGGTTCTGGATAGAATAATTGGCAACTATTCAGTAGCACCAGACAGTCTTCTTGTGTAGCAAGTATACACAGGCCATTAGGTCAGCAAAGGTGAGCTCTACTTCATATTAATGGCATATCTTCGGTAACACTTTACAATAATGGTACATGAATAATAACGGAATAATGTTGGAAGTAATGTATGATTCATGGTGAATTAACACATAATTTATGTATGCAGTGATATTTAATCTATTATTAGTCAATGAGGAGTCACTATTGTAGTCATGATGACTCACCATTAAGTAATTGTGGTACAACCAAGGGTAATTAATGGTGTGAATTACAAGTGTTAAGTATGGAATAGCGGACGACGAGGTGTCCCGATATCAAGGGAAATAATGGACGAGGCGGAGCGTTCTAAACAGCCCGACGGCGCAGCCGAAGGGCTGTTCGCTTCGCCAAGTCCATTTTCCCTTGATATCGGGACACCTCGAAGGCCGCTATTCCGCTTATCACCCGGTTACCAGTATTGAAGTATTAATTTATTAATATCTTGATCTAAGGCTTCGTGAGAAAGTAGATTCACCACTGCGCTTGGTACGTTGCCATGGACACCACTTCCTAATCTAGTGAGACGCGCCTCTATCGGAGGCATGTAAGGACGCGCGCAGAATGTTGGTGACTTGACAACCAAATGCAATAGAATTGACGACTGGGTTTTTGACTTGACAACCAGATGCGATAGAATTAGTAACGGGGTCTTGACTAGACAACCAGATGCGATAGAACTAACGACGCGGTCTTGACTAGACAACCAGATGCGATAGAACTAGTAACGGCACTTCGCCAGAAAGTTAGAGAAGAAGCAACTTGGACGCCCGCACGCCCGCATGACATCATAGGTGTCCTGCTACCGGGGAATAAAGGACACCTGCTCAGCCAATCAGAAGACGTTGCGTCTGCTCACTGGGTGATAATATATCATATATTAACACTGCTGATGGAATTCCTGATATATTGATCCAATCATACATGAATCCAACCTTAATTAATGATGCGTGCGTAATAATGGAATAATGTTGTAAGTAATGTTATCAGAGATGTGGACTCGAGTCCTGTGACTCCGACTTGAGTGTGACGAGTCAGGGGTGTGAAGACCAATCTTTTGTGTTTTGTTTGCATCCAGTTTTTAATAGCCTATCTCTGTGGTTGTCAACCTTTTTTAAGGAAACGCCCACTGGACCTCATCGTAAGCCTCCCAACGCCCCCTTGACCTGATCATAAGCCTGCCAATGCCCCCCTTAGTATTGAAAAATAAAATGGACTATCCGCTTTAATGGGAACTAAGCCCCGCCCACTCTCACCTGTATCCTTCTCAACGCCCCCCTAGAGCTCTACAACGCCCCCTGGGGGGCTGTACTGCCCCCGTTGAGTAACGCTAGCCTATCTAAATAAATGTAGACCTGCATGGATAGGGCAATATCATGTTTTCAAAGGCACACTTCTTTAGAACAGGCTAGGGCGTTTTAAGCCTCATTGTGAAGCTACTGTGGTACCAATGCAATTTTTGTATGTATCGGCCTTTCTGTGTAATTTCATGCATATCAATGTGTGACTCAGTGTAGTAGGCCTATTTTCAGGTCAGAAATAAAGTCTTGAAAAAATTCTAGCCCCCTGACCACTTTCACCTAGGCATCCCTAGCTTAGTCTATTTTTTCCTCAGTGAAATTAAATGGTTTTACAACCAGGACTAGTTATGACCTGTCTGACCTGTGATTGAGATATGACTGGATCCATATGGCAGGATTATTATCCACAGTGGTGATGATGACATTACTTACAACATTATTCCATTATTACTCATGCATCATTAATTAAGGTCGGATTCATGTATGATTGGATCGATATATCAGGATTTTTATCAGCAGTGTTAATATATGATATATTAACACTTGTAATTCACACCATTAATTACCCTTGGTTGTACCACAATTACTTAATGGTGAGTCATCATGACTACAATAGTGACTCCTCATTGACTAATAATAGATTAAACATCACTGCATACATAAATTATGTATTAATTCACCATGAATCATACATTACTTCCAACATTATTCCATTACAAATAATGCACCATTATTGTAAAGTGTTACCATATCTTCTTTGGGGTGCCCATATTTATGCACACACTTATTTTTGTTTAAATCCACACAAAGTAATTTCTGTAACACCTATTAAAATTCTTCCACTGCTGAAATATTTCTCTTTCCCTACAGTTTAACATATGTTAAAATGTAGTTTCTAGGCGCTGCTGAGCATGGATAGTGAGTAGACGTGTCCCAAACCAGCTCCTGAAATATTCGACAATAATGTAACGCAAACTTGATACTTAACAGCTGTAAACCTGCCAGTGCAAACCGCAGTGACACATTTTACTATAAAAATGTCAGGAAGGGGAAAGACCAAGGGGAGAGGCCAAGTTTCGACGCCAACCTGGGCCAACACGGCTGACNACGTGAAAGCTAACAGCACCGAGCCGACATTGGCTAACTTGATGAGCCTGTTGGAAAAGTTCAGGGAAGAAACCCATAAGTCGATTGCAGCGGTACAAACAACTGTAACGTCTATTGGGGGACGGTTGACGGATGTCGAAAGATCTCTGGAAGATGTGGACTCCAGGACATTACAATTGGAGAATCTGTGTGCTCAGCTGGCCAAAGAAAATGCTACCCTTAGCAACAGGCTAGAGGACCTTGAATCTCGCAGCCGCCGTCAAAACTTGAGAGTGATAGGCATCCCGGAGGATACGGAGGGACCAATGGTTACAGAGTTTATGGAGGACTTTTTCAACGAAACATTGGACATGCCCAAACAACAAAACCAGCTGCCTATCTGTGACAGGGCGCACAGAAGCCTCGCAGAGAAAGACCCCAAAGGACCCCCTCGACCGATCATTATACGAGTGCATCACGACCAGGTGAGACGAGAAATACTTCAGCGAGCGCGGGAGAAGGGCGAGCTGACTTTCCGAGGCAAGACAGTCCACATCTTCCAGGACTGGCCCCCGAGTGTGGCGAAAAAGAGAGCTGCATTCAAGGATGTCAAAGCGAAGATGAGAGATCTCCCTGGTGTACGGTATGGCCTGACTCCCTCAGCTAAGCTACAGATCACCTTCCGAGGTAAGGGACGAGTTTTTGACAAGCCAGAGGAGGCGGAGATTTTCTTTGCCAACACTATCGCCCCTGCCCTAGAGACAATAAATGAAGCTGAGGTCGCCCATGACAGTGAAACTGACTGATGCATAAGTAAAACAAGAGCGCTGCGCACGTCATGTCGGCTATAAAAATGCAGGAGGATTTAAAATAATACCACTTTTGGACACTAGATCACACGTTGTTACTGTGGTTTGGCAGGGCTCCAAGTGTTTGCAGATCAATAATACTGTGTTAAGGAGCAATGGTTATTGTGCTAAATGCACCACTTTGTGCACTTCGACGTTGGGAATGGGAGTGTCAGGGGGGAGGTGGGTTTTGTTTCTAAGGGTTTAGTTTGTGTGTTTTCATTGATATGTTTTCTTTTCTTTTTCTTGTTTGGACAGAATAATTTCCTGTTATGTAGTAGTAATGGCAGATTACAGGGTACAAATGCTTCTTTTAAGTGCACCACAATTCTTTACTTACATTTCAACTCGTCAGTATTGCTATAACAGCCCTTAAGGTGTGCTCATGGAATGTACATGGCATTCATAACCCAATTAAACGGAAAAAAATCTTAAGTTATCTTAAAAAAGAGAAGATCCAGATAGCTATGTTGCAGGAAACACATTTAACTGACTCAGAACACCTAAAATTAAAAAAAGACTGGGTAGGTCAAGTATATCATGCATCTTTTAACAGTAGGAGTAGAGGTGTTGCCATTTTGATACACAAGTCCCTTCCACTAACCGAAGTGGAGATTAAGACAGATAAATGCGGTCGATACGTTTTAATCAAAGGCCTTTTGTATGGAGAATATACATCTTTTTTGAATATTTATGCACCTCCAAATCATCCAATAACATTCCACACACATGTATTCTCTATTTTCTCAGACTGGTTGTTTCCCTCCTCAGTGGTTGGTGGAGACCTCAATTGCTGTCTACATCGCCTTGATAAGTCCCACAAACTGCAACTTAATTCTAGAATCAGTCAATCTCTCCTGCAATGCCTTTCTGAATTGGGTCTACTTGACACCTGGAGAACATTACATCCCAATGCTAAAGTGTCAATGGGGAATGTTACTTCATGCTCAATTGGAAATATTTTGATATCTGACCATGCACCAGTATTTCTTGAAATTTCATGTTCTGCTGAGAGACAATATGGCGGATGGAGATTTAAAAATTATCTGTTGAAAGACCCTAATTTCAAAATATTTGTCAGGGCACAGTTTCAATATTTTATGTCAATCAATAAAACACCCGAGGTAAGACCTCAACTCCTATGGGACACAGCTAAAGCATTCATACGAGGGGGCATTATCTCATACATGGCACACCAAAAAAAGACTCAAGCCAATAAGCGACTAGAGCTGGAAAATCAGTTATCAGATTTACAGAGGAAGTTTAATGTCAGTCCATCACCTGAAATACGGTTACAGCTTGATGCAACTAAAACAGCTCTTGAGACCATTCTTACTTCAGAGGCTGAGAAATCTTTACTTTTTTGTAAGCAGAGGATGTATGAGCATGGGAACAAGCCTAGCAGATACCTTGCAAACTTAGTGCGAGAAAAAAGACAAACGCAAGCTATAGCAGCTATAAAAGACAAACACGGCAATAGGCATTATCATAACAAGGACATTAATGCTATCTTCCAGTCCTTTTACGAGACTCTATACAAATCTGAGACGACACACGAGTCCAAACAACATATGCTGCGTTTTCTGTCTACCATTGAGTTGCCCTGTCTCTCTCCAGACGAGAGCAAATCACTCAACGAGCCAATTAGTGAGGAAGAACTCCTTATTGCAATAGGCCAGCTCAATAATAATAAGGCCCCAGGGCCTGATGGCCTAACAGCAGAATTTTATAAAGAATTTAAAGACTGCTTGGTAGAGCCACTACTCTCTGCACTGGGACAGTCCTTTGAGGATGGTACTTTGCCTAGCTCTGCATATGAGGCTTGCATCTCTCTGATTCACAAGAAGGGTAGACCAGCAGATGAATGTGCATCTTTCCGCCCAATTTCCCTGCTAAATCTAGATAGGAAATTGTTAGCTAAAATATTAGCAACGCGACTTGAGATTGTGATGCCACAGCTAGTGTCTGCTGACCAGACAGGGTTTATAAAGGGTCGCAACTCTTGTAATAACGTGAGGAGACTTTTAAATTTAGTACAGTATGGCAGTGGGATGACGGACAAAGCATTGGTAGTGTCACTTGATGCTGAAAAAGCCTTCGACAGAATAGAAATGCCTTATTTATTTCATATACTGGAGAGTTTTGGGCTTGGAAATAATTTTATACAATGGGTAAAAGTATTGTATGCTGCGCCAAAGGCGTGTGTGCTAACTAACGGCAAACGTTCTAATGTCTTTCCACTTGGGCGGGGTACTGCTCAAGGATGCCCATTGTCTCCCCTCCTCTTTGCACTAGCCATAGAGCCATTAGCAGAGGCTATTCGCACAGACGATTGCATCAAAGGTATCCAGACACAAACGAAACAGCATAAAATTTCACTCTATGCTGATGACATTCTATTATATATAAGCAAACCTGTGAACTCCATCCGTCGCCTTATAGAACTCATCGATTTGTTCTCTACATTCTCTGGATATAAGATCAACTATCTCAAATCTGAGGCAATGTCTCTTTCCAAGCAGAATCCCTGTGTATCTGCTGATGCATCCCCGTTTCGGTGGTCCCCCTCAGGGTTTACATATCTAGGCATCCACATCACTCCTCTCTTACCCGATCTGTACAAGGCTAATTTTGTTCCACTTGTTCGCCGTATTAAACAAGACCTTGCTCGCTGGACTGGTCTCCCACTGTCACTATTTGGTAGGGTGCACCTATTCAAAATGAACATACTCCCACGTCTATTGTACCCCTTTCAAATGGTCCCAATACTACTGACGCGCACATCATATAAAGAGTTAAATAGTGCTCTCATATCATTTTTATGGCGCAACAAAGGCTCAAGATTGAAATTATCAAGATTACAACTCCCTGTTGGGATGGGTGGACTAGCTGTTCCCAACATTAAGTTATATCAATTGGCATGTCAGTGCAGATATATTCGAGACTGGTTTCAGGAGGATCCAGAATCCACATGGCTGGATATAGAGTCTGAGAAGACATTCCCTATACCTTTAAAGAACATTCTATACACGTCAAAGGAACGGGCAAGTTCAGCCATAAAGGGTGATTTTCTTCTACAAAACACACTTAAAGTTTGGAGGTTGATAAGGAAAATAGAAGGCCAGGATAAAGTCACATCTTTACTGACCCCTCTGCTCCTAAATCCAGATTTCCCTCCCAGTCTTGAGAAAGGTTCTTTCAATGTGTGGTATGACAAAGGCATTAGGACATTAGGGGATGTATGGGTAAATGGCTCAATGTTAAGCTTTAATCAGCTGATGACTGAAAAACAAATACCAGCCACACAACTTTTCAGATATTTCCAAGTGCGTAGCTATGTTGTTAACACAGCCAAGAAGTGCCAGACTAGCTGTACAACTTCACCATTGGAGATAATATTCACTGGTGAAAATGACTCAAAATTAGTCACTAGAATTTATGTACTGTTCTGCAACGTAATGAAAGAGGACACAACGACAGTGCGTTTAAAATGGGAGACTGACTTTGGTGTACAAATAGAAACTGAGGATTGGGACGAGCTATGGTTTAATCTAAATGGATGTTTTTCCACTAATAGAGCGAAGGAGTTACAATTTAGAATCACACACAGACTACACATCACCCCCTTGCGACGTAACAAAATGAACCCAGGTCTATCAAAGTTTTGTAACAAGTGTAAAATTGAAGAAGGTTCATACATTCACTGCCTATGGGATTGTGTTCACATTAACAAGTTTTGGGGAGATGTGCTCAAAGAAATCAATGTCATTGTGGGGGAAACAGTTTCTATCTCTCCTTTATTTTGCATCCTGGGTATGGACCCCCCAGATATCTCTACCACCAAGTTGACACTTGTAAATATTTTGCTCTTCTGTGCCAGAAGATGTATTCTGTTAAAGTGGGTGTCAGAAGAGTCGCCCAATGTAACACAGTGGATAAATGGGGTGTTGGAATTCATGCCTCTTGAGGCCCTCAGTTTTTACTTAAAAGAGGAACCTTACAAGTTTGACAAAATCTGGGGGCCATTTATGACCTACCTAGGCCCGAACTGTTTAGAAACGCTAACAAAAGGGGTATGTGGATTGGCATGGAGAGAATAATATGTGTTGTCCATATACAGTATGTTTGTGTCTGTACATTCCTTGCACTTTCTTTCTTTTTTTTGTATTGAAGTATTATTGTGCCTGTCTGATGCCAACTGTCATAACATGTAATTCTGTCTATGTTCAATAAAAAAAAAAATGAGAGAAAAAAGAAAAAAAATGTAGTTTCTACTTTAAAAGCTCATCGAGGAAAAAAAACGATGTATGATTTTCCAAAAGGGTGCCCAAACTTTCTGATGACACTGTATTGTCATGTCATTGACTTTGATTGATGATGATATGTTTGTAAAACTATGTGCTGCTTTGACCCTGGCAAATGAATTATTACATTGCATGGTAGCACCCAAAGCACTTCCGTTTATTTGCTCTCAAATTTGCTTTCAAACTCGGGGCCTTTCACTTTAAATTCAAGGTTAAAAATAACATCTGACTTTCTTCCCTAAGCACAGCATAATAAGGCTTATAATATGACTGGGCAATTTTGGGCTGACAAATTAAGCCCACAATTAATTAAATGTCATTCAAATAGTTTGTGAGACTTTTGTTTATTTACTTAGCCCCTCATCTCCTTTATGTTATGGTTCAGATTGATATTATATTTGGAATTAGTCAATTCTACAGAGTAATTCGTGCCAATGTTCAGAATTTTACTTTTTTTATGTCCCCGTGTGTGTGTGTGTGTGTGTGTGTGTGTGTGTGTGTGTGTGTGTGTGTGTGTGTGTGTGTGTGTGTGTGTGTGTGTGTGTGTGTGTGTGTGTGTGTGTGTGCGTGCGTGTGTGTGTGTGCGTGTGTGTGTGTTCTAGCCGTCTGCGTTTGAGGAGAAGGCCATTGAGAAGGTGGATGACCTGCTGGAGAGTTACATGGGGATCCGAGACAGTGAGCTCGGTAGGTACTGAACACCAGTGCTTTTATTAACACTCTAGATGTTAATTTGATCCGAGAGATGGCAAGCTCGGTACTAAACACCAGAACTCGCCATTAACTTTGTTGCTCGCCGGCCACTGTGGCTAGTGGTTTTACCAAGTCACTAGCTGTTTAGTCTTTCTGCTAGCCAGCGTTTTGTTGTCTGTTTATTTCGTGTAGAATATTCTTGCATTTAAATGCAAACCATTTATGCAATTACTGTGATTTGTCACGCCAAATAACAGTTATCTTTCAAATTGGCTTGTGAGACTGAAATTGCTACTAGCCACAACCAAGCTTTTTCCAGTATTTTGCAGGTGCCAATGTCAAGCCCTGCTGAACACCAATGCTTGTATTAGCACTCTACGGTAGATGACGTTATTTTGATCCGACAGCAAGATTGGTACTGAACATCAGTGGTGACCAATTGTGAATGACACCTCCAGTACCTTTAACTTCTTTCCCATTAAATGTCCATGTTTATGTTTTGCTTTTGTTTTAACAGCGGCCACCATGGTGGAGCTGGGTAAAGACAAGAAGAACCCAGATGAGTTTGCTGAGGCGCTAGACGAGACGCTGGGAGACTTTGCCTTCCCGGACGAGTTTGTGTTCGACGTGTGGGGTGCCATCGGAGATGCGAAGGTCGGCCGAGTGTGAGGGTGGGGGGTGGGGGGGGGGTTGGTCATGCGGTGACCGGACGGGCAGGCAGGGAGCAGGTATTGGAAGGAAGTAGAGATGCTTGTCTCTGTTATGCTGTAGCGGTGTGCGTGTATGAAGAATTGCTACTAGGAAGTCGCTCCAGTATAGTAACTCTTATGAATATTTGTTGGCTCTCTCTTTGATGAGTTGGCTCTCTCTCTATCCGCGTGCGTCGCCTTTCTATCTGATGGGAGCACGGTCCATTTGGGAGGGTATATGTGGGAGCTTGTTACCACTGTATGGGAGAGTTGTCTCTGGCCCTTTAACACCACTTTATCTATCTGCCTTTTTTCTTTCTTTTTTCTTTCTTTTTTTTCTTCTTCTTCTTCTTCCTCTTCTTCTTCTTCTTCTGGTTTTTAAATTCCAAGCCATTTGTGGCTGACGTGATGTCGGTTGAGAGCATGAAGTTGTCTCTTGTTTGTTTTATCTCAAACTGTGTTTGATGCATACCATACAGTAACTTGGGTGACCAGTTAATTCTAATCCATTCCCACTCCACAACCCCATCTTTTTAAAAGCATCATTTTGTGTCTAATCAAAAGCAAAATGCAGAAAGAGACACGAAAAGATGTGAATTGCTCTAGGGAGGCGTTGTTGGGCCTTGGATGCTGGCTTCTACAAACTGTGACTTGTTCCATTTTATCTTCCATTTTATTCCTTGTTTTCCCCCTTTTGTACGTTTTGCACTCACACAGCGCTGTACAAGCTGCACTGCTGCTGCTCTCCATGCTAACCCGCACTGCACTCTACTGCACTAAACACCATACCACTGCACACACCACACCACACAACACAACACCATACCACTGCACACAACACCATACCACTGCACACACCACCGCACACAACACACCACACCACACAACATCATACCACTGCACACAACACACAACACCACACCACACCACACCATACCACACCACACCACATTATACCACTGCACACACCACACCACACCGCACACAACACACCACACCACACAACATCATACCACTGCACACAACACACAACACCACACCACACCACACCATGCCACACAACACAACATCATACCACTGCACACACCACTGCACACAACACACCACACAACACCATACCACACCACACCACATCATACCACTGCACACACCACACCACACCACACCACACCACACAACAGCATACAACAGCATACCACTGCACAGGGGCTGGAGGATCTTTGTACTTACCGCTAGATCAGCACAGCTGCTGCTCTCCATGCTTACATGCACTGCACAGCACAGATCAAACTTGACTTTTAAAGATTTCTTCTTTGGTCTTTTCCAACTTTATTGATGACAGGATAGTAGGAGAGGTAGACAGAAAGCGAATGGGGCGAGAGACAGGAAGGGGTCGGCATATGACTCTGGAATCGAACCCAGGTCGGCAGCGTAGCAGCCCAGTGCCCTACCGTTAGAGCCACGGTAGGGCCAGATCAAACCCGGGGTGCATTTCTGGAAAGCGTACTGGCTAACTATGTTAGCTACTTTGTTGGTTGCAATGCAATTTCCCATTGGCAACTACCAAAGTTGCTAACTGCTAACTACTACGCGTTCCAGAAATGCACCCCAGACTTGACACCTCAGTCACACATATGCATCCTTTAAGGCATGATGTTGGGCGTGTTGCACAGGGCCTTAGCGAGAGCACTGCATGATCCGCCGTGACCTGTCACAAAGTTGCACATTTTGAGTGAGGCGTGATATTCCATGCGATACGATGGATTTGCAGCTTAGTGGTAGCAATTGACAACCAGTGTAAATTGGATATAAAAATACTAGATGCATTTGTGTGATCCCATCATAAACCAGACACTAGAGCTAGACCAGACCAGAGTCCCACTGCAGTACTGTGCAGTGATCCAAGCATGCTACCTGTGCAGTGATCCAAGCATGCTACCTGTGCAGTGCTGTGCTGTGAAATTGAGCTAAGCATGTGACCCCTTCAGTGCTGTGCAGCGGCCTTGAGCCAAGAATTCTACAAGTGCAGTGCAGTGCAGTGCAGTGTGGTGACCTTGAGCCAAGCATGCTACCAGTGCAGCTTCTTGAACCCACAGTAGAAACCAAGCACCAGATTTTAGCAATTACCGTTTTTTTTCTTTTTCTTTGTTCTTCAGGACTTCCCTTTTTAGATTTTTTATAATTGAGTTTTATTGTAGAGGAGAAAATCATGTAAATGATGGAGCACAGAGAAAATGAAAGAATGAGAATGAGTGAGTGGAAGATCGAAAGAGAGAGTGTTTTGAGGCCTTGATGGACCTTGTGCGTTTGTTTACTTTGCCACTTCATCACACGGCAACTTTCTTCCATAGACATTCCAGGTATGGTGGCGAACAACTGTAAAGAAAACAACTCTCTCAAACTGACTTTCCCCCTTTCTTACACTAAATATACTCCCTCGTTACACGTCAGGGTGTTGCACAACCAATCTCCTCATGCCAAACCGAAGGAAAAACTCACTCTTAAGAGTCGTTTTTTAACTACAGTATTATGCTATCAGTATTTCCAGTGTGTTTCCTTTTGAAGAAAGGTTTACGATGTGTTTACTTGTGGCCTCTGGTGAGCAGAATAATGTGTCTTGTATTGTCGTCCTCCTGTCGAGGCCAGATGGTGTTGATGTGATGTGTTGTTGGTGGTTAGATTTTGATCTCAATGCCCCTCTTATTAGCCCTTTTCATCGTGACGTCAGACAAAATAACTTCAGTTTTTGAAGTCAAGCAGGGAAAACGGCTGCTGGATTCCAGAGAAAACAGTGGGGTGTAAGTTTATGTCTATGCCACCCGGTGCTAACCTGACAGGCCAGGGGTGAGTTTCTCAAAAGAGAAGTTGTTAGCCTGTTAGCAACTTCGGTAGTTGCCAATGGGAAAATGCATTGAAAACAACAAAGTAGCTAATGTAGTTAGCAACTTTGGTTTTGAGAAACTCACCCCAGACCATTCATTTTGAATTACTTCCTAATTCACAAATGGTCTGATTACGCTTCTCTGGGGAGGGTTTAGTCGTCCAACAGATGACTGGCAAATAGGCGAACGCACTTGGGCGCATAACAACATATGTCATGTCCCTGCCGTGGCCTAACGGTAGGGCACTAGGATACTATGTTGGCAAACCGGGTTTGATTCCGGCCCGGGTCATTTGACGATCTTTCCCCCATTTCTCTCCCCACACTCACTTCCTGTCATAATGTCTTTCCTATCAATAAAGGCACAAAAAGGCCCTAAAAAACAAGAACATATGTCATGAACGTCAACTGTCAACGATTGGTCCACTCATTTCAAACCAGGGCTGAGCTCACTCCTCTCACCCAAGCGCTCCAGGGCCTTGTGGATCCAGACCAAAAATGAATTACAAAGTAATGAATTTGGTCTGGTGAAACCAGGCTAACCAGATGTTACTTCTCCTTGTCCAAGTGCATTGAATAGAAGGTGTCTGACGTCACATGAAAAGGGCTAATCACCACCTACCTCCCTCCTTCATTCCATGGGTACCTTCCACTATCCTAACTCCCGTCCTCCACCTCTGCTTGTTGCCTGGTGCTTCACTGACGGCCTGGCTCCGTGGAGAAAACAAAGTTTCCTAGCTGTCAGTTTCGCCACAGCAACATTTAGGAGACTTTTCCCCATCCAACATCCCGATTGCAAATGAGAAAATGACCTTTTGAATTGCGCTTTTGCAAGATTCAATTAAACGTCTGTCGTCACTGACGTCTTGCGACCTCATCACGAGGCCACAAGCAAAGGGAAGGACCTGAGATGGGATGGTGGATATCACCCCATGTTTCTCCTTGGGCCATGCTGTGGCCAAAAAGCACCTCCATTGATAAGACTGAGCTCAGTCCCAACCTCAAGTCCTATCCGAGTGTCGAGTATATGCAGTGATGCTGTACAGCCTGAGGCTGGGACAACAACCAAATGCTGACTAGCGCAGGTCAGCAACTTGTGATAAGTGATAAACAGAAGAAAATGTATCGCAGCAAAAAAACTAAAATGAAGCAAACAAACAAAAAAGCAGGAAAAAAAACACTGATCATAGAACTGAGCGTGACTCAGAATCTTTTATATAAATAGTGCAGTTACTTTATATACCAGCATACACTCTCTGACGATAGTTTTGTATTGGTTGATTCTTGGTTTGTCTCTTTTTGTTATTGTTACTTAGTGCATTTTCTGCTATACAGTACATAACTGAGTATTACTGGTATAATAGGTCAATGTTAGAAGCTGTAACACTGATATGAAGGTTTTATTTGTCTGAAGAAGAGGTTTCTTTTTACACTGTTTTCCGTCAATGCAGACCATAGAGGCAATAATGAAAATGGGACTGATTTTTGAAGACCTCATTTCTCTTTTGAAATCATGTTACAAAAATAAAGACAAATTATCAGCACACCATTTCTCAAATGGTTGATATGAGTGGTAACTGAACAAAAATGCATTAAAACAGAAATGAAAATGAAACGGTTTGTGGTGTTTGTTTTCTTGTGCACTGAGAAGTGAATGTTGCTGTACATCTGTTAGCATATGGGTCAAGTTGTGTCTGTTTTCAGATGCGACATTCGACATTAGCCCTCTTCCAGTGCACCCAGGTGTGTGAAGGCGCTTTGCATACAGTTGTGCTCAAAATAATAACAGTGTCTTTACAAAGGTGATTAAATGTCATAAATTCTTCAAGTACGTAGATTGTACTTTCATGAGCAAACTTTTATTGGGGACACTGCACATTCGCTGCACATTCTATTTCAAAGCAAGAAAGCTGGGGAAAAACTGGGAATCTTACAATATTTCATAGAAATGAAGAAATGCTGTGTTCATAAAAATTGCAGTGTTGACATCTGTCTTTAGAAACTCAAAATGTTCTGTATGAACTAACAAGTTCTGGAAAATTGAACGTAGCATCCTTAAATTAATATTTTGTTGCATAACCATGGTTTCTGATATAACTGCTTTGCATCTGTGGTGCATGTGGTGCCAAAGTCTGGCACTGGTCAATGGGTATTGCAGCCCAGATTGTACTACATTCCATAATTCCTCTGTCTGTTTTTTTTGTTTTACTTCATGAACAGCATTTGCAAGTTTTCAATGGGATTAAGGTCTGGGAATTGTGCTGGCCACTCCATGAGTTGGATGACGTTTGTCTGGAACCATGGTTTTGCTAGGTTGTTGGTGTGTTTGGGGTCATTGTCTTGTTGAAACATCCACTTCAAAAGCATTTCCTCCTGAGTGTAGGGCAGGGATGTCAACCTCAAATTGACTAAGGGGCAAAATCAAAATCTGATACAAAGTCAAGGGTCGAACTCGATATCTATTTTTCAAAGCTGACCGAAATTGTGCGTGCATGCACTTAATAAGTTACATTTCACATAGACTCTCCCATCATATATGTCAGTTAAAACATGCTGGCACATATTGTGTTGCATATGAGTGTGAACTGTTTCATTGGCCTGGGCCCACTCACATTCCTGTGACACCAAATGTCATGTTCAAGTCTTGTTACACTGTACATTAATGGTGTATGAGGGCCAATTTTAATACGCATTTGAAATTATCTTGCAGGCCGGCCCCTGGGCCTGAGTTTGACATCCCTGTAGGGGTAGGGTAGACTACTCTGAGCACAACTGTATGTGTGTGTGTGTGTGTGTGTCATCGGAACAAACTAGACCAAGTACACATGGTCTGAAACAGACCATCAGATCTTTTCATGAAGTTAGGGTCCTTAGTTAGAGACTGTAGACATTAATCCTCTTGAGGTCTCAGGTGACTTGGCTCATGCGGAGAGAAGGACTAAACACAAGGAGAAGATCTAGGAAGACAGAGACTCAACCCCCCTCAAGAGATTTCTTTGGCAGTATCATTGCACTTTTCAGTCACTCAATTTAGGAAAGTGCGCTGCCACACTTAGAAAAGTTGTAATTGCAGTCATTTAAATGCAAGTTTAGAAGCAATCGTTAACCTATAGGCAATTGCTTAGTTTGCTTGCCTGGTTGTGATTGGCCTGTCATGAATACCATGTCAGGGATGTGTGGTGAGATGCATTTACCTCACCACCCACCACCTATTAAAATATTCATAAATTTCAAAGAAAGCACATAATCTCCTCTGTAATTCATAGTTTTTCCTCATATGAGAAGAATTTCTTGCCACCTACACTGCATGGGGCTATTCCACAATTATAGTTGGGAGATGAACCTGGTTGAGTGATGAACTACGGCAAGTGGTAAACCTAACAGATGGCCTGCAGGCCTAATTTAGTTAAGAAAACTTGGCCCTCTTATCATCTGATTTACGAGTGTCTCCAGGTTAACTTAACTGGTTTACCACAGAACCCAGGGGCGGAGCTATAGGGGTAGTCAGCGAAGCTATTGCCGCAGGGCCCAGGCCCCTCCCCGTGTTGATAGTGAGGTTGAGAGTTTCTAGTACAGTCAGTGGTCCTTAACCTGGGGTGCGCAATGCAGGGGGTCTGCAGGCTTTTGTTTGTGTTGAGGTTGTGACCAAAATTCTGCTTGCGAACATTATAATTAGGCCAAATAAATACCTGTATAAATAGGCCTACATGTTTTGGTACCCATTTAAAGTAATTGAGGTGTTGATTAATATCTCAAGCAAGAAGCATTGTAATTCATCACTTCAATCATTTTTGCGTACATATGTGTAGACTTTTGTGTTGGGGATGCACTGCTTGTCTTGGGCACAGGTAAGGGGGTGATTTAAAAAAAAAAAAGTTAAGCGCCTCAGTTCTGGTAGACTAAGATAAATCAAACCACGCCTACCCAATGCAAAGGAGTGTGCTCAAGCTGTGTCCTAAGGGGGATGTTGTCCCCTCCTTTTTTCTTTTCTTAGGTGTTTGGTGGCATTTTGCATAAGATGTGCGCTAACTCCATCTACAGCGCTAAAGGAACTCTATTTCGCAACCTCCAAGGGCCTCCTGTCCTGTGCATTCACCTGACGTCACATGAATCCCAGAAAAGTACAGGCTTGATTCATCACTACTTTATCCAGTGTCTCTGGGTGGGGGCCCTATCTTGATCTTGTAAAAAACGGGTTGCCCTATGTGCAATTGTTCTGCCACTGATGGAACCACCTTCTTGGATTATTCTCCTATGAATACAGTGACTTCAAATCATTTAACAGGTTTAGTAGCGTCAATATCAATGGCAGCTGGTATAAGCAAGTTATCCAGTTATCAAGAACAGCAACAACAAAACAACTCAAACAAATTTGCCCTTTGAGATATAAAGGCAGTATAAATCTACTATCTAGGCAAGGCAAGGCCATTTTAACTGTATAGCGCATTTCATACATATGTAATTCAATGCAATTCAATGTTCTGTACAGTAAAGTAAGACAAAAGAATGTAAAATAAAATAACATGAAATCACATTTTCACTTGTTTGCATTCCAGGATGTGCTGTGTAAATAAAAGTGACTTGACGTTCTAATTTGGGCGGCAAACTCAACCTTGCCCGAGTCCCCAAAACAGTGCTGTTGACTGCAAACAATGCAGAAGTGCTTTGGCTGTACCGCTGATAGTGTTGGTGGCGTTTTCAAGGATGAGATGATGTGGGTAGTATGTGCTTAATGACGGGAGTGTGATGGTGACACAGGGTTGGTATGAATATGCCAGGGGGCCCTAGGCTACACATTTCTGTAGGCCCCGGTTCGAGAGAAGGTCTGTAACAAGACTACATAGACAGAATGAAGGATAACACATTTTCCAACTAGTGAAGGAGGGTATCAACATTTGGTACTCTATTCAACATGACTAATTTATTCAATATTGTGTATTTTTGCAGTTTTACAAGAAAGTTTTTTTTTTTGCTTGTTTGTTTCATTGTGGCCAATCAGGCCCCCTCTGGCAGCTGGGGGCCCCTAGGCTACTGCCACATCCAGCCTGTGTGCTAACCCGTCCCTGGTGACAGAGCGTCTGCCTTCTGTTTTGTTCTAAGGACCAAGAGAGAGGAGACGGGAGGGAGACATTCAAAGCAGAGCCACTTTGGGCGTCAGACCAGTTCTTCCAGTATAGTGGTCAACCAATACCATGATGATTCTGACAGCTACCCTTAGGGATTGGCCAATGGCAGTGTCTGCTGAAAACAAAGTCAAAACATCAGGTGTGGTGGTACAGGTTGGAAAGGTTGTGACAAGGCACAGGACTTACAGTGAGGTCTTGGTGTTCAGCCTTTGAAGGATACTACATTTGAACATTTGGGGAAACAGAATTTTCTTTCATTGAAGAGGAAGCTGAAGAGTTCTGAGGTCGGTCTCCATTTGGACTGTCTGTGGAGCCTCTGTTCCTCATCTGGACTGGGTGTACTCTCTGTATGGTCTATTGTCTGTAGTGTTTGTGTTGTCTGTAGGTTACAGACTCTCTGTCCTCTGTCAGTACTGCCTGTACCGACCTCTGTCCTCCATCTTCACTCTGTCCACCTTCTGTGCTGTCTATACTACCTCTGTCCTTTGTCTGTCCTCTCTGTAGTCCCTCTGTCTGTGCTGTCCCTAGAGCCTCTGTCTTTTGTCTGTACTGCCTCTATCCTCTGTCTGTGTGTACTGTGTACGCTCTCTCTCCAGTCTATACGAGCTGAACAGCCTCTGTCCTCCAACTCTACTTCTTCTGTCCTCTTTCTGTGGTGTCTGTACTTCCTCTGTGCTCTGTCTGTAGTGTGTTATCTGTAGGCCACTGCCTCTATCCTCTGTCTGTAGTGTCTGTGTGTGTCTGTAGGCCACTGCCTCTATCCTCTGTCTAGAGTATCTCTGTGTGTCTGTAGGCCACTGCCTCTATCCTCTGTCTGGAGTATCTCTGTGTGTCTGTAGGCCACTGCCTCTATCCTCTGTCTGTAGTGTGTGTTGTCTGTAGGCCACTGTCTCTATCCTCTGTCTGTAGTGTCTGTGTGTGTCTGTAGGCCACTGCCTCTGTCCTCTGTGTCTGTGCTGTCTCTACAGCCTGTCCTCTGTCTGTCCTGTGTACTGTGCTGCTTCGCCGCCATGCCTCTGCGCCCGAGAGCGCTGTCGCAGCCCCTGAGGGCCAGCAACCTGCTGAGTCCCAAGTCCGCGGAGGAGTCTCGGCCGCGGGCGCTCTCCTCACGCTCCAAGTCCATGCTGGAGGACGAGCTGTCCTGCCCTGTGTGCTGCGAGATCTTCACCGACCCGGTGGTGCTCAAGTGCACCCACAGCTTCTGCAAGGCCTGCCTGCAGCAGTTCTGGAGCAAGAAGAAGTCCATGCGCGAGTGCCCCGTCTGCCGCTCCAAGGTAGGGGTGTAAAATCAGTAGCCTGATTATCATCGACTTTCAAATCTCTTTGAGACTTGGTCTGAGCATAACGATTAACGTTTCCCAAATGGCATGGTCGACCTGCCCCCCTTGGTCTGCTAATGGTTATATGTTTTCCGACAAAGTGGGAGGAGTTCCCAATTTTTCGGGAGCTCAGAAACAATATTGTATTGCTCTTGGCCTGACTAGAAGCAACGCTGAAGGTGTTGTGCCTCTAGGAGGGCACTGTCTGGCTGGTAAATCAGAGCCTTCGTGGCGATTCGATAGCGATTTCTTAGGCCAGCGATTTGATTATTTTCGATACTCAGGAATACTCCTATTCAATACTATAAAGGAATACTTGATTCAAATCAACAGTTCATATTTTTTACCCTGCAGGCTTGACTCATGTGTGAAATGTTCAATAACAAAAGCTGAAATATCTACATGGACTTTATTTCATGAACATCATTATTACACTCAGTATTATTATTGCTGCATGAGAAAAATAAAATGCCTTACAAAATGAGTGAAATAAGAACAAAAATCGATGAATCGATTAATAATGATTAATTGATTCTCTGGTGGACGAATCAATTCATTGAATCGCCAGCTGTAGGATCGATGCATCAATACAAAACGCTCATTATTTACTCCCCTACTCCAAGGTGTCGCTGCAGGAGCCCACCGTCAGCCTGACGCTGAAGAACGTGTGTGACACCATGCTGAGGGAGCAGGCCATGATGCGCGCCGCAACTGAGGCCGCGGCCTCCTCTGGAGGAAGAGGGGGAGGGGGAGCAGATGGCGCTGGAGGAGGAGGAGGAGGAGGAGGAGGTGCTGTGGGAGCTGGAGTAGGAGCTGGAGGTGGAGGTCTAATATGACTACAGTATTATTACTATTTGTGTGTGTGTGTGTGTGTGTGTGTGTGTGTGTGTGTGTGTGTGTGTGTGTGTGTGTGTGTGTGTGTGTGTGTGTGTGTGTGTGTGTGTGTGTGTGTGTGTGTGTGTGTGTGTGTGTGTGTGTGTGTGTGTGTGTGTGTGTGTGTGTGTCCCCGCACGCGTGTGTGTGTGCGCGCGTGTGTGTGTGGGAGCACTTTCTCACGTGAACGCAGACAATGGGCAACTTCTTGGCAGTGTCCAGAGCTAGTGTGTGTTTGTATGTGTATTTGAAAGCCCTTTGAGTTGTTAAGTTGGTGATACTGTGCTATGTAAATACATATCGATTGTTTGACTGATTGATTGATTGGTTGATTGAGGTGGAGGAGGCAGAGGGCTGGAGGAGCTGTGTTCAACGCACGGGGAGCCCATCAAGCTGTACTGCCAGGAGGACGCCGAGGCACTGTGCTGCGTCTGCCACACGTCCAGGAAACACCAGGGCCACAACATCTGCCCTGTGGAGGAGGCGGCACAGGAGCTGAAGGTGAGAGAGAGAGGGAGAGTGAGAGAGAGAGAGAGAGAGAGAGAGAGAGAGAGAGAGAGAGAGGGAGAGAGAGAGAGAGAGAGAGATAGAGAGAGAGAGAGAGAGAGAGAGAGAGAGAGAGAGAGGGAGAGAGAGAAGGTGAGACTGAGAGATACACTTAAGGTGAGACAGATGGAGGGAGAGAGAGAATGTGTTAGAAAGAGAGTGCAACAGAAAGAAACAGCATCTACAAAATTAATGTACAGTAAAGTAAGAAAGATAGACGAAAGAGATGACAGAAAAGTCTAAAAGATCCCTGGCGGCCAGGCGCTGCTGCAAGAGATACTTTAGGATTCTGGTCAGTTTGGTGCCCTGGACGAGCACCCCCTTTGTTTTATGCGTTTAGAAATTGGCATCTGTAAGTATAGCATCAAACATCTGATCAAATGCAGCTGAGTGCCCACAAGCAATCATTGTCAATAAAAAATTAAATGTTTTTATTTTGCTTGATGTTCTAATACTGCGTGACTTTCAGGCGTTACTATGGTGCCCGCAAGACATTAAGGTCATTCATGATGAAGCAGTGCTGCCCGGCAGCAAGTTTGCTAGGTAGCGAGCATTCCCACTGTGACCCGTGTGAAGCATCCTGGTTAGAATTTCTGTCCACAATGTGGCATATGAGAGTGACCTCTGCGCGGCAGTCATGTCACATTGGGTTAAGTCATCGTGGGAACAATTTTTTTTGCTAAGCAGTGGACCAGCTACCTCACAGCAACTGCTTGGGACCTCCTCCATGCCATCGGTAATCTACCCTGATTGGCATTCATGAAGCTGACATGAATTGTGGGTGTAGTCCACATGATTCTAATTCTGTGGGACTTTCAGGCGTTACTATGGTGATCCCCAAGTCATTTGGTGCCCTAGGAGATGGCCTTATCTGTCTATGCCTAGCCAGAGGTGCATCTTGTCACCAGGCAAGGCAGGCAGCCGCTTGGAGCCCCCAAGCCCCTAGATAGTGAATAACAGCCCACATTTTACCACAGTAGTGGTGATTTTGATTCAAATGCTCATTTTTTTGCATTTTCGCTTGGGGCCCCACCTGACCCTAGAATCGCCTCTATGCCTAGGTCCAGCCCTGGGAGAGAAATAGACTGCCAGGACATGTGAGGCAGGGCTGGAATGGTACTCTGGCATATAGGACATTTTTCCTGTGTGCCGACAGTCCCATACTGTTGTTTTTTGTTTGTTTATTTGTTTTGTTTTTTCCATAGAGACTGCTCCACAGTTTAGAAGCAGCAACCCATTGGTCCATCTTCAGTATTAACAGCGGACTGAGTCAAGCAAGATAGGCTACTGTAGTAGTGTTGTAGTGCTGTAGCAAGATAGGCTACTGTAGTAGTGTTGTAGTGCTGTAGGCTACTGTAGTAGTGTTGTAGTGCTGTAGCAGGATATACTGTAGGCTACTGTAGTAGTGTTGTAGTGCTGTAGCAGGATATACTGTAGGCTACTGTAGTAGTGTTGTAGTGCTGTAGCAGGATATACTGTAGGCTACTGTAGTAGTGTTGTAGTGCTGTGGCAGGATATAGGCTACTGTAGGCAGACTATGCAAAGGCATATTTATTTCAGGCAATTGCAAAAGAGTGTATTCCGCATTGAGGTGTGACGGCTCTGCAAGTTAAGTTGTGGTCCTCAACGCTGCGGGAAAGCCCTTTGTCACGTGGCGAGGTTCGTACAGTTTTCCGTGAATTTCTGTTGCTAAAAGCAAAAATGCTCTGCCGTGCCCTGACCAAAACCATGCCTTACCTTAACCTGTCAGTAGCCTAAAGCAATGTTTCTGCTGCTTTACTTTTGCCAAGAACAGCGAAACAAGCAAGGGAAATTGTGAAATTGTGCTGAAATTGTGCCCTGACCAAAACCATGCTAAAACCATGCTTCACCTGTGACAGGCGTTGTGGAGCACAGGTTAGGCCTAATGGACTTGTCTTATTACCCAGCTGACCTTCTCATTTCTGCCCTTGCCCCCTCAGAGTGACAGCCAGGCGCATGTGACATTATTACCCATGCTCATCTGGTGCCTCATTGTCATGTGGAAATGAGTTTTTGACAAAATGAAGAAAAAAAAACAAATGAATTGGTGACAAACCTGGTGTTATGAAAATGTCATTTCTCCCGCAAATTAGGAATCAAGCAAAGGGTGCTTTCCTAAATGTGTTTCTTTTGTCTTGTCACTGTTCTGAAGACAGTTAAACATAGCAGCCTTCATAGCAGCCTTGTCATTTGTATTCCACATCTTACTGTGCAATAATAGATAAAGTGTGTAAAATAGCCTATAGACATTTTTTATTAGGATATTATTAGTACTATCAGGTGCTTAAAATGCTTAATGTAAAATGACATGTGCAGTTATATACAATAAGCAGTAAAAACATGTATAAATAATGACTACTTATGGTTAACCAACATATTTTAACCTGTTTATTCTGTCGTGTGTTTTTCCACAGGAGGAGTTGAAAAAAGAGGTGCTCCCCTTGAAGAAAACTCTTCGAGGGCTCTATGAGGCAAAGCAGAAGTGTGAGGACACCAGTGTGTATATCAAGGTATCAACAGTAAATAATGTGCTTTCCAGGAAGTTTACACAACACACGGGCAAAAGGACGCCAGCCAGTATGTCAATACAGGCAAACTGTGTGACCAACAGTGGCTTAATAGATATAGCAGAGGAGATGACAGGAGTTTTGGTTGGATTGTGTCTGGTGTTGGTCTAAGTGTGTTTAAGCCTGATACTAAACTTCATACTGTTCCCCAGGGCTCTAAAGTAACACCCACCAATAGGCCAAATGCTGATGAAATTTCAGTTTGGGTGGTAGAGAAAGGAAACTTATTAGCCATTAGTGAGTGTGTGTTTGGCTAGTAAGATTAACGTCTATTAGCCATTGAATGAAAAAAGTTAATTGTTAATTGTTAATTAATTGTTTATAAATTGTTAAAAAAAAAGTTAATCGTTTACCCTGCTGCTCCGTGTGCTGGTTGGTGCCTTGAATGACTTGTTGTTGCTGTCTGATGAAGGCTGAATGTCGATGCTACCTGTATTCTTGCAAAATTCTTAACATAAGATGGGGAGGCTGTGACCCATTTCTACTACGGGAAACATTGAACTATGGAGAAGCCAGGTTTGAATCTGGCCTGAGTCATATCCTGACCACACCCCATCTCCCTACCTCCATTGTTTCCTTTCTACTCTTTACTGTCCGGTTGAAATAAAGCCATAAAAACTTAACAAAAACAAATCACTTTTTAAAAAAATAGCTTTCTTCCTAGTCTGCAGTAAATAATGTACACCTACACTAAAATATCAGTCTCTTCTCTTCTCTTCTCCTCTCTTCTCTTCTCTTCTCTTCTCTTCTCTTCTCGTCTCGTCTCGTCTCGTCTCGTCTCGTCTCGTTTCCTCTTCTCTTCTCTTCTCTTCTCTTCTCTTCTCTTCTCTTCTCTTCTCTTCTCTTCTCTTCTCTTCTCTTCTCTTCTGCCAGAACCAGAAGCAGACTACGGAGCGTCTGATCCGGGAGGAGTTTGCGGAGATGTACGAGTTCCTTAAGAAGGAAGAGGCTGCACGCCTTGCTGTTCTGGAGGAGGAAGAGGAGGACAAGAAACAGATAATGAAGAAGAAGACAGACGGCATCACGCGGGACATCCTCACGCTCTCCACCGCCGTCAGGGCCATCGACAACGAAATGGCAGTATGCGACATAAAGTTCCTCCAGGTTTGCTAAAAGAAAAAACCCACTCAGCTACCAACAGTAATGCCAGTGATTAGTAACAGATTTGATACATTTGGTGATACATTTGATACAGTTCCTTCAGGTTTGTTAAAAAACCCCACTCAGCTTCCAACAGAAAAGTCAGCGATAATAAACAACAGATTTGTAGCGGTGTCAACAATAATCGATTCGGCAATGCAATGCAATGCAAGGCATGGACAATTCAATTCAATGCGGCAAGTTCCATAATCAATGCGGCAAATTTTGTTAAGTTTCAATTACTTCCGTGGATGTTTCAGGAGTAAATGAATGTTAAAATAAATAAAAGCACGTCAAAGCATTGAAAACTGCAAGGCTGATACAGAAAACAGCCAATAAAATGTTGCTCAGTATCTGACTACTTGTATTGCCTCATCATGACTGATGAAACATTTGCTTTACTTTCAGTAGAAATGTAATGCATTGCAATGCATTATAGAATTGAATCGAATCGAATCGCTACCTCCCGAATCGTAATCGAATCGAATCGTGAGGGCAGTGCCAATGCACACCACTACAGATTTGATACATTTGGTAGAACATTTGATAAGCCAACAGTTCCTTCAGGTTTACTAAATACAACCGCACTCATCTACTCAACTTCAAAACTCAAACTCAAACATTCAAACATTGCTATGCCATTACATACAGTTCCTTCAAGTTTGCTAAAAAAAAAAAAGAATAAATTACAATCTTTCACACACACACACACACACACACACACACACACACACACACACACACACACACACACACACACACACACACACACACACACACACACACACACACACACACACACACACACACACACACACACACTCGCACATGCACACACACACAAGTTAATATGTCTCGGTAGGGTAGAGACGCAGCGTGTTGAACAAAAAAGGTCATAGTGATGCGTAGCATATTTAGTCATTACCACTTTGATAATAACAAGCCTATAACAGAGGTTATTTTTTTATTAATAATTATTTTGTCCACTTGAATTATTATCCTCCTCTGGTATGTTTGTACTTATTCACATCTTTTTTCTCCCAATTATAGAATTACAAGAATACCAGCAAGAGGTAAGTAACTCACTCGACCTGTGCTTCTTTGAAGGGTTTGTTTTGATTACACAAGCATGCACACACACGCACACATGCACACGCACGCAAGCACGCACACACACACACGCACACACAAGCACGCACACACAAGCACGCACACGCACACACAAGCACGCACGCACGCACACACACACACACACACAAACACACACACACACACCTTCCCGCTTGACTCTGCTCTCCCCTGGTTGCGTTGCAGGGCTGCCGTTTCCCAGGAGATGCCAGAGAAGGGAGTTCCAGGAGTGCTCATCAACGTTGCCAAGCACACCGGCTCCCTCAAGTACAGGGTCTGGGAGAAGATGCAGGCCATTGTGGAATACAGTGAGTCTGGACATTGGTATATTATTTTTTAAAGTGTTTTATTTGTAAATAAGCACAGTCATTGATTCAAAAATTAGGGTTGGGCTTATGTCAAATTATTTTGTTAAGTTTGAAATGAATGGAATATTTTGGATGTGGATTTTGTTGTGTTTTAAAAAAAAATCCGAAATGGATTAGAATTGATTCATATTTTTATCAAAAGGATTAGAAATGGATTCATGTTTTTACCACTTAATGTAAAGGGCACTTCATTACACTTCACTACAGCTGGATACTTTAAAGTATATATTTAATGTATTTATTAGTTAATAAGAACAGTCATACAGGCAAAAGTCAGGCTTGAGCTACATTTTCATTTTTCGTTTGTGTGTGTGTGTGTGTGTGTGTGTGTGTGTGTGTGTGTGTGTGTGTGTGTGTGTGTGTGTGTGTGTGTGTGTGTGTGTGTGTGCGTGTGTGTGTGTGTGTGTGTGTGTGAGAGCGTGCGTGCATGTGTATGTGTGACTGTGTGTGTGTGTGTGTGATTATGTGTGTGTGTGATTATGTGTGTGTGTGCGCACCGTGTGCGTGCTCGTTTTCCACCAGCTCCGGTGACCCTTGACCCCAACACGGCCTACAGTTGGTTGACCCTCAACCGGGACCTGACGGCCGTCACCAACAGTGGCGTGGATCGGAAGCTTCCAGACAACCCCGAGCGCTTCGACCACTTCGTCTTCCTGCTGGGATCCGAGGGCTACGAGAGCGGGCGTCATGCCTGGGAAGTGGAGGTACGTAGCAGAGTAGTAGATAGATCACCAGTGTTTCTCAACTGGTGGGTCGCGACCCAAAAGGGGTGGGGGTCGCGGAGGGGTCATGGGTGGGTCGCCGAGCCGTGGTGTAAGAAAAAAAATCGTAATTCATTGATTCGCAAAAAAAAAAAAAATTACAACTTGATAGGCGATTGAACAGGTCATCTGTCATCATAGATAAAATCAGAATGTTTATGCGAGATAGTAGCAGGATAGTAGCAACCAGTCATTCGAGTGTCGCTAAAAAAAATTGTGTCGCGACCGAATGAGAGTGGAAAATGGTGGGTCCAGTTGAGACTGTTCCAGTTGAGAACCACTGTATTACATTACACTCAGCTGGGAAGTGGAGGTAGTAGAGTTAGTAGATAGATAAATCGATAGATATAATCTTTATTCATTTCCATGGGGAAATCTGTGTTCCAGGTTGCTCTGTAAAGATTAAAAAATAGATAAAAAGAGGAGTCAAAATAACTAGAAATGCACTTAAAGAGTGTGGACCTCCGCCAAGGAAGCTGTTTGATAGAACATTTGACTATATATGGGTCAATGATGATTTAGTCATAGCACGGACCAGGGTGGTGCAACCACAGCTAAATCCCACTATTGTACAGATTAAATTATTTTGTTGTTAGCAGATTATCTAAAAAGCACATTCATTGTAGTGCATTAATTACCAATTACTAATTAATTGATGCCTATTAGCTGTGGTTGTACCACCTGGCATCTGAGCCCTCCCAAATAAGTCACTGACTCATATACATATTGATTGATGTTACAGGTGGGCGACAACCAGGACTGGGTGCTGGGCGTGGTGAACGAGAGCGTGGAGCGGAAGGGCAAGATCTCCGGCTGCCCTGACGGCGGCTTCTGGATCGTCTCCTTCTCGGACGGCGAGTACACGGCTATGACGCGGCCGCGCACGACCCTTCACCTCCCGCGGCCCCCCCGCAGGGTCCGCGTGCAGCTGGACTACGAGGCCGGGGAGGTCAGCTTCTCAGACCCCGTCGCCATGGCGCCCATCTACACCTTCAGCGGTCACGCGTTCAGCGAGAAGATGTTCCCCTTCTTCTGCCCCGGGGCCAACATCAACAGCCCGCTGAAGCTGTGCCCTGTGAAGGTGGCCGTCTGGAACAGCGCCACCTGGTGATCTGGAGGACTTATTGTGCCGACAATACTGTCAAGTCGTCAAACTAGTACCTGCCGCCCTTTCCTGTTGCCTGTAGCCTCATGATGCAAGGCTGACACAGGCTGGCAAGAGGCCGTAAGCAAAAGAAAAGGACTTATCAGAGCTCTCAAGTTTTGACCTGATATGGGATTTTTTTATGTAGGGGGGGCCGGGGATCGCGTTAAACTTACTGCTCTACTGACACCCAGCCCCACACCCCCATCAATTCTCATCAATACTTCACCTGGCTCATACTGGCATGGCGTGCATTTTCCTTTAATGTACTGTTCAGAAGTATGGTAACACGATAGCGGATGTGTGCTTGTGTAACTTAGCCCTATGCCCAACAGATCCAGTTGAGCTATTAGGTTTGTGCATTTAGTTTTCTGGTTCATTTGGAACACGTGCCTCACAGAAGCACCTTGGGTCAAATGAAATGCAGGGAAGTCTATGGAATGTTGTAAACAAACAATCAAACAAGCAAACAAAACAAACCACATGAAAATTGGACTTTAATATGACAATTCCCCAGAGTGAAAAATGCAAGGGTGTGGAGTGAGAGAGTGAGAAAGGGCCAACATAACATGAGCAATTTTCACTCCCAAAGAGTGATATTTTAGACTTTGTAACTCCACTGACCTGAATAATGTACAGTACATGTCAGTGGGTACCTCCCATTCTTTCCTGTTGCTTGTAGCTTCATAATACAAGGCTCTGTGTTGTTGACGTTTTTATTAAATATCTTGTAAAATTATAATTCAAATGTCATACTCCTATTTGCAATGAGGATAATGAATGGAGAAACCCCCCCACACCCCCAAATGTTGCTCTGCCGAGTTGACAGCGAGGACACTTTATTGTCTTCTCCACGGAGGTGGGGCAACCCTGAGGCAAGAGACCATAAGCAAAAGCAAAGGATGTTATGTACTAGCCTGGCTCTCGCGAGACCCCGAGTGCTTCGTGCATCTTCGTTACACTTCGTGAGCTCGCACCTGCGCGAGAGTCAGGTTAGTTATGTACTAGTTTGACTTGGACACCTTACCTGGACAGACCACAGAGACTTACACATGTTCTCATTTCATTTCCTTTTTGGTCATCATTGTTCATGATGAGACTGACTTATTGTCATAACCAAGCCAAATCACTAACCATCAGCACACAGTTTCAAAACATGGTGTCTGAACTGTCTCAGGTTCTGTAGAAAGATGTAATCAACTATGCTATTCAAATAAAGTGTCACTGTGTATTGTATTCTTAGGCTACACCAATTCCATTCTTTGTATATTGTTTTCACCTTTAATATGAGGGTGAGTTGCTGATTTATCTAATCAGTATAGGTATATGGTACTGTCCATAAGTAGTGTTCAGTTAATGTGATTGATTATATTGAATGAAATGAAATGGATTATTTTACGACACATACGTCACATAGCTACTGTGGATTTTAGTACTGCATGCGTGAAGGAACCCTACTGTTGTTGTAACATGCCCCGATCATCAATAAGTCCAGGGTCTACCATGCTTATCTGAAGGCAACAATAGTAAAGGCATATATAAAAATGAAGACATCTGGTGCCACACGAACTCTGATGAAGACACATGTTGAATCGTTGAAAAAATAAACAACAGAAAAGAGACATTCATGTGGCACCAGATTCTTCCACTCATAACAAACTTAATCTCCACTCCACTTTGCTTACTTCATAACATGACTGTAGCCGGTTTACCTCCTCCCTTTAACCCTCTGGTTGTGTTACGGTCAAAAATGACCGTTTTGAAACTTCATTCTTAAATAACTTCTCTATTTTTCATCATACACAAATGACACTTCATGATATCCTCCAGCTAACCTATTCAAATGGTCAAAATGAAATATAATGAAATTCTTAAAGAATTGTGGAAGATAAATTTACATATCCCAAAGTTATATACAGTTAGGCCTATATAACATTCACTTTACTCTCATATTCTTTTTTGTTAGGCTTTTCAGAATACAACCATATGTGCCACATAAGTATAGATGTTTACAGTTAGTTGAAATACTAATAAAACGAATTGGTGCAAGATAAGAAAAAAAGCCTACAAATCACTAAAACAAAGCAGAATAACATTTAAATCACATTGGAAATGTTTCAAAAGGATGTCTAAAAGGAATTAATCACAAAATATGCAAATCAGATTTTTAATCAATGTATTATTACCTTTTTTGTGTAGGCGGTCAATTTTGACCGTTAACACCATGCACGTAACCATGTTTCTAACACAACCAGAGGGTTAAAGTCATCTTGGAGAAAAGGGTTCTGCTAAGTGTAATATTGATTAAAATAAAAATAAAAATAAAAATTAACATATCGTCATTGGCCCCTGTTAATGCTGGACCTCTAGTGTCAGAAGCTGTTACACGTAAATGGATATTTTTGAAAACTCATTTTTTTTTGCCTCTCATTTACACAAACTGAGTTTTAGAATGCACATAAAAAATCTCTGGTTATAAAAAATATCCCATTTAAGGGGATAAAACGCACCTGTAACAATAAAGATTTACTTATATCCATGTTAGATGTCAGATAAAACAGATGTTTAAATAGATTTTAAAAATGTCCGCAATTTAAAATATCTGCTTATGTGTAAACAGCACTTTTCCCCGCCCTACAGGCCTAACTCCTGACCTGATGTTTGCAGTGGGGGAGGCATGGGTCACCACCACAGCCTTGCTAAAGGACATGACTGGCCACTGCTGAGGGACTCACTGATGAGGGACATGCCTAGCCACTGCCCAGTGCCAGTGTTGCCAGAGTGGGCGTTTTCCTGTCCAATTGGGCTGCTTTGAATGCCGTTTGCAGGTAAAAACCTGCCCAAATTTCGGCGAGTTTTTCAGCAGATTTATGTATTTACTTTTATGAATTTAGTTCAATTTGGGCAGGACTTAGTGCTTCCAGGCGGGTTTTGAGCATTTTTTTGGGCTGGACATCATCAGTCTCATTTGGCAACCCTCCTGCCCACTCACTTCTCTGCCTGCTTGGCAGTGATGTAGCCCACAGCAGGAACTCCTAATCTCACAGGAAAGGACACTATGGGAAAACGGATTAAGGTTACAGAGGTGATATTGTCAGGAGAGAGAGAGAGAGAGAGGGAGAGGGAGAGGGAGAGAGAGAGAGAGAGAGAGAGACAGAGACAGAGACAGAGACAGAGACAGAGAACTGTGAATTGAAATGCAACAATTACTGTATGTAGACCTAATACTTCTATTGTAGATCTAGATTGCGTAGGCTACACTCCACTTCTGACAAAAAGCTAGACATTTTGAACCAAATTGCCCTTTTCCCTTGTAAGCAATAGCATCTTTCATTTAGTGCCCAAGGACCTCAAAGTGACTGAGAGCCAAAATCAAAAATAGGAATGAAACCAGCTGGACTCAAGATTTATTTTTTTAAGAAGGACCAACATTATGTGTGCATGCACTTGGTCATGTACTGTATTGCAAAATAATACCACCACTCTTATGTTAGGCCTATTAAAAACATGCAGAATTTCCAGTGACTCATCGTTTTTTATTATAACATATGGAGGCATAATGCATTCTAATGTAACACAACAGCAGCACCAAGCCAACAAAATAAATGGAGGCTGTGGCTGCTACTAAATATTTAAGACAGGTTGATAGGTGCTTCGTACTTCGTCTTCTTCTTCTTCATTAGTGTTTCACCAGGACAGGGGTTGTCCTTTGTAGTCCAGGAAGGCTCCGTTGTGCTTCTCTGTCAGTGTCTCCATGACACTCAGCATGCCACTCACACTCTCAGCAGCCTCTATCTCCCCCTTGTGGACAATCAAGGAAACGCAGTCAGGGCCTTTTTAACAGTACAAAAACCCAGGGCCTTGCAGCCCACTTTATTATACTATACAATCCAAGCAGTGAAGGCCTTGTATGACATCATGTCATAATATCCAGTGCAAACAGAGCCTTGTGTGACATTATATTATAACACTGTGTACAGTTCAAGCTGTCAGGGCCTTGCATGGCATTATATTTTAATACTGTATACAGTACAAGCATGTCACAGCCTTGCATGCAACATTATACTATGCAGTCCAAGCAGTCAGGGCCTTGTATGGCATCATATCATACAGTATCGAGTTTGGTTCCAAAACGCCATAAACACTTTAAAACAGGACTAACATTGTGTGTGCATGCACTTAATACTCAGTTAAATTTCATACACATCCTTTGCCATATCATATACTGTAGGCCTATACATATAATAAAATAAAAATAAAAATTGTGATCCTTTTCCAGAATTCTGCAGTGATAATTTTCATGTACCTACAGCACTTTGGTTAGTGTTGGTTATCCAAGTGTGCCACAGACATGACCTGACTTGACACAGTATCACTCCGGGTATTGGAGAGGGCCGAATGTGAGTGACTCATGTCAGCCTCCCATATCATTGCCCTGTGGTTGTTAGTCCCGTCAGCACCCCCCATGCCTGTGCATACCCCTCCCCATGTCCGCGCCCTGGTGTTAGAGAGAAGTTTGGATAACTACCATCAGTCACCAACCCCAAGGCCCCATATTTTGCTTAGGGCCTACAAATGGTTAGAACTGCTACTGGTCCTGGAGAGGGAGGAAGGGGGAGATGGGGAGAGGGACCAGTTTGGGAGGGGGGGAGGGGGAGAGGGACCAGTTTGTAGTACTTACGTCAGGTCCACCCATGTCTGTGCGCACCCATCCGGGGTGCAGGAGAGTGAAGAGGATCCTGTCCCCCTTGAATTCCTCCGCGTTACACACTGTCATCATGTTCAGACCTGCCTGAGAGAGAGAGACGAGAGAGAGAGAGAGAGAGAGAGAGAGAGAGAATGAGAGAGAATGTGCGAGTGAGCGTGAAAGATCAATGTTTCATTTTGAAGGAGGTCGATAAGGGCAGGTGTGATGAAATCATGGGGAGCTCAAGCATGCAGGTTCCAGTTGAGTCATACAGGCATGAAGGAAGAAGTTAAGAGTAATAATTAATTTAAATGCCCCACAGTAATTTCCAGTCAGCAGTGTCTACAAACCCCAACTCCGATGAAGTTGGGACGTTTGGTAAACAGTGAATAAAATCAAAATGCTATCATTTTCAAAACATTCAATCTATTCATTAGTTGGAGAATAGTGAAAAGACAACATATTAAGTGTTAAAACCGAGAAAAAATATTGTTTTGGGGGACATATGTACTCATTTCTAATTTGATAAATCCAACATGTCTCAAAAGAGTTGGGACGGGGATCAGTGAAATTTAGTAAACATCCAAATAAGATAAAACAACAAAGAAGAACATTTCAAAATGAATTGTACTGACGGACAATATAGGTGTCCAGGTATAAGATCATCACAGAGAGGCTGAGTCACTCAGAATTAAAGCTGCAAAGGGAATAATTACCATAGTTATTACATACATTTTTGAATTCCCTTTGATTTACCACGATTGAGTGTATATAAGACATATTTTTGTTAATAAAATCATTGTATAGGTTCATGACATCATGAAATATATATTGGCTGTAGTCTCACTCTAATTCCTGGAGTGCTAGAGCTATTGAAAATTGACCATATTAAGAATGCTTAATGCATGAAAATGATACAGGGGTTTAACATTCTCCTAAACACCTGAGCTCACTTGAAATAGACCCAGAAGACATGGGAAACTGTCCTTTGCTTACAGAAGTCAGCAGAAGTTGTAGAAGTCCATTCTTTTTGACAATAATAGAGCATTGCACATCCTGTGCTACAGTGAAAATGGACCATCCAACTTGTGTTAGTGCTAGCTTCAAAAGTCAGCCTCCATGATGGCATGCGGATGCAGTAGTGCATTGGTTAAGATGTTCTCACTCATCTGTAGAGTTAAATACAGTGCTGAATGGTATAAATGGGTTTTAAACAGCATGAAAAGCCACTCATGTATTATATTTTGAAGGGAGATCTTCGATTACTGCCACATAGTAAGGTCAAATTGCATTCTCTACTATGTTTTAACAGTTTGGCTCCATCATAAGGACCAGCAGGTGATAAAATGGTGGGTTTTTGGTCAAGACCTGTCACACTGTAAGCACTACAGAAAGGAAAACATTGCAAAACATGACAAGGAATACACCCACCATTTAAGCTGGTGAAATCATGTCCAAGATAGGAATTAACACTGTTTTTTATATAAAATCATCTCATCGTTTAATGTATTTAACTGTTAAGTGTTGTCTTTTGTTTTGTTTTTAGTCTTCCTCGACATTTGCTGCCATTTATTGTCCCCGTCCCAACTCTTTTGAGACGTGTTGGATTTATCAAATTAGAAATGAGTACATATGTCCCCCAAAACAATATTTTTTCTCGGTTTTAACACTTAATATGTTGTCTTTTCACTATTCTCCATCTAATGAATAGATTGAATGGTTTGAAAATGATAGCATTTTGATTTTATTCACTGTTTACCAAACGTCCCAACTTCATCGGAGTTGGGGTTTGTACAAGTCGGCTATCAAAGTGAAAGGCCCATATTGTCAATATTACGTCTGACTCGATCCAACCACTCCCTTACAGTGAGTGTGAATTGTATTATATCTGGGGCCAGGGTCGCTGGCAGCTTTTGCTGGCCCTAGGACAAAGTCACATGAAAGGGACACCAATGCAATACATACAATGTAATGGGGACCCAATTCTGGGCCCCCTATCTCACTTACACCCGGGACAACATACCCGTTTGTCCCCCCTGTCGGCAGGCCTGTCTGTGGCCAAGTAGTGAGGCACACAGGCGACAACAATAGCTTGTTTGACTTCCCCTGTAGTCTGTGTGCGGAGGGCATTCTGGCACATCAAAGCTGCCATCCCTCGGCCATATGGGCGCTAGTGACTGGGGGTTAGTGAACTCCACATCATCCCACTTTTATTTGGAAGTGCCTTTCTGAACACTCAAGGTCACTGTACAACATTAAAATATCGGTAAAAGCAGACACAATAGCACATAAAAGTAAAGAAAGAGGAGGGAAAATTGCCCTGGAAATGAACATTGCAATCATACTAGATAATAGGCTAACTGGAACAGATGGGTTTTCAGTCTGGATTTAAAGAGGGAAAAAGGGTTGATGTTAAGGACGTCAGGGGGAAGAGAGTTCCAGATAAGAGCTGGGGAGAACCGAAAGCTCTTCTCCACAATGTAGAGAGGCAAGCAGAGGGGAAATTGAGGATGATAGAGGAGGAGGAGGATCTGAGGGAGCAGGAGGGGGTACCTATGTGGAGAAGATCAGACAGGTATGGAGGTGCAATGTTGTGGATAGCCTTGAAGGTGTGAAGCAGGATTTTGAAGTTTATTCCGAATTTAACTGGGATGGTGATCGTCACATCACGTTGAGAGTCTAATAAAATGGTATGCACAACTTTATTAAAAATCTCTGTTTGCTTGAGATGTATGAACACATTCCTTCTAAGAGATGAGAGTCTTAGCGTTTAAATGCAACTTAGTGCACATTTTAATGTGCTACAGAAGCTGACATATTTAGGTTTTTATAGGCTGAGGGCAGCTTTTCTTTAAAAAGGCTCAGGCATTCAGCACCCTTTTTTTGCAGGTGCCTTAGGCATCAATGGGTCACCAACATTACCATCATCATCATGATCATCATGAAAGGAAACTCAGCAGGTAGTGTAGACCTTAGCACATTTGTAACACAATGATAATAATAATTAAAATAATCATCATCATCATCATCATCATCATAAAAAACAGCATGTGTGTACCTTGCTAACGCGATAAGGGAGAGCGAGGACAGGGAAGAAGCCGTATGTGGCGGGCACTTTCTCGATGCATCCCAGCAGAGTGGAAATGTTGATGACCGCAGCTCTCCTGCAGGACATGCCAGACTCACTACTCTTCTTGGCCGCCGCCTGAAGCAACGGCAGGAACTCCTGATAGCAGAAAGGAGAGAGAGAGAGAGAGCAAAACGGATAATTAGTTACACTCTATTACCACATAATGACTTGGCTTTAGCTGTCCACTCCAGCCAGGCTGGTTGAATGCTGGTTGAATGATAACCTGGTTTAATTGGACATGTAAAACAAGATCATTTGGAATACGGTAAGTGCCACTGGATTTGAACTAATGAATCCAAGTTGCCGACTGACGTTAACCCCTGTGCGCAGAGCCAATGTTATAACCTTACTGTCACCAAAAGTGTAATGCATATGTCTTAATCTGTTACTTAGGCTCTCAGCAATGTCATAGAAATGTTGTTATAATGCAGTTTAGCATTGTCAGCAAATAGTGAAAAGGCCTGCCGGGCCGACAACCCCGTCTACACTAAGAGGCTACATGGCTTTAATTGAAGTGTCAGCCTAGTGTAGTGTAGTGCTACCTTTGTCATCCTCATGGGTCCCATGACGTTTACGTTGAAGGTGTTCTCCATCTCTGAGGGAACGGCTTCCTTCATGTTGCTGTGGTAGGCCATGCCTGCGTTGTTGACCAGCAGGTTCAGTCCATCGCCCCCCACGATGGAGCTCACCTGCTTGGCCGCCTCCAGCACGCTGGCACTGTCTCCAACATCTGTAAGTCACATGTAGCACCGCCCACGGTGAACAAGTCAATTGTCTTTCTTGTCCTCCTTGCACAAAACACCCACTCATCCCATGCTTACTACCGTTGTATTTCATTTTTCGTTTTGGATTCACAGTTGTTTTTGTTAATTATAAACAAGGTCTAAGATGGGAAATAGTAACATTTCAAAGTCAGTCACCAACACACCCGCACACCCCCTACTGTTGCATATACTGCAGTTTTTCTGCAAGCCCTTCAGTATGGAAAAACTGCAGCACACAACTGCATGCCACATTATACTGCAATAGCATGGTTGGATTGGCCATAAGGCATACAGAGCATTTGCCCAGTGGACTGTTGATCATTTTGGCCTGACCCTATCCTCAAACGTATCAGTCCTCATGCTGCTACAGCAGGTCTATCCTAAACAGAGAGAAATGAAGCATTTTGGGTGTTGTGGTCAAAAGATATTATTAGATATTAGATAGATATTAGATTACCAAAATGTTGTCTTTCTCAATGCCCAGTGAACCGATAATCACACAAAATGCCCAGCCCGTCTTTCACACCCAGTCCAGCCCTGTGCAATAGTGTTGGAGTATTAATTTTTTTTGTGTAAAAAACACTGCATTCACTGCAGTTCTAATATTGCAGCAAAATTAAAAACATTTTTCACAAGGGATGGTTTACATGTACAACATATTGTGTGAGAACACCCCCAAATGCTCAGAGGAATGTAGGCCTAGATTACTTATTTTTAATGTAATGCTTATTTTCTTTATTTAATAAAAATGTTTTTTACCAAGGCGAATGATGTGGATGACTCCTGGGTGTTTCTTTGACAGCTTCTCCAAACCCTGCAGACACATGAGGGAAAAAAGGGGAACTGTCACATACTGTAGTGTAGAGGTTGACAGATTTCCCTTCAAGAAGGAAAGAAAAGAATACAATAGAAAATAAAAACACCTTACTGATTTCAACTTAGTTGCAGTTTTGCGTGCAGCTGGCCTTTCAAGAAAGAAAAAAAGAAAGAAAGAAAGATAGAAGGAAAGAAAAGAATACAATATAATACAAAAACACACTCACTGATATCCCTAGTTTCAGTTTTGTGTGCAGCTCTCCCTTCAAGAAAGAAAGAAAAACAGAATGGAAGTAGGGGCCAAACTGAATGAGCTGCCTTCTCACCTCTGCCTTACTGGGGTCCCGACAGCCTGCAAAGATCCTGCGTCCAGGACATGGCTTCTCGGCCAGCTGTTTAATAAACTCCAGCCCCAGGCCACGGTTGGCCCCAGTGACCAGGATGTTGCAAGTCTTTCCTGCCATGTTGTGGTCGTTCACTATTAGGACGATCAGCAGTGCAGTGCAGTGCAGTGTGAAGAAGACAGTGTGTTGCCTCACTCCCTCAACAGCTCTGACACGAAGGAGTGCCTGTTTTTACATAGTCCTGGACCACTCCTTCATATTTCTAAAAGCATGCTCCCACGCACGCACTCACACAAGTTTGGTCTCCCGCTGTTGGGGGTGGGGTGGAGTTAGTGGTGGGACAGGAAGTTATTACAATGTAATGATACAATCTCTAGGGGAGTTTATGTAACCGGTGTACCTAGAATGCAAGTAAGGATATTGTCAATTTAATCTTTTCCTTTTCCTCTCATTATGTTATTTTCTGTGGCATAGAATGGTGTGTGCAGAAAAAAGGAGAATTCCTTGTACACGTAAAGGAGAATGTCTTCCAGTTTCAACATGCAGTTGTATTACTCACACTCTTGACACACTGCCCTTGACTACCTTTGATGATGACAGCATTTTTTTTAACTCCACTAAAACCACTAAACCACATTTTTTTTGTAACTTACACTTTTTTGCCGAGCTCTTCACACTTCACACCTAATCAGCAGAACAAGGACAGGAGGTAGCCTACTTGTTCGACTTGGACCCTGTGCCTGGACAGACCAGAGACTAAAAGATGCTCCTCATGTAACGGAGGCTAACTAGCACAGAGTTGGCGTGGAACGTTGGTAAACCTCCCTCCGATAGCCTCATAGAGTCTCGTGCCGTTGGGCCGGGAGACTAGTCTCTTGGTCCAGCGGTATCGTACTGTGTCTCCCATTGCCGAACCGTTGTAGTTGACGAGGTTGCAAGTGAGATCCCCTAGGGGGACGAACAGGTGCAAGATGACCTCCGTCGCAGTGGTGCCATGACCCGGATAGGAGTGAGGTTTTAGGGGGAGAGTGTAACGGAGGCTAACTAGCAGAGTTGGCGTGGAACATTAGCAAACCTCCCTCCAAAAGCCTCATACAGTCTCGTGCCGTTGGGCCGAGAGACTAGTCTCTTGGCCCAGCGGTATCGTACTGTGTCTTCCATTGCCGAACCGTTGTAGTTGACGAGGTCGCACGTTCGATCCCCGAGGGGGGTGAACAGGTGCAAGATGACCTCCGTCACATTCACACAGGCCTAGCTACTCTGCATCTTAGTAATGCATGAGTGAAGGAACCCAACCGTTGTTGTATGTTGTAAATTAATATACCCCGATAATCAATAAGTCCAGGGTCTACCCCTGCTTATCTGAAGGCAACAATAATAAAGTCATAAATAAAAATGAACCAATCTGGTGCCATACAGACTCTGATGAAGACGCATGTCAAAACGTTAGACTGATTGCACTGAAAAAGTAAACAACGGATAGACATCCGTGTTGCACCCGATTTTTCTTCCTTTTTATGTATGATCAAGTCCTGCTCTGGTTTCACTGGATTGTTACTTTAGAAGTGCGGAGTGTGTTTTGCCTTTGTTCAATTGTAAAGGCATATTTCGCTCTCTGAATGTTGCAGCCCTCAAACATGAGCAATTTGTAATGCCCTCTGCACAAACAAGTCTCAAGTTCAAAAGCCCTGGTTATACGGAAATGTTTTTCTAAGCTAACAATAGATTTACGACTCGTTCTCCTGTCCTAGCTATATGATGCCGTCGTTCTGGGTAGCCTAGAACAATCTTTTTGGAGAATGGGTTCCAGAGTGGGAGAATCTAGGAACGCAGTCGTTCGCATTGCCATTGTTCAAGCCAAAACGGATTTGTTTACATCTGCGTCACAGCCACATGGCAGTGACCACTGCACACAACATTCATTCCATGCACAATCGCATCATCAGACAACTGTTTGTGTGGACTGTGGATGCTCTCTTTCATTTCCACCACGGCCAATATTCTACTCATTTCAAACAGCCCTGTGTGGGTCACTCGTGTTCAAAATCGTATTCTAATAGGCTCCTATTAATGCTGGACCCGTATAGTCTGAAAAGCTTATATATGATGACTTTGAAAACGCAAACGGTTTTGGCCTCTTGGTTACACAAACATAGTTTTAGAATGCCCTGGTTATAAAAAAATATCCCATTGAGGAGACAAAAATACACCTGTGCAAGTGCAACAATGAAGTTTTTATTTTTATTCACATGTGTTTACACAGATAAAACAGATGTTTAAATAGTTTTTTGAAAATAGCATACATATTATATATACAATATAATTGTAACTAGCACCTTTCCCCGCCCTACAGGCCTAACTCCTGACCTGATGTTTACAGTGGGGGAGGCATGGGTCACCACCACAGCCTTGCTAAAGGACATGTCTGGCCACTGCTGAGGGACATGACTGCTCAATGATGAAGGACATGTATGGCCACTGCCCACCATTGTTGCCAGATTGGTTAGGATGCCCGTCTGCGGGTAAAAACGGGTTAAAAAAGGACATTTAGGCAGGTTTTTCTGCAGATTTGTGGCCATAGAAATCAATAAAAAATGGGTGGGATTTAGTGCTTCCAGCCATTTTTTTGGGCTCAGTCTCATCTGGCAACCCTGCTGCCCACTCAGTGTTCTGCCTGCTTGGCAGTGATGTAGCTCACAGCAGGAACTAATCTCACAGGAAAGGACGCTATGGGAAAACGGACAAACGTTACAGAGGTGATATTGTCAGGAGAGAGAGAGAGAGAGAGAGAGAGAGAGAGAGAGAGAGAGAGAGAGAGAGAGAGAGAGAGAGAGAACATACACTCAGCTACACTCCCCATATTAATTCTACAATTAGTTGCAATTTAATTCAACACTTAAGCCTATGATAACCACCTCTGTCTAACAAAAAACTAGGCATTTTGATCCAAATTGCCCAGTTTGCTTGTAAGCAATACCATCCTTCATTTACTGCCCTAGGAAAATATATACATTTCCCGGGATGGACTATTAAATCTGGGACAATCAGGTAAAACAACATCAGAGAGAGCCAGTGACAGCTCAGGATAGTGGCAGAGTGACTATTTACGGAAATCTTTCTTTGTGTTTCAGTACGCAGTTGGCCTGTGTCAAACTCAAATTGACTGAGGGCCAAAATCAAAATCTGGAATGAAGTCGGGCAAGATATAGGCCTATTTAAAAAATAGACTAACACTGTGCGTGCATCTGCCTGCACATAGCCTAGGCCTACTGTGTTGCATATGAGTGTGAGCTGATTCATTAGCCTGGGCCCAATCATATTCCTGTGACACCAAATGTCAACTATCATACACATTTGAAATGATCTCACGGGCCGAATAAAATTACTTGACTGCAGTTAGGCGCTCAGTGTGATGTTGGATCGGTGTCAGTCCAATGGTCTAAATGAGGTCAGTTTGTAATTCTGTATCTATAATCACATTATTATACATGCATTGCAAAATAATACAACTGTTATTAGTAACTTAAAAAACGTGCAGAATTTCCAGTGACTCATCATTTTTAATATTATAACATGCAATGCATCCTAATGCCTTCCTAGTGACGCAACACTTTTAGCGTTGCAACTAATCAGGTCAAGAGCAAGTACTTTCTGAGTTCCTGAAAATATGGGAACTCCTCCCACTTTGTTGGTATTTAAACAAGCAAACCAAGGGAGGCGGGTCAGCCATGCCGTTAAGGAAATTTGGGAAAATAATTGTTATGCTCTTGGTCAGACCAAGTCTCGAAGAGATTTGAACGTCGATGATAATCAGGCTATCCTAATGTAACAAAAAAGCAGCAACAAGCCAACAAAATAAATGGAGGCTGTGAGGTTGCCACTAAATATTTAAGACAGGTTGATAGGTGCTTCGTTCTTCTTCTTCTTCTTCTTCATTAGTGTTTCACCAGGACATAGGTTGTCCTTTGTAGTTCAGGAAGGCTCCGTTGTGCTCCTCTGTCAGCTTCTCAATGACGCCCAGCATGCCACTCACACTCTCAGCAGCCTCTATCTTCCCCTTGTGGACGATAAAGGAAACGCAGTCAGAACCTTGCATGCAATTATGTTTTAATACTGTATATCAGTGGCGTCAAATTAATTTTCCTCAAGGGCCAAATTATGTTGCACAAATCAGGCTGAGAGCCAAACAAATCGCCTGGCTGTGTGGTCACAGATAACACGCATCCATGTTTTCATTTTTTCCAACCTAATGGTGGGCCAAATGCAGCGGCGTAACAACTCGGTCACGGGCCCCGGTGCGAGTATCCAGCACGGGCCCCCGGAGGTTGTGCTAATTTTAGGATATTTTATCTAGCCATTACGGGTGAAAGGGTGGGCTATTTTCTTTGCAATTGCAACAGCATTGTGAATGCTGCAACGATGTGCATATTTACTGTACATCATAGAGTATTTAAGTTATCTGTGCCAAAACAAACGCAAAGAAAGGCTTTCGGAATATGTGTCTAGAGAGACCGGTTGAGACAGGGACAGGGGGCTGCGTGTGTGCTTGCAAGCGCACGGTGCCTGCTGACAGCAGGCTACACAGACGAGGGAGTCAACCATGCTGATCTTAAGCACCCCAGTTTAAACTTCATCAAAAAAATAACACTAAGGACTTAAAAGATAGATGGCACAATCAACAGAATATGCCTTCATAATGATTTCAATATTCCACTACCCCACATACACAAGGTGCCATTGCAAAGTAGTTTTGCGTCCTTTGGCATCATCAAATAACGGCACCATATGCAACGCTGGTTATGGGAGACGGTCCCGGCTACCAAAAACATGGGAAAAAAGATGGAGACGGTGCATGGGTGGATACCAAGGAGTGAATACACAACATCCAAGACAACCATGACAACACATTGGTGACAGCCCACCAGTAAAACATACGCAGATAGAGCTCTACACACGCACACAGAATCGTCCACTTATTTAGATTTCTTTCTCCCCTCCCCTAGCTGACAACTCCAGAGTCCACTTCGTAACATAGCCAAGCTAACAGAAGAACTTAACTTATATAATGCTAACAGGAGAAACGCTAGATGATAAAATCAACATGGAGTGGAGGTGCTGTTAGCAAGTCAGCACAACTAGTTGTCAATTGGAGAACACACAACCATGTTACAACGCTGGGAATAACTACAGCAATACCGCTGTCACAGATTACAAACTAGAATGGACACCGTTAAAAATGTGCCTCGTCTCTTTCGTTTAGCCAGACCCTGCCGAACCCAGACTACTGGACTAGAAATGTGACAACAATTGGAAAATACCTGAAGGAGATGAGTGATATGAAATCAATATAATGTCACGGCGGACATAGGGAAACCTGTCCTTACCTTCTTCGTAGCGTCTTTGAAATCTTCTCAGATAATATCCAAGGAGGTCTAATATCCATAGGATGTTCTTGCTAGCCAGTAGCCATCTCTATTCTTGGCGAATGAAGTGACTAAACTCATTTTATATTCCGCCTTCAAGCCAACAACGCATAGCCTACTACTACAACATGGATAAGATGAGAACAAAAGAGTCCACGTTCGACTGACCAGCATGCATTTAATTTGGTAAGGGAATCAATCATGTGGTAATTCCAAACAGAACGTTACCACTGGCGACTCGCGCTCCCTGTTTACATACAGCCAATGATAGTGTATGAAAATATATATCCCACAATCCCTGGCCGCAATGTAAAAAATAAAATGCACACATATAGCGTTCATGTGTTACCTTTATTGCTATTTGAAACATTTGTCTGAACAATTTCACTGCCCATGTAATGACCTGTAGCAATAACTAAAAGTGTCAATTTGCAATTTATTTAATGCTGTAAATCCCCACCGTCTTGTGGGAGTCTGACACGGTCTATAAATAGTGTCTGGACGTTAGGTCAATGTAGCGCGTAGGATACAATACCTATCCATATTTTAACTCGTAACCAACGGTTATAGAGCTATATGGGGGGGCCCGCGATCCACTTCGGAGGACCCGTTCGCGGGCCCCCCAGTGGTCGCGGGCCCCGGTGCGGCTGCACCGGCTGCACCGCCTATAGTTACGCGCCTGGCCAAATGCTTGCCATGCCCGGGCCGGATTTGGCTCACGTGCCGCCATTTGGAGACCACTGCTGTATACAGTACAAGCTCTCAGAGTCTTGCATGCCATTATATTGTGTATATTATATACTGTGTTATTATTGTAACTAAGTGTATGTTTTACTACCGTAAATGTCTTCCTTAATTGCTTCTAAATGTTCTTTGTGATCCTTTGCCAGAATTCTGCAGGGGTAATTTTCTTTTACCTACAGCATTTTGGTTGGCATGTGTGCTACAGACATGACCTGACTGCTGACACAGTATCGCCTGATTGTACTCCCGTCAGCCTCCCATGCCATTGGCCTGTGGTTGTGAGTCCGGTGCATACCCCTCCCCATGTCAGTGGCCTGCTGTTAAAGAGATCTCAGTTTTCGATAACTCCTATCAGTCACCCCAGACGCATCCCCCTTCAACATAACACCCTCCCATATTAGTGTTATGGAGAGGGACCAGTTTGGGAGAGGGAGAGGGAGTTTGCAGCGGTACTCACGTCAGGTCCACCCATGTCTGTGCGCACCCATCCGGGGTGCAGGAGAGTGAAGAGGATCCCGTCCCCCTTGAATTCCTCCGCGTTACACACTGTCATCATGTTCAGAGCTGCCTGAGAGGAGAGACGAGAGAGAGAGAGAGAGAGAGAGAGAGAGAGAGAGAGAGAGAAAGAAGAGAGAGAGAGAGAGAGAGAGAGAGAGAGAGAGAGAGAGAGAGAGAGAGAGAATGTGTGAGTGACTGAGTGTGAAAGATCAATGTTTCATCTCGAAGGAGCTTGAAGGACAGGTGTGATGAAATAATTTGCGGCGCACGCATGCAGCATCCAGTTGAGTCAATTCAATTCAATTCAATTCAATTCAATTCAGTTTAGGACCATGTACAATTAAAACATAAATGTTTCCATTTCATGCACTAACTGTACCAGTTAGCCTTAGGCTAATTTGCATCTGTAGGCCCTGCCATTAAGATAAAATAAGATACAATAGAATAATAAAGTAAAGCAATCAAAAAAAATATGAAAATACACACAACAAAAAAACCCATATCACTCATGCATGCCCTCTGCATCCCATCCACCCACACACCCACCCAAACAATATATATATTAAAAAAAACATGGTTTATCACATCTCTCTCTCCCAGTCATTTCCTGTCTACTCTCACATATTCCTGTAATAGTAAAGGCCAAAAAGATCCCCAAAAATACTTAAAGGGACACTGTGCAGGAAATGGTCAAAAAAGGTACTGCAGCTATGCTGCTCATTGAAACTGGGCTGCCTATTGCCAAATTTGATCTTTACATGAGAGTTTACTAAGTAATTAACAAATATTTTCTAGTATGGTCCAAGTAGAGTCATTTTTGCAGCTAAAAATGGCTATTTTTTGAAATTCACAATGGCGGACCATGGAGAAGATCCTCCTTTTCATGTATGAAAAGAGCAAATTTTCCAGTCATAATGAATACTTAGAATTTGACAGTGGTGGTAAGTATTCATGAAAAAGGTAACATTAGTGAATAGGCAGCATGAATTCTGGAAATAAACAACTAAAAATCTCACACAGTGTCCCTTTAAAAAAATAAAATTATTTATCTTCAGCTGAACTTCAGGTGGATTTGAGCATTGGAGATTCCATAAGAGTAGCTTCACATGCAGGTAGCACAACAAGCCACGAGGATGAGGGAGAAAGCAACTTAATCAATAAGTGGCGATAGCACACTTGTAAGGTGGTGGAGATAATAATAATCTGATAACAATAGCCTGGAGGGGGGCAACAATAGTCACCAACTCTTGGACAGCTAACTGTCAGTAGGCACCTCGTTACCAGTAGGCCTAGTACCACCTTATCAGATCGCGTGAGGGATTAAAGAAGATGAAGTGCGCCGCGCTGGGGCTTACATTCTGTATACAGTAGCACGGCACACTCGCACGATGATGTTTTGACACACTATTTCCCAATGTCAAGTGTTCTAGTGTAACGGAGGCTAACTAGCAGAGTTGGCGTGGAACGTTAGTAAACCTCCCTCCCAAAGCCTTATACAGTGTTGATGCCGTTGGACTGGGAGACTGGTCTCTTGGTCCAGCGGTATCGTACTGTGCCTCCCATTGCCAGACCGTTGTAGTTGAGGAGGTTGCAGGTTTGATCCTCGAGGGGGATGAACAGGTGCAAGATGACCTCCGTCACACTAGCCTTGGTAGTGTGTGAAACGCCTAGTGATTGGATACTCCGTGGAGCTTACCAAAGAGTTTCCAATCACTATGCGTTTCACGCACTACCAAGGCAAGAACACTTGACATTAGGAAATGGTCAGAGTGTAGGCCTACCTCAGAACTCGCACATGCACGGATTATATTCCAGCCCTTTGGGATAGGCATCTGGCAACCTTTCTTGAGTGAAACAGAACAGCACATCAGGTACCTTGCTAACGCGATAAGGGAGACCGACGAAAGGGAAGAGGCCGTATGTGGCGGGTACTTGCTCGATGCATCCCATCATCCCAGAAATGTTGATGACCGCAGCTCTCCTACAGGACATGCTGGATTCACTGCTCTTCTTGACCGCCATCTGAAGCAACGGCAGGAACTCCTGGTGAGAGAGAGAGAGGCAGAGAAAGAGAGACAGAGAGAGAGAGAGAGTTAATACTATAAAATATTTAGACTGGAACTCCTGTTAACTCTAAGGAAATGAGAGGGGGGGGCAGGACCATGGCGATAGGTAATAAAGTGAGTTTGTAGGCTATTGGAGGGGCACACAGTTGAATCAGCAATGAAGCAATGTCAAACAAGTCCGACAGGCAGACAAATATGCGTCCACTTGTTCCTTATCACGATCCCGTAGTAGAAGAAAAGCACAAATATGAAGAGAGAGTAACGCGAAAAATGGTGGTGAAGATCGTGTTTTGGACTATTTTAAGAATGTGTTTCAGACGGACAGTCTGACGGACAGAACCTCTTATAGAGATGCTAGGACACATCTAAAAAGCGCAACCAGCATCAAGAACATGCCACAATCATTACTGCAAGTACAGTATGTAGGCCTACAGTAGGCCTACTGGTGCTAGCACCTTTAAAGCTGCATGTGTCACGAGCCTTGGCTGCGTTTCTGTCAGGAAAATTAGACTATTTTGTGTACAATTACCAATAAACAGACACGGACAAAAAAAGTAAGATTTTAAACTTTGGACATAGGGAGAGAGACAGCAAGCTCTGTCTCATAGCAAACCGATCTTGACTCTCACTTGGTCTAGCAACTTAGTCCTCTCCCCCCACTGGGCTGCTCTGACCACAACCTCATACATCTGAAGCCTGTGTACAAGCCAAGGGCAGTCATGGATAAGCGGTTAGGGCGTCAGAGTTGTAGCCCAAAGGTTGCCGGTTCGACTCCCGACCCGCCAGGTTGGTGGGGGGAAGTAATCAACCAGTGCTCTCCCCCATCCTCCTCCATGACTGAGATACCTTGAGCATGGTACCGTCCCGCCGCACTGCTCCCTAGTGGCGTCACTGAGGGCTTCCCCCTTACACTGGTGAGTCATAAATGCAATTTCATTGTGTGCAGTGTTCACTTGGGTGCTGTGGAGTGCTGTGTCACAATGACAATACGAGTTGGAGTTTCCCAATGGGCTTTCACTTTCAAAAGTACAAAGTCTACCCATCACCACTGTCAGGATGTGGATACCAGAAGCAGAGGAGGTATTGAGAGTCTGCTTTGGGTCAACTGACTGGAGTGTAGCAAGACCATGGAAACCTGGAAGAGATCACAGAATACACAACTGACTACCTCAAATTCTTTAGGGATGTTGCAGTACCCACCAAGACTGTGTGCTGCTACCCGTCCCTAACCATTAACCCTGGGTGACACGAGATGTGAAAGAGCTGCTGGACAGAAAGGAAAAGGCCTTTAGAAATGGCAACACAGTAGAGCTCAAACATGTGCAGAAGGATCTCAAGAAAAGACTGAAGGAGGCCAAGGATGCATATGGCAGGAAGGTGGAGAAGAAGATGGACAACAATCCAAAAGAACTGTGGCAGGGCCTAAAAACAATGACCGGGTGTGGAGCCAAGAGTCGAGGAGCAGACGGCGACAAGAGCAGGGCAGACGATCTCAATAACTTCTATAATCACTTTAATTGTCCTGGTGGGTGAGGAGGTGGGGGATATTGTGAATGCTGGCAGCAATGGGACAGACAATAGGCCCATACGACTTGTGTTGCTGTCGACCAACATTGACGAAGCATGTGAGCGAGAACTTGTTGTCACGATGTGGGTGTTATTAAATACAGCGCATTTACAGTCGGCCACAAATATGAACGAGACGATGAGCTCGCACCGATTTGCTCTACTAACACACCACGTGTGAGGAGTGGGGGGACAGGCAGTGAGGAGGAGCTGAAGTGGGGACCTGCGCAAACTTGTGTAGAGGTGTGAGACAAGACCCATATACACACGTGAGTGAGTTGTTGACCAACCAGTTCATGGGCGCGTGACCTCGGAGGCAGTCCGCAGACGAGCGTTGAAGGGGATAAGCAACTGCAGAGGTTGCAAGATCTGACTGCAGCCGCATTCATCCCGCGATAGTTTGACACCATGTGACATGTCACCTAGTCAACGCAACGCAAATTTCAAAGTTTGACAGAAAATCTAACCGTCATGCAGCATTTTCATCCAGGGTGCATTCATTGCTGTCTACATGCGCATGTATGCGTTGACAACATCTCGATCGCACCTATTAATAACACCTCCAGCTCACCCTACACACCTACCACGGAAAACTTCACTCCACAGCACAGCACAGCACCCCCCTACTCCATTAGACTTTGACCCTGCCATGGGCTCTCCTACCACTCTCAGCAAACTCAGCAACCCCCCAGTGTCACAGCTGATCAGGTCAGAGGCACACTTAAGAGGCTCAAACTGAAGGCTTCTGGGCCTGATGGTGTCTGTGCCAAACTACTGAAAACCTGTGCTGAGGAGCTAGCTCTGCCACTACAATTCATTTTCAACAGAACCCTACACGAGGGGAAAGTAGCAACACAGTGGAAGACGTCCTGTCTCATCCCAGTTCCCAGAAAGCCACACCCCAAAGAACTGAATGATTTCAGACCAGTTGCCCTAACCTCTCATGTAGTGAAGACTTTTGAACGTGTGCTGCTCAACTTACTGAAGTCCCAGTTTCGCCATGCACTAGATCCCTTACAGTTTGCCTACCAGGAGAATGTGGGAGTTGAGGATGCTATCCTGTATCTGCTACACAGGGTGCATTCTCACCTGGACAAGAGAGACAGGGCTGTGAGAATCATGTTCTTTGATTTCTCAAGTGCCTTCAACACCATCCAGCCACTCATGCTGAGGGACATACTGCTGCAGATGGGAGTGGAAACAGGACTGGTGACCTGGATAACTGACTACCTTACTGGGATCCTGGCAAATGATACAGAAACCTGGCAAATGATACAGAAACCATTCATCATTTGCCAATCCTTCCCTGACTCTCTCACACACATGCATCAGTATCAAAAACCATTAACAGTGTATGTTAATGATTAAGTAATGGGAAATGATAGAGATAATGGTTAACAAATGTTTTACAAAGGCTTATCTAAGGTTTGAATAATGCTTAACAAATGCATAACTAATGCTTAACAAGGAGTAGGTATTATAAAGTGTTACCCGAAAGTCTTTTGTTCCCAGGGCCATCCAGCTCTTCAACACCAAACAGAAAGGTACAATGAAAGAGTGAGGCTATGTCTCAAACCACACACTTGTGTCAGTGCACTGACAGTCAGTGCACAGTGTACACAGTGTACTGAGGTCTTTTGTGCATAGTGTCGTGGAAAAATTTGAGCACTATGCACTGTGCCCTCGCTGGAAGTGACGGCTGAGCATGGCATTAGCTTGCCAAAATATGAGTTGGCTACTGTTTACAATGCACAGCGTCTGGTGCTTGTATTTCCATGTCCTTCACCCCAAAGGACAACAATCACACATACAATACTTTGGTTTGCATGAAAAGGTTGGTGTCCCATCAACATTACTTACAGAATTAGGAGACTGTTGACCAAACTCTTCTACTGAACTGACATTTCCTCCGTGTCATAGTCAACTTGGCCGCCGTTTAGTGCGTGCAGTGTCCATCATTCAAGCACTGCATTTGTCCGCCATTGTTAGGGGATCATCCTGGCACTTTCAGCGCACTGGCTCAACTGAAATTTTCAGCATGAGCGCCCTAGGCACTTAAAATCAGTGTCCAAAGTGCACAAGTGCGTGATTTGAGACACAGCCATTGTCATTGGTGACTGGACTGCATAAAAAACTCCCCCACACGTGCACACTCAATCTGTAGCCCCTGATTCTTTTTCTCTATGGAGCAGCTACACTTCATCCCACCCCACACCATGGCACAAGTGCCCTGCCCTGCACTACCTCAGGCACTTTAAGGGTTGCCCAAGGGCCAATTTACACTGATTTGTGTCTATATCATATCAATCGCAAATGCACTGTTCATTTAGCTACACTAAAATACTGAAAAATGAGTACACGTGGGGAATGATTTGAAGATTCCAGAGCCCACGTATTCACTCCAGCACAGATCTGATCTAACGCTTGGTATCCGAAGAAACGCGGACCTGCCGCCCCCCTCTGAACAGTCACTTAACTTATAAAATACTTCATATTTTCTAATCACATAAATATCATTAACGGACTGTTGACAGAGAAAGAGAGTGTGCACCAATGCATGTTTGTGCCTATGCCTCCCTGGCAGGGAAGGGAGAGGGAAAGTTTAGGCAAAGGACGCGCTCAACTTCATGGAAAAACATCTTTGGGTGCGCGATAAAATAGACGCAGTTTGTGAGTGCGGATTTTTCTTCCTTAAGGGAGAGGGAAAGGGCATCAGAGTTTACTACATTGAGCTATGAAAAAATATATAAACTGACATGCTTTAAAATGTGCATTAATTGTAAAGTGGGCGATATTTCGTTCATGTGACGGTAATTTCGCTACCAGTTTGCACTACCAGGACATCCTGCCACTTGTGAACCACGTTCTCGGCATGATATTGCGTTCTTGTTAAGCTCATCTTGTCATTGAAATACCATTGACAGACTATCAACAAAGAAAGGGAGAGAACGCGTGTGAGTGTGAGTGTTTTTTGCTGACATAACACAGGACAATAACCCACTACACCCCAGCTCAGCTACCTCACCTCACCCCCTGGAATAGCTGCCTTGAACTACTTTGCTTTTGCATGTTTACTCTTATTGAACTGAGGGACTTCTTGCACGGGCAATACTAATTTGGCTTTATATGTCCACTGAACATGTTTATTTTTACTTCTGTGAGTATGTGTGTATGCATCATGATACCTACCACGGCCTTGGACCTACCACCTACTCAAGAGTGTGCTATACTTTTACTGTAATGTATAATTATGTGTATAAGGTCTTTGTGTATGTTTTGAATTTGTGTATTTATGTAAGATGATATTCACCTTAATTTCCTTCTGGGTTAATAAAAGTACTCTACTCTACTCTACTCTACTCTACAAAAGCAGAACACAACGCTTCCTATTTCTAACATGTTTCTAACATGGGATAGTGCATACAGTTACCCTAACCCTAAACCCCTGACCCTAACCCTACGCCTACGGTATGTCGGATGTCGGAATAGCGGTATGTCTGAATAGAGTAAGTATGAGGTATATCACGTCACTAAAAGTGAATACATAGGCCTACACAATAATTTTATAGGCCTAGCCTACATACAATATTTTTTTTCTCACATACGCAAATAAAATGTTTGTGCAAAGTGCATGTGCAAGGTAACATAGTGTATGTATAAACTTTTAGTGAGGATGTGAGACCTATTTCTCCTATATTGCAAATGGGGCACCTCATACTTTAAGGACCAGTTCCGTCAACTTCAACATGCAGTTGTAATGCTCACAGTACCCTGGACTTGTCAGTAGGCCTACCTCCGTTTTTTCCCCTTCTTCTTCAGCCTTTTCCGAGATCTTGGTCATTGGGCAGGGCTTTGTTTACATTTATTGCCAAAAACATCCGAAAGGATTTAAAAAAAAATGTAAACAAACGCTTCCCCCATTAGAATAGCTCATATCTCGGAAAGGGCATCACCGGGTACTGACAAATCAAGGGTAGCGTGAGCAATACAACAGCATATTGAAATTGACTGAACTGGTCCTTTAACTACTTAAGACTTTTTGGGAGACGCAGCCCTGTTTGTATCCAAAATAAGACTGTATAAAGTGCCCTTGACTAAGGTACCTCAATCCTCAGATTATAATGTACACCCTGTACCTACAGTATAGCACTTTAACCCTTGTGTTGTGTTCATAAGCTGCATACACCTGTAGTGTTCGGGTCAGTTTTGACCCGTGATATTAAAACTCAGCCACAAAATACCTAAAAACACTAGTTCTCATCAAATATTGTTTTTCCTCTCATAGCTAACTAGGTATGTATTCATATCCATGGAAATACTACTTTATTTATTCATCTTTTTGACTTCACAGGTCTTTTATCTTACATTATGCAAATCGTTTTTGATGACCAAAACTATCAAAACCTGCATAAATTCACTATTAATACCTCCTAAAGTGATACAATTAGTGATTATGTTGTCCATGTATTACAGCTGATATGAGAGTACAACAACCCCCAAATTTCTTTTATTAGTTTTTCTCTAATATTGAAAAATATCATCAATAGTGACATTTGTGGTGTTTGGGTCCAAACCAACCCAACCCTCATGAACCCTCATTCCAAGAAAATAAAGGAAAGTGTGTTTTTTCACACTAAAACTTGACACAAAAATGACCCGAACTCAACAGAAGGGTTAAGCAGTGATGGGCAAAATGGACTCATTGGTTACACTCTATTACCATATAATGACTTGGCTTTTCCAGTCCACTTCAGCCAGGCTGGTTGAATGCTGGACAGGTAAAACAGGTAAAACAGGTAAAGCAAGATCATTTGGAATACGGTAAGTGGCACTGGATTGGAACTAATGAATCCATTTAGCCTGTCACTGACTTCAGGCTTTAGTTAAAAGTGTCTGCCAGTGCAGTGTAATGTAATGTAGGTTATACCTTTGTCATCCTCATGGGTCCCATGACGTTTACGTTGAAGGTGTTCTCCATCTCTGAGGGAACGCTTTCCTTCATGTTGCTGTAGTACATCATGGCTGCGTTGTTGACCAGCAGGTTCAGTCCATCGCCCCCCACGATGGAGCTCACCTGCTTGGCCGCCTCCAGCACGCTGGCATTGTCTCCAACATCTGTAAGCCACATGCAGCATCGCCTGCGGTGAACAAGTCAATTTTGGCACCTATGGGTGCCATTTTAACTTTGTTTTGACCTATTTTCTTTGTCTATGCCCGGACCTTTATTTCTGACAGGACAGTGGAGGACAGACAGACAATGAGTGGACAGAGAGAGATGGGAAAGGCGTAGTAACCCAGTGCCCTACCGTCAGGCCATGTGTTTTGTAAACAGATTTGTTTTTTTAAATTAAAGGTTTTTTAAAATATTTCCCCCAAATCTCAGAGTGCCTCTGCTTTTTCCTTCCTTTTTGGAAGTCAACTGTCTTTCCTGTGCTCTTTGCCAGAGGTGACTCAAGGGACACTGTTTTTTGCTAGTTATAAACATCATCCCAAGCTGTTGCAGTATTTCATTTCTTATGGACAAAACACTGCATTCAATGCACTAATATTGCAGTAAAAAAGGGATGGTTTCAGGTACGTGAAAGCACCACCAAATGCTCAGAGGAATGTAGGCCCTGATTACTCAATTACTCATTTAACCTGGTAAATACTCACAGTGCTTTACTAGAGGCCATGTGTTACGTCATAGAAGCAGAGTAGTACCAGGGCTCTAAATTAACACCAGCCAACCACCCAAATACTGGTGAAATTTCAGTTTGTTAGTAGAAAAGACCAACTTACAGGCCCCTCTGTCCCAGTGGTGAGTGTCTGTTTGGCTAGTAAGATTGACATCTACCAGCCATTTTGGCTGGTGATGAAAAAAGTGAATTTGGAGCCCTGAGTAATACTAAGGGAATGTCTATTCAATGACTATTACAACGTGCCCCAGATGGTACGGCGTGCATTATGGGGCTACTGTAATATCTATGGGTTTTTTTTTTGTTTTTCTTACCAAGGCGAATGATGTGGATGACTCCAGAGTGCTTCTTTGACAACTTCTCCAAACCCTGCACACACACAAAGGAAAGAATGTGAATCGTCACATACTGTATGTAGAGGTTGGCAGATTTCCCTTCAAGACAGAAAGAAAGAAAGAAAGAAAGAAAGAAAGAAAGAAAGAAAGAAAGAAAAAGAATACAATAGAAAACAAAAACATCTTACAGATATTGTTGGATTCCAGCTATTCTACTCAAAATCCTGAATATCAGTTTATAAACCATCCTTAAGACTTACTATGTGTTAACTGGAATCCTGTGTGTTTTTAAAAAAGAGTTGGAGAACGCGGTGTCCAATTCTCGAATTAAGCCGGTTTATTTATCCAATATATCAAAAATACAAGTTCAGGTTAAATGATTAAAGCATTGCCAGAGTTCTGTAGCATCCATCTTACCTTAACCACCAACAGATCAGAACTGACTATCTTTCCCTGTGTTCTTGCTTAAAACGGTTTTCTTGGGTGTGCATGAGTGATGTTTACTTGGTGGGGTCTGGTTCTTGGTCCATCTTCCTGGTTAACGTTTACACATACTAAGGTGATGCCCAAACCTCTCAGACCAATTGAGTATTCACAATGTAGACCTTGACAGCTCCTTGTGACCTTTCTGACCTTTGAGGTGGTCAGTGTGGGGGTAGGGAACTCTGGACACACTCTAGCACACAGATAAGAACACACTCTCTTCTCTCACACACTCGATGCATTACATTTCTCTTAAATTCATATCGTGTTTAAGACCATACTCCTTAGTCCAATACAAAGTATTCTGTTTCCCGAATAATACTTCTAAAATATTTTGACTATTACACATACATATTCAGTGAAATTATTTACTAGTAAAATATTTTCAATTGAGTAATTAATTACGTCATTAAATTGATTTCAATGCTAAATTATGACTCATATATCAACAACATCAATTTATTTGCAGCTTTGTGCGCAGCTCTCCCTTCAAGAAAGAAAGAAAGAAAGAAAGAAAGACAGAAAGAGGGAAAGAAAAGAATACAATAGAAAACAAAAACACCTGACTAATATCAATTTAGCAAGCAGTTTTGTGTGCACCTTTTCCTCCAAGAAAGAAAGAAAGAAAGAAAGAAAGAAACAAAGAAAGATAGTAGGGGCCTAACTGAATGAGCTGCCTTCTCACCTCTGCCTTACTGGGGTCCCGACAGCCGGCGAAGATCCTGCGTCCAGGACATGGCTTCTCGGCCAGCTGTTTAATAATCTCCAGCCCCAGGCCACGGTTGGCCCCAGTGACCAGGATGTTGCAAGTCTTTCCTGCCATGTTGTGGTCGTTCACTATTAGGACAATCAGCAGTGCAGGCACTTGCACATCTATCCAGGCTCACCAACTACTGTCTGCTCTGGTCTTGATCGAACAGGTGTTCTAGGGAAATGTACCCAGGCTCCGCCCTCACAGTGACACCTTCGACTCAGCTACACTCAGAAATGAAAGTCATGATAATCAGGCAAGGGGAAACTAATCCTACATGTAATTTCATCCTACAAAGCCCCACTGCGCATGCACAGAGCATGAAACGTCATTTTATGTCATTTACCGGAATTTTGTCCTACATCAGCTGTGTGCAGTAGTGGACAAACGGGTTAAACAAGTATTTCTTTGTTACCTCCCAACATTTCGCTTTCGGTTTTGGCATTCCTACAAGAGCAATTGAATGAAGGCAAAGCCTTCTCTACCCTCAAGCTTTACCTGGCCACGATTTCTGCATGCCATGTGGGGCTCGGTACTAATGGTGCGTTCCCCAGGATTGGGAGATGGGATGTTTCTGACCTCCTACTTGCTGAACTGCATTTGGAACGCCAGTTGAAGCGGAATGTTCAAGTCACGAGCTGGGGCAAAAGCCAAGCAAACCGACTTTGCTTCCGATTGACAATCGTGATGTCATCACAGCAATGGCAGCGCACAGTATTAGGAATAGTTTATGTTGCACATTACTCAGCAATCACCATTCTATGGACAAATAGAGTTGATTTGGACAGGTTAACAGTTGCAAAACCGCCCATGAACCTTTCTAAAGCTGGGCTTACACTGTGCGACTTTTGCCCCAATTTTGCCCGGATTTGGCACTCGCACGACTTTTTGAGAGTCGGGCCGATTTCTTGCTCAATCGCAGGTCAATCGTGAGTCTCGCATCGTGCAGTGTACATGGGGTAACGACAAGCGATTTCGCCTCACGATCGTGCAATCGCAGGGTCGCAAGAAAATCAAAACGGTTTGAAATTCTGGTCGTGGCTCGTGCGTAAATCGCACAGTTAAAGCAGTGCTACGACCCGAATTGACACTTCACATGCACAAATGAATAGGGCCGTGCGATTCGCTGTTGAGCGCGACCTCATCTCCACCTCAGGTGCGCATGTTCCCTCCTCTGCAGACCGGGGAAACATGCCTGTCGCGTCGTATGGTGGAAGCATTTCGCTCGCACCCGACTGTCGGCTCGTGTAGTGTGAGGACGTGCGTCGTGAGTTGTGAACTTTTAAACTGTGAAATTCCGTCGTGCAGTGTGAGCAGAAGCTTAAGACCCACGAGTGAAAATATCGCACAGTGTATGCCCGGCTTAAGGTGTAGGCCTAGTTATTGGCATGGCCTCTTTCAAAGATGAAATGCGGCTACATGTGGATAGAACGCATGGTGTTGTTTACACCTCATTGTTTACATTGCTGACATCTTAGAGAAGTGGATATGTATTTTTGTCCCTCCATGTTTGTAGTTTGGTTGGCTTGCAGGTTGGAACGCTTTCAAGTGGGAGGTAGCTGCCTTCTGATTGCCTACTAGGAAGCTCCTACCTCTGGGGAATGCACCATAACACTCTGGGATGTCACTCACCGGTGTGTCGCTTCAAGAAAGGCATGTCAAGCCTTTCGCGCTCCTCCTGTCTGCAGTGCAGCAGCACAAGCACAACCTGTGCCCTGTGTGCGCATTATGCATTTACATGGATAGGACTCACTCTTTCAGAAAGACTAAGCAGCTGTTTGTGTGCTTTGCTAACCCCTCCAAAGGGCTTGCATTGTCTAAACAGAGGCTATCTAAATGGCTGGTTCAAGCCATTATACATGCTTATGAGTTAAGGATGTGAAAACCGTGCACGTAGAGTGCGCCCTTCCACCCCCTACTCAGGTCAGGGCGCACTCTACGCACACGGTTTTCACATCCTGGGCCCTCTTCAGAGGTGCCGCCTTTTTCGGAGGTGTGCTGGCTAGGCTGGGCCAGCCCCTGGGGGGGGGGGGCAAGTGCCATTCCGACATACCGCTATTCCGACATCCAACTGTACCGATATGCCGCTATTCTGACACGTCGCAATTCCGACACCTTCATCCCTACCGCATAATTTCTTTGTAGGCTCCCATGGAGATGGTGAACTGATTCTTACACAAAAGAACAATAGGACATAAATATGTAACCGTTTCTTTGAGTGAGATGAGGGAGCCATTTCTCTACTGCACCCTTCTTGCTTCATCCGAAGAGAGTGTGACTTGAAAATGAGGGAAAACGCCTGAGCGATGGAGTTTTGGCAAATGGCGTCCCGCCCCATCGCAACTGGCCCAATCAGGATAGGTTTTATATTGTCTTCGTCAGGTCGACAGCCAATGAGCGTCTAGCCATAGAGATGGCTCCCTCATCGTACTCAAAGAACCGGGGACATGTTCATGTCCTATTGTTTTTATGCTATGGTTTGGCTAATTTGGTTATAGGGTTGTGCATCTGTGTGAAAAAGCAGTCAAAGTTACAAAAATTGTAAATGGGCAAGAAACTGTACATGGGCATGGGTTAGTTTACAGCTTTATTCTTTCTTTCTTTCTTTCTTTCTTTTTCTTCCCCCCCCCATCTTATCCTAATAGTTATTGCTGTGTTGTAAGGTGTCTGTTGTAGGGCTGAAGGAAAAAATGCAGTGTTGTCGGGTACTTATAGGCCTAGGTCAAGCTTAGCGTGAGCAATGCAAGTGCATACTATCTTTAAACTGCCCAGAAAATCAGACAGAACACATCAGTAAATCAATGGTCTAAATGAAGTCAGATTGTAATTCTGTATCTATAATCATGTTATAATGCATTTCAAAATAATACTACTTGAAAGAATTGCTTGAAGAAGGTCATAGACCGAAATGTCGCAAGTAAAAAAATATGCAAATGTGAACAGGCAGCGGGAGCTTTTATGTCTCAATGTTTGTGACCCAGTGGTTCCACTCCTATGCACCTGGCAAAAGGAGGTGTGCAAGAATTCTAAAAATACTAAAAAAACGTGCAGAATTTCCAGTGACTCATCATCTTTATTATGATAACATGTAATGCATCCTAATGTAACAAAACAGCAGCAACAAGCCAACAAAATAAATGGAGGCTGTGAGGTTGCCACTAAATATTTAAGACAGGTTGATAGGTGCTTTGTTCGTCTTCTTCTTCTTCTTCATTAGTGTTTCACCAGGACATAGGTTGTCCTTTGTAGTCCAGGAAGGCTCCGTTGTGCTTCTCTGTCAGCGTCTCCATGACTCCCAGCATGCCACTCACACTCTCAGCAGCATCTATCTCCCCCTTGTGGACAATAAAAGAAACACAGTCAGAGCCTTACATGCCATTACAGGTGTATTTTATACTAGGCTTTCTCACACCCAACTATTTTAGTCACAGACTTAAAATGTAAAAGGTCAATGTAAAGCAAGGTTGTAACGCACACCCTTTCAATCCCTTTTCATTTCAGGACATTTCGGGCCAACACGGCCCCTTCTCAAACACTCATTACAGGATTTTAACTTGGGGTGTACTCACCTTTGTTAGATGTTGTAAAACATTAATGGCTGTATTTTGATTTTTTATGAGTGAACAACAAATTTAAGTGGCTATATGTTGTTAACAGGTCAATCAGGTATCATATAGTATCATATAGTGTAGGCCTACAGTCCATGCTGTTACCGTTACACTATGTAGCCTATGCAATCAGAACCTTGTGTGCCACTAAATTATTAAACAGTAGCCTACAACAGATAGCCTACTGCCACACTGTCAATGGCAGGTACTTACAAGTAATATACAAAATAAAAATAAAATCAGTACTTCTCTTTTTCATTAATTGCTTTATTATATACACTGTGTTCTTATTGTAACTAAGGGCTTCCGCACACCTGCTCCGACAAAGTGCTGAGCACTGCTCAGCTAAAATTCGATTCCATTGTTTTCAATAGAACCACGCACACTGGCGCCAATGTCCGCGAACATTGCCGATGTCGGATAGCAATTAGAGACAAGTTCTATTTTGTCTGCGCCGCCCATTGACTATCAATGCAATGTTCGTGTGAAATTGGGTTTGGGGGTCCGAATTCTGTCGGAAGCAAAAGTGCGCCGCAGTGCTGTCGGAGCCAGTGTGCTGCTGGCCTAAGTGTATGTTTTAGTGCTGTGAATGTCTTCCTTATTTGCTTCTAAATGTTCTTTGCGATCCTTTGCCAGAATTCTGCAGTGATAATTTTTATGTAGGCTACCTACAGCACTTTGGTTAGTGTTGGTTATCCAAGTGTGCCACAGACATGACCTGACTTGACACAGTATCACTCCGGGTATTGGAGAGGGCAGAATGTGAGTGACTCACGTCAGCCTCCCATATCATTGCCCTGTGGTTGTTAGTCCCGTCAGCACCCCCCATGCTCGTGCATACCCCTTCCCATGCCCTGGTGTTAGAGAGATCCCAGTTCTCGATAACTCCCATCAGTCACCCCACACCCATCCCCTTTCAGCCCCACACCCTCCCATGGCAGTCTCCTGGCAGAGTCGGTTTACCAATAGGCTGACTAGGCAATTGACCAGGGCCCATCCAAATCTGCCACCTGTAGGGCCCCCAACGGTCAGCCCCACCATGGTTAATATACCAGCATGAACATTTCAAGCGGCCTCATGTCAGTAGTTTGCCTAGGGCCCCCAAATGGTCAGAACTGCAGCTGGTCCTGGAGAGGGACCAGTTTGGTAGGGAGAGGGACCAGTTTGGGAGAGGGAGAGGGAGAGGGAGAGGGAGGGGGAGAAGGAGAGGGAGTTTGCAGCGGTACTTACGTCAGCTCCACCCATGTCTGTGCGCACCCATCCGGGGTGCAGGAGAGTGAAGAGGATCCCGTCCCCCTTGAATTCCTCCGCGTTACACACCGTCATCATGTTCAGAGCTGCCTGAGAGAGAGAGAGAGAGGGGGGGGGGGGGGAGAGAATGTGCGAGTGAGCGTGAAAGATAAATGTTTCATTTTTTGAAGGAGGTTAACGAGGGCCGGTGTGATGCAGTGCGCACATGCAGCTTCAGCTGAGTCAAGCAGGCACCACGGAATAAGTTAGGAGTAGCCTAATCATTAATTTGAACCCCCCTAAATACACTTAGATTAAAAAGCAACTGAAATTTTATCTCAAGTGGAAACCATAATTATACCTATGGGTCTAGGTTTGAAGGTGATGATTTTTGAACAGTTATTGCCAGTCAGCAGTCTCTACAAGCGGGCTATCAAAGTGAAAGAACCATATTGTCAATATTACGGCTGACTCACGTCTGACTCGATCCAACCACTTCCTGTGTGAATATAGTATATCTGGGGCCAAGTGGTGAGGCAACATAGGCGATAACAATAGCTTGTGACCTTGCCGTGGCTCAAACAGTTTGCACTACACTGCTACACCGGTGACCCGGGTTCGACTCTGACCTGGCTCCTTACCCAGTCTTTCCCTGTCTCTCTATCCCCACTCACTTCCTGTATTTCTTGACTGTCCCATCAAAAAAAGCTCAAACAAGCCATCTTTAAAAACAATGGCTTGTTTGACTTCCCCTCTACTCTCCTCCACAGTCCGTGTGGGGAGGGCATTCTGGCACATCAGAAGGCTCTTTTCCACTGCTCGTTTTCTACCCAGTACAGCTCGACACAGCAAGACTCTGACGCCAATTGTTGCATTTCGATTGAGCACGACACAGCTTGACTCAGCTCGAAAATCAGCCAGCTGGCAGAAATGAGCTGAGTCTGTCTTTCACTGCCTACTACCTAGAATTTGAGACAGCTCGTCCACACAGGTGAATCAAAGGATTGTACAGGAATGAATGAAGCCAATTGGAGCCAATTTGGATTGGAGCCAATTTTGGTCCCCTAGGTAGGGGAAATTCTTTCTCTGCATTTATCCCATTTGGACTAGTGAATCACATTGAAGTACACACACTAGTCCGTAGCAGTGGGCTGCCTGCTGAGCGGCGCCCGGGGAGCAATGAAGATGTTAATTCCTGCTTGGCATTGCTGCCTGTCGCACCTCCTCCGGTGCCCATGGGTCAGCTGCAGGGTCGTCAGTCAGGAACCACTGCTTTATCAACGTTTCGCTCCTTTAATCCTGAAACGTCTAGCATGTGGCGGAGAAGCGACAGGGACGTCTCCCTGTCACCCCCTGCAGCTGATAGGTGTTGTTCCCTGCAACTGTTGTCTGGGGGTTAGGTGTTATTCCCCCAGGTTCTGTCCTTCCTCCGCAGCCAGAGCCAAAAGCTCCCTTTCTCCGCCTCCTCTGCCAGTTCCTTTATTGCCTTCCTTAGCCTTCCTCCGTTGACTCCCACATCCTTCAGGAGGCGTATGGTTGACAACCCCATGAAGCCTCGGCATCCGACCTCCACTGGGTAGATGGTAGTCTTCCAGCCCGCCTCCCGGCACTCAGCAGCCAGCTCAGAGTACTTGGCCTTCTTTCGCTCAAAGGCAGCCTCAATCCCTTCCTCCATTGGCACAGTGAGCTCTATGAGGGATACCGCTCTAACCTTTACAGACCACGCCACTATGTCTGGTCGGAGAGATGTGGTGGTAATCTCTGTGGGAAACTGAAGCTTCTTGCCCAGGTCAACCTTCATGCTCCACTCCTGGCCAGGTGTGAAGGGCCTTGCGGTTTCTCTTTGCCTGATGCTTCTGATCCCTCCTTCCTTGACAAAGGTGGTGGGTTGCTCTGCCGGCGATGGTGTTCTGCTTCCCTGTCTGCACTCCTCCAGCACTTCGGCTAGCTTTCTCAAAACCTGGTCATGGCGCCATCTATAGCGGCCCTGAGAGAGGGCGACTTTGCAGCCTGACAAGATGTGCTGGAGGCTTACGTTTGGGGCATTGCAGAGTGCACAACATTCCTCATTTCCAAACCACTGGTGGAGGTTCCGGGGACAGGGAAGCGTGTCATAGGTTGAGCGAATAAGGAAGCTGAGTCTTGCCTGTGGGATCTTCCACACGTCTGACCAACTGATGTTCCTGTTTGAGATTCCCTGCCAAGTTGTCCAGCTTCCTTGCCGTCCCTGAGACACGGCCTTGATCTTATAGCGGTCTTCCTCCATCCTCGTCACCTCCGCCACCACCATCTCCTTTCTTTCCTTGTGGTGGGCCTTGGACCAGAAGCGTGGTGCTTCTCCCCATCCTAGGCCTGCTCTTCCTACTTGCACTCTGCCCACGATCTCCTTGTGCTGCAGCCGGCTCACAGCTTGGTCGACCTCGGTCTGGGCGTTCCACTTGCGGCCAGTCAGGACCCTGGCGTTAGCATTCCTAACCGACTCGTCTGTGGACTCCCGAAGCTCGAGCACCAACCTGGTCTTTTCTTGCATGTAGCCCAGCTGTAGCGATCTCAGAGGTAGCTGGAGCATGTTTTTCCCAAAAAGGCCGGCTTCAGAGAGGCACCGTGGCAGCCCCAACCACTTTCGAATGAATGAGTTGGCTTTCCCATCCATCCTACTCACGGTTAATGAGGGGATCTCGCTCATTTTCAGGGGCCACAGCAGTCTCTGGTAGAGTGTGAATTGGTAACACCAGACCTTGTATTTGCCCGGGAGTTGGCTTTGATCGATTCTCTTCAGGCCGTCAGAGAGCTGCTTCATGACGATTTTCCCCATTTGCTTGTCAGAGAGCTCGGCCATGTACTGCCTCCCCAGGCTTTTGATGGGATGCTCTGCAAGGAGTGGGATTTTTTCTCCTCCAACGACGAAGGTGGTGTTGTCGTTCCTGACTCCTCTCCTGAGTGACTTGATTTTCATTCTTGCCCATGACATCAGCTCATCAATCCTCCTCAGCAGTCTTGCTGTACATGCTGCTGTCTGAAGGAGGGTGGTGACGTCGTCCATATAGCTCCTTAGAGGGGGAAGCCTCTGGCCAGTTGGTAGTTTGATTCCCCCTGCCATTTGCCTTGCGCCAATGAGGATTATCTCAAACGCTGCTACGAACAGTGTAGGCGAAATGGCACACCCCATCGCTATTCCGACTTCAAGCCGCTGCCATCCAGTAGTGAAGTCCTGGGCGGAGAAGCACATCTGCAGGTTGTTGAAGTAGCTTTCGACCATGCTTCTGATGCAGGTGGGCATGTGGAAGAACTCCAAGCCACTCCAGGTCAAGCCAGATGACATGCAGGTCCGTCTTGTCCCGCTTAGCCCTCTGGATCTGGTCCCAGATCATTGTGGAGTGCTCCACGCATCCTGGGAACCCTGGTACTCCGGCCTTCTGGCAGTTGGTGTCAATGTAGCTGTTCTGGAGAAGGTAGTTTGTCATCCTTCTGGCTAGCACTGAGAAAAAGACCTTTCCTTCTACATTCAGCAGGGCGATGTTACGGAACTGCCCAATGTCTTTGGAGTTTGTTTCCTTGGGTATGAAAACCGCAATCACTCTTTGCCACTCTGATGGAATAAGTTGTTTTTTCCAGACAGTTCTCATTAGGTACCATAGCAGCTCTAGTACCTTGGGGCAGTTCTTATAGAGCTTGTAGGGGACTCCATTGGGGCCTGGTGCAGAAGAAGACCTTGCCTTCTCTACGACTTGCCTGACCTCGCTGAGCTTGGGAGGCATGGTGTTAAACTCAGCAGTTGGTAGTGCCGGCCGCGGTACATATCCTGGTGTTCCTAAGGGGACGTTCCTTTGTGGATCGCTGTACTGCTTTCTGACATGCTGTTCCAATTGCTCCCTGGTGGTTTCGAGCTTGCCAGTCGTCTTCTCCTCCAGCAGCTGTCTGGCATGCTTGAAAGGATCCTGGAAGAAACTGGCTCGCTCTTTCTGCTTCCGCTTGCTGCGTTTTCGGATGCGTTCAGCTCTGCGAAGCATGGCTAGTCTTTTCCTGACCTCCTCCCACAGGGCTTTCAAACCTTCTTTCTCTGCGAGAGTGGCCTTTGTCCAGTTGGCGACGCCTTTGTACCAGCTGGAGGATTTCCCTCTCTCTTCTCCCCTTCTCACTTTGGATGGACCTCTGTCTTGAAGCGATCTCTCCAAACCTGTCTTTGCAGGTCTGGTATATGATCTCGCCCATCTGATTCAACTTGGCCTTCAGCAACGTTGGGTCCATTGGCTCTGTGGTTTTTGCCTTGGCTTTTGGTCCCTCTTGTCTCACCTGCTGCTGCAGTGCAAGTGTAGCATGGGTGCATGTGCCTTTAAGCACAGCAGGCCGGGGTTGTCAGGTGGTCTGACGCACACTAAGTATACAGGGCTTGACATTAACTTTTCCACTTGCCGGCCACTGTGGCTAGTGATTTTCCCGAGTCACTAGCCATCCAGCTATTCTATTAGCAACAATTTTTTTTTTTTTTTTTAAATCATGATGTTGCTGTAGTACATCTAAGCTCAGAAGATGAGGTGCTTAAAGAAAGAAGACGAGGGCTGAGCTTTTACTTGAACTTGAATACAAACAATTTATACACAAGGGACAAAGTGCAGAATATTCGCCATTCTGATATGCAATACCATAGCTAATGGCCAAATTGGCTAGTGACACTGAAATTGTTACCAGCCACAGCCAAGTTTTACCAGCATTTGGCCGGTTGGCAGGTGCCAGTGTCAAGCCCTGTAAGTATATGCATTTTATTTCCTTATAAAAGGCATTTTGCCGACTACAGCAGGGCGGCACACAGGGCGGTCTTAGTGGCCATAATCGCCAGGTGTTGGTGTGGAGTTTGTGCATGTAAATCTGCACTCCACTGAATATGCCAGTTTGTGTGGGGTAATCCGTGACTGGGGCGCATCTCCTGGCCGTGAACCTGATTGCGTTGCTTATGGGCGTCTTGTGCCACATGGTGCTTGGGTACGTAGCACAATTTCTCGCTAAAGTAAATAATGTTGTATAATACGTGCAGTATATCGACTAGCTCATTACCTCGCCAGGTACCTTAATTGCGGTGTGCGTGTCCTTCCCTTCCTTGTTGCTGCTTGAGATGATGGCGCCACGCTTCCCTTGGTATGTCGCCACCCGTTTCTCCTATTATCTCCTAAATTATACAGCGACAAGTGTCTCATGTATTTTCTGTACTTCTGCCTGTAGGTAGCCTGGCCATCTCCCGTACCTGCGGCTGTCAGGCCAGCGGGTTGCTGTTTTGTTCAGGCTATATTGACCGTGTGCGTAATAGTGGTTGGAGTGCGTGCGAGTGTGTGTGTGTTGGTCACCTTTATTTTCGTTCGTGAAGTGTTATCTGAGAAAGTGAGAGTTCTCTGTTTTGTTTCTTTTCTCGTGTATGTATTTTCTTTGTCAGTGCGCACCGCACTTGTAAGTGGGCCAGTCCAACGCCTATCACCTCATGCCCAATAGTTTCATAGACGTTTGCTGTGTTACAGAGTAAAGGTGCCTATGGTGCCAGTGTGCTATTGTGTGCTGTATCTTCCTTGCATGTTTATTGTTGTTTATTGTATGTTATTATTAACCTAGACGTGTTTGCTGTGTATTTATGTTACTAACGTGTTAACTTTTAAATAACCGAAACTACATGAGCTTGAGAATCAGTGGGCCATAGGCATAGCCTACCAGTGCGGTTCCATGTAAATAGCATCTTGTCCATGTCTTGGGTTTTATTTTAAAACATTGTGTAAATTGTGAACCCCCCCCCCCCCTTTTGGCAAATTAAAAAAGAAGAATCATTGTTCCCTTAACCCTGTTTCTGTGTTCCTTGACGGACCTGTGGTGCCTTGGTTTCAATACTCTGGGTGGTGGAAGTCCCCCAGTGGCGTAGTCGTGCAAGATTATCTAAAGTGTTAAATCTTATTTTGGATAATAATGTCAAAAATATTCACTCGGTTACACAAGGTTGCTGCTGGCCATTCTGTCCACACTTTGCTTTCCCCTGGTGGATCCGTACTCCCCTAAACGTGGTCCCCTTCTCCCATCTGCATGCACACTTTCGGAGGATCTTTTCCTCTTTTCCTGGTGTTCTGGGTTTCTCGTTGTCCTTTTCCATTGCCGTCGTCACCGTGTAGTCCGTCCTGTTGGGCCCATCTTTCATCCTGCCTCTCGGAGGGCCCACGGGTTGTTGCTTCTTTTTGTCCTTCGTAGTCAGAGTTGGGTGTCTCTCTGGTGAGAGACCCGTGGGTTGGGTAACTAGCCGCCCACGCCCGGTGCGGTCTTTCCCTGCCGTCATTCAGTCTTTCCTGGATGTCCACCAGTCTTCCCTGGACTCCAACTGCCCTATTCACAGTAGTCACTGGGTTTTCCAGAACTTCAGGATTGTACAGGAAGATCTTAATTCCTGCTTGGCATTGCTGCCTGTCGCAGCAGATAGATGGGCGCTAGTGCTAGACAGTGAACTCCACATCATCTCACATCAAGTTGAGGGTCTCTTAAAGGAGCACCATGTAAAATTGTTGACAGAGTACTGTAGGTATTGCAACTATGCTCCTCATTGAAATTGTGCCAGCCTATTAAACACAAGCAGGTAATTGGAGTGCTTCTGGGTCTTCACCTTTTTCCCTTGGTGCTCATCAGTGTAGGGGTTCTCAAACTTGGTCCAGGAAGACAGATGCTGAGGCACTCAAGATTGCATTTTTTTACTTTTTTATTTGGCTACAATGCCTACGATACGCCCTGAAGAAGGCCATAAGGGCCGAAACGCGTAGGCATTGTAGCCAAATAAAAAAATAAAGCAAATTGCAACCTTGAGTGCCTCAGCATCTGTCTTCCTGTGCCAGCCTATTGCCAAATTTGATATTTACATGAATATTAATAAACAAGAAAAAAGTATTTTCTAGTATGACCAAAGGACGGTGAGCTTTGCCGCTAAAAATGCCCATTTCTGGAAATTCAAAATGGCGGACCATGGAGAAGATCCCCCTTTTTATGTATGAAAAATGCAATTTTCCCATGATGAATAAGAATTCAATGAATTCATTAAAAGAATTTAATGGTGGTGGTAAGTGTTTGTTAAAAAGGTAAGGTTTGTGAATGGACTTTGTGAATTCTGGAAATGACCTACTAAAATATTACACAGTGCACCTTTAAACAAGGACAGATTACTACACAGGTCTACTGGTCCCAGGCTTAGGGGTCCAAAGGCCAAGGGGGCCCTGAAGACCAAGTCTCCGCACTACAGAAAAACACGTAATTACAGGTCTATATTTGTGTTTAAATTACACTTAAAACTGTATTTTCAGATTTTCAGGGGAGGAACTCATGGACCACAAACAACAAAGCCTCCCTAACACCATTGTTATACTATATGCAGAGTTAATTTTTAAAAAATGTGTTAAAGACATAGTAATAATAGTAGGGCTTACTTGGAAAAGAGGCAATTGCCTCAATGTGACTACTCTAGTAAAATAGAGGACAAATAAAATAAAAATAGAAAATAGTAATATTAATCCCCATTACCACCACCACCACCACAGTCACCATCATCATCATCATCATCATCATCATCATAAAACACAGCATGAAAACCTCAGTACCTTGTTAATGTAATGATAATAATAACCGTCATCAACGTAATTATTCAAAGATAGAACAGCACGTGAGTACCTTGCTGACGCGATAAGGGAGAGCGAGGACAGGGAAGAAGCTGTATGTGGCAGAAACTTGCGCGATGCAGGCCAGCAGTGTGGAAATGTTGATAACCGCAGCTTTTCCACAGGACATGCCAGACTCATTAGTCTTTTTGGCAGCCTTCTGAAGCAATGGCAGGAACTCCTGATAGCAGAAAGGAGAGAGGGAGAGAGAGAGAGAGAGAGAGAGAGAGAGAGAGAGAGAGAGAGAGAGAGAGAGAGAGAGAGAGAGAGAGAGAGAGATTTCAATTCCATCTTCTTAGCATGTGAAAAAGAGGACGCCAGACACATGCACTTTAGGTTATTATGACACTATGAAATAATGTCAAACAGTATCAAGAACTGCCACAGTCATTAGTGTACGTAGGTAGCCTATATGCTATGTACAGTAGGCCTACCACTGCTAGCACCTTTATAGCAACATGTGCCACGGGCCATGGCATCTATACCTGAATGGTTAGGGAGTGTACCTGGGGATCATAAGGCACTGGTCTGTGTCCAAACAAGAATGCCTGAAATGCCCTTGACCAGGCCTGTCGGCAGGGGGACTAAGGGGTATGTTGTCCCGGGCCAAGGGAGATAGGGGGCCCAGAATTGGATCCCCATTACATTGTATGTATTGGGTAGGGGGGCCCTTTAAGGTGACTTTGTCCTGAGCCCAGCGAAAGCCATCAGTGGCCCTGCCCTTGACTGAGGCACCTCAATTCTACATCCTCAGATTATAACCTACACCTTGTACCTATTACTGTACCTTAAGCAGTGATGGGCAAAACAAATTCATTAGTGACCGTACACTCTATTGCCATATATTTACAATGACTTGGCTTTACCAGTCTACTGCAGCCAGGCTGGTTGAAGGCTCATTGGTTAATCACCTGGTTTAATTGGACAGGTAAAACAAGATCATTTGGAATATTACATGAGGATTGTAACTAACAAATCCAAATTGCCTATCAGTGACTTGAAATGGCTTTAGATGAAAGTGTCAGCCAAGTGTAGTGTAGTGTAGTATCATGTAATGTAGTGTAGTGTAATGCTACCTTTGTCATCCTCATGGGTCCCATGACGTTAATGTTGAAGGTGTTCTCCATCTCTGAGGGAACGGTTTCCTTCATGTTGCTGTAGTACATCATGCCTGCGTTGTTGACCAGCAGGTTCAGTCCATCGCCCCCCACGATGGAGCTCACCTGCTTGGCCGCCTCCAGCACGCTGGCACTGTCTCCAACATCTGCAAGCCACAAGTCACTTGTTTTTCTCTTCCTTGTACAAAAGATCCATTCGTCCCAGCTTACTGTCGCAGTTCTTTTTAGTTTTGGATTCACAGTTTTTTATTATTTATATATAAACAAGATCCCAGGACGGGAAACAGTAGCATTACAAAGTCAGTCACCAACGCACCCACCCACCCCGTGTTGCATTTGTACTGCAGTTTTTCTGTGAGCCCTTCAGTATGGAAAAACTGCAGCACAAAACTGGATGCCGTAATACTGCAATAGTGTTGCAGCATTTCTTTTTTTGTGTGTCAAAAACAATGCATTCAATGAACTAATAATGCAGTAAAACGTACATTTTTTCCACAAGTGATGGTTTACATGTACAACACTGTGTGTGAAAGCACCACCAAATGCTGGAATGTAGGAAAATGAGGAATGTATAGGCCCTGGTTACTTATGTACTCATGTAATGTAATATTTTTTTCATTTATTTACTTATTTACCAAGGCGAATGGCGTGGATGACTCCTGGGTGCTTCTTTGACAGCTTCTCCAAACCCTGCACACACATGAAGGAAAAAATGTGAACTGTCACATACTGTAGTGTAGCGGTTGACAGATTTCCCTTCAAGAAAGAAAGAAAGAAGGAAAGAAAAGAATACAATAGAAAACAAAAACACCTGACTTAATTTCAACTTAGTTGCAGTTTTGTGTGCAGCTCGCCTTTCAAGAAAGAAAGAAAGAACAAAAGAAAGAAAAGAATGCAATAGAAAACAAAAAAACACCTGACTAATATCTATTTAGTTGTTGCTTTGTGTGCAGCTTTCCCTTCAAGAAAGAAAGAAAGAAAGAAAGAAAGAAAGAAAGAAATTTAACACTTTATTTTAATGGTTCACCATTACAGTGGATCTACCACATTAGGTACAGTGTAATAACCAGTGTAACAATATTTAATGTGTAATACCAGTGTAACAATATTTAATACAATGTATTACCAGTGTAACACAAATACATGATGTATAAAATTGGTACATGGTGTGTTACACTGGTATTACATTGTATTAAATATTATGATAGATCCCCGGTAATAGTGAACCATTGTTACCGAAAGAAAGTAGGGGCCTAACTGAATGACCTGCCTTCTCACCTCTGCCTTACTGGGGTCCCGACAGCCGGCGAAGATCCTGCGTCCAGGACATGGCTTCTCGGCCAGCTGTTTAATAAACTCCAGCCCCAGGCCACGGTTGGCCCCAGTGACCAGGATGTTGCAAGTCTTTCCTGCCATGTCGTGGTCGTTCACTATTAGGACGATCAGCAGTGTAGTGCAGTGTGGAGAAGAGAGTGTGTGGCTTAAATCCTTCAACAGCTCTGAAATGAAGGAGTGCCTGTTGATATAGTCCTGGACCACTCCTTCTAAAAGCATGCTCTCACACATGCACTCATTCAACTTTGGTCTCCCATTGTTGGAGTGGGGTGGAGTTAGTGGTGGGGCAGTTATTACAATGTAAGCGAATTATACTACAGAGGGAGGTTATGTAACCGGTGTACCTAGAGTACAAGTAAGGATATTGTCAATTTAATCTTTTCCTTTCCCTCTCATTATTGCCATTTTCTGTGCCATGAAATGGTGTAGGCAGGTACTTAACCAGTGCTCTCCCCCATCCTCCTCCATGACTGAGGAGCATGGTACCGTCCAGCCACTCTGCTCCCTTTGGGCCGCCATTGGGAGCTGCCTCCTTGCACGAGTGAGGTATAAATGCAATTTTGTTGTTTGCAGCGTTCACATGTGTAATGTGGAGTACTGTCACAATAAGTTTCCCAGTTGGGTTTCCACTTTCAACATGAAGTTGTACTCACACCCTTGACACACAAGCCTCGACTACCAATGACGATGACGCAGCATTTTTTTTGTTCAGCCTTTTCTGAGATCCTGGTCATTTAGATGTGTCCTAGCATCTCCATAGGAGGGTATGTCCATCCGTCCGTCTGAAACGCGTTCTTAAATTTTAATTCCCTCCTGTGTCTACAAGGCGGCAGAGTATCTGCATAGACCAGGAGTGGGGAACCTATGTCTCGAAGGCCATGTTATGTTCAGGGGACCCAGAGAAGCTGGGGTCTGTTCTAAAAGTGGCTGCCTTCAATACAGTAGGCCTAAAGTGCAGGGGGAAATCCTGGTTTGTGTTCATAGTACGGCCCTTGGAGGACTTTAACGGCCCTCGGATGAATTTGAAGTGGCCCTCGAATGAAGGTTCCCCAACCCTGGCATAGACGGATGCATATTTGTCCGCCTGTCGAACTTGTTTCTAAAACCGCTAAAACACCTTTTTTTTGCAGAACTCTTCAAACGAACAGAACTTCACACCAGATCAGGAGAACAGAATACCCAACAGAGTGAAGAAAACCCAACAGGGTTTGCTTAACTCTACACACAGTTGTAAAATGAGCTGTTTTTGTCCCAAATCCTAAACACACACATTATATTACTAACACACATTGCAGCAACTAGAGGTAAAAAAAATAAAACTCACTTTGCCTCTTGGTTTCTCTATTCAAAAAGCATGTCATTATGAGGAAATTATAGAAGTCTAGGAGTGTATTGATCATTTGGAAATTGTGGATGATGCAGTGTGTTGTATTCACAATTACACAAAAAAATAGTGTTGTGCGTGATTGTCACGGCCTTCAGAGACTCTAGTGGATCTAGTGTTGGGAAGACCCTGGCTGATGAGACACTCTCCAGTCATCTCCTGGAGCACTGGAGAGATCACACGCTGGGGCGAGACCTGCAGAAACCAGTGCTTTCCCCAACTTCCACTTACGAGGGTAGCCACTCTAGGCGCCACATCAGTAGAGAGTCCCAGTAGCCAACACCAAGTCCACATTCCACCTCAGTATGCAAGTTTCCAGGATGTGTTCAGCCCACAGCGTGCCACCGAGCTTCCTCCTCATCGCCCTTGGGACTGTGCAATAGACCTCATTCCTGAACAACCTCTACCAAGGGGCAAGATCTACTCTCTCTCTCTCTCTCTCTCTCTCTCTCTCTCTCTCTCTCTCTCAGAACAAGCTGCCATGGAGACATACATCGAAGAAGCCCTTCGCAATGGCCCCTCAAAATCCCCTGCTGCATCATCGTTCTTCTTCATCGCCAAGATGGATGGATGTTCGACCAGGGCTCTACGCTTAGCTTTTTCAATAGGAGCACCTGTGTAGAGTGTGGCTCGGGCCGGGTTTTTCTGTCCGAGACTGGCCCTCAGCCGACAGAAAAGTGATCGACCCCGACCCGAGCCCAAGAGTAATTAAAATGTTTGTGTCCGAACCCGTCCGAAGCCCGAGACCACTGTAATAGCAACAGAACCTGTGCGCAAGCAAGATTTTCTATGTGGGCTCCTCCATACTCAAAATAGCACGTGATAAATAGCCAGGATAGGCAAAGACGTTAGGATGAGGCAATTTGCAGTAGCCTAATTTAGTTACACACGCATAGTAAGTATAAACACACACACACACGTGACATCGCACCTTATGTTTCTTTCGGTTAGACTAATCAGAGATGTTGGGTGCGGTGATCAAATGCATGGGAGGGGCGTGAGAGGATAAGAAAGGCAAAAACTAACAAATACATTTTGGATGCAGTCAGCGCGGCTATCGAAACATTTGTTACGTTACTGTTAGTGCAAATAAATCCCCGCGAGCCCCGTGAAGATGCCGCTCCTTGTCGTAAAGAAGGATAGGCTAGAAGTTCACCCCGAAGAACAGTAGCCTGTTCGGCCCTCCAAGAGAATGTCATTTCCCCTGATGTCCATGCGGTCAATATGAAATCAGGAAAGGTTGCACGCGCATAGTTACAACTGTACAGTAAAAGTGACAACAATTAAGAACCTACTTGAAGGACATGAAATGTCACAGCGGACAAAACAGTAACAGGAAACCGCTCCGCCCCTACCTTAGGCAACTCCACGTAGCGTGTGCGTCTTCTTAGTTATCCATATTATGCTCCTTGCTACCGCATGCTGGAAATGTAATCCTTGGCGAACAATGCAGTGACAAACTTTGTCATTTTATGTTCAACATTTAAGACAGCATCGAAGGCATGCTAAAACATGGCCTACACTAGGCCTACAACAAAAGACCACGCGTTCACTGACAACTGTTGATTTGGCACTTATTAAGAAAGCAAGTTGACTCTGCATTCCTGCTCGGCTGACTGGGAGTGAGCGACGTCCATGTTGCCACTGGTAACTGGCGCGTGCATACAGCTAATAATAATCACTCGCACAAATAGCCTACCAATATTTTAATTTATGCATATTCAATTACTTTTTTTAAAACACAAAAACTGGTGTTTGCAAGAAATGAAACGTGCCCTCTGGTTGTTTATCATTTTCACATTGTCTGTTTGCTTCGAGCCCTAGTCTGACCTGAGCCCGACAGATATTCTATTTTTTTTGTCCGAGTCCGGCCCGGCCCGTCGGGTTCCGACCAGGCCCGTCGGGCTTCGGTCGGGTTGCCATGCTCTGCACCTGTGCCCCTAAGTGAAAAAAATTAGGGGCACAGATAAAAATTTAGGAGCACAGTCAGTTTTTGTGACGCAGCTTCATTATTAACACACAGATACAGAGAATATACTCTTTCCACACACAAATACACATTCTAGAGGGGTAGGCCTACAATTAAAATCACTTCGGGCCACTTTTCCAAATTCCCCCCAGTAAAAGGACTAAATATATACACATTTAACTAAATATATACACTAAATATTACACATTTATATCTATCGCATTCATTTCTATACAGAGCTGGTGCTTCAATTTAGGCCTACACAGCAGGATCTGGCAGGGTGCTGGGATGAAATTGGTCAGGGGGGCAGATTTTTTACAAGAGAGACCAGAGAGGCAATTACACTTCTGTCCTGAAAATACAATGACTCCATATGGGTATGCTATGTAGCCTATGAGGCTATAATCAGCCTACCCATGGGTTACACTTTTTTTAAAATTGCATTTGGTACCACAGTAACAGCAACTCAGTAATCTGAACATTACCCTTTGAAAATATAATTGTTCTATACTTGCATTTTAGAAATGAAACAAAAAAGAGTGGATGACCAAATACATTTCCTCTAAATAACAATTTGACAATATTGAAGGCTTGCACATCAAAAACGTGCCCTAGGCTACACCCCGAGACTGTCCAAGAAAATACTGACTTCACATGACGTGACGTGATGATGATGACAGTTGAGCAAGTGAGCGCACAGAGAGAGCCTGCTATGTGTCCTCCCTTGCCAACGTCTCAGGAGGAGTAACATAAACAGTACAAGCCACGTACTTACAAGATAAGTGTATGTACAAACCGAAGCTATTTCTTCTCACAAAGTTAACAGGTTGAGCATTTGTGCTAAGCGGAGAATTAGCCATTCTAGCGCTGAAGTTTCTCTCCACCTCTTCTCCGTCATTGGAAGTGCCTGATACTCCCGACGCTTATCTTATTTCAAAACTCCTCCGACTATTTGTCTGTCTGTCTGTCTGCCTCTGTCTCTCTGTGCGCGGCGCGCACGCTGTCTTTTGCGCCTTCTCTCGTTCACATGTTCCTGCGTTTCTCTATGGGGTGTATTTATTTTAGGAGCAAAATACGATTGAAAGGGTTGAAATATCTACTCGCACACGTGCGCCCTTTCTATTATTTCGTTCGCACAATCATTTATTTTAGGGGCATATGCAAGCAAGCAAAATGCTCGCTCTGTAGAGCCCTGTGTTCAACAGTTAACCCGTAAATGCATTGATTGTGCCATGGCGAAGACTCCCCGTCATCTGCCCGCTGGGAAATTGCTACCTCTTCCCATTCCACGCCGACCATGGTCTCATTGATTATGCAATCGAAATTGGAATGGCAACACCAGCATACTGGTAGTGGTGGATTGCTTCTCCAAGGCCTGCAAATTAATACCCATGCATGGAGTCCCTACAGCACCGGAAACCGCAGAGGCCCTCTTCAACCATGTCTTCTGGAACTTTGGACTGCCTGAAGATATTATGTCTGATAGGGGTCCGCAATTCATATCCCGGTTCTGGAGAGCCTTTCTCCGCCTGCTGAGAGTAACTGTGAGTCTACCGTCTGGTTACCATCCTCAAACAAATGGGCAAACCGAACGCAAGATCCAGGAGATTAGCCGCTTCCTCTGAACCTACTGCCATCACCACCCTGAGAGCTGGAGCCAATTCCTACCCTGGGCCGAATACGCTCAAAGTTCACTCCAGCCCAACCCACCACAGGCCTGACTCTCTTTCAATGTGTGCTAGGACATCAGCCCCCCATGTTTCCATGGACAGGCGAACCATCCGAGGTACCGGCTGTGAACAAGTGGTTTCAAGAGAGTGAGCGGGTGTGGGCCAGAGCACATCGCCATCTACGACAGGCCCTCCAACGCCATTGTGCAGATGCCCGCCAATCACAAGCCCCTGCCTACGCTGTTGGGCAAAAAGTGTGGCTCTCCACACGGGACCTTCACATGAAACACCCTTGCAAGAAGCTAAGACCTAGATACATCGGCCCGTTTTTAATCACACATCAGATCAATAGTGTCACATACCGCCCCCAGCTGTCCCCACAATATAGAATCCATCCTGTGTTTCATGTGTCACTGTTGAAACCTTTTTACCCACCTGATTCTCCATCTTCCACAGATGCAGGCACAGCTGCTCTTCCTCCGCCACCGCTCCTCCTGGATGAGGGTCCTGTCTACGCAGTCCACCAGGTCCTGAACCTTGGCGCCGCAGGGGTCACCTCGAGTACCTGGTTGATTGGGAAGGGTACGGCCCAGAAGAGCGCTCTTGGGTTCGCCGGCACAACATCTTCGACCCCTCCATGCTTGGAGAATTCTACCGTGCTCATTCCAATCAACCGGCACCTCATCCCCGTGTTCACCCTTGTCTACGGTTGCCTTCGTCCAGGGAGGTGGTGTCTGGAAGGGGGATACTGTCACGGCTTTAGAAACTCCACTTCCACTTCCACTCACAGACTCCAATTCCACTCAACGAGCACCAATCAGGTCCACTGCACCAGTCTTTTAATGAACTGAGTGCTCCTAATCACATGATCACCATATTCAGCTGAAAGACACCTGGTCTTCATTGCCTCATTAGAGATGCTTTTTAAGTTCAACCTTTGGCTTCAGTTCTTGTCTGGTCTCGCTTGTGTCAAGACCCCTTTGTTTTCCTCCTGTGAAAGAGAGTACCTCCGTTAATGTTTTGAAGTTTATACTTACCTTTTGTTTTACTTACCTTTTCGAGTTCCACGTTTGTTGAAGAATGATGTGGTTATTAAAGCTCACCAATTAGTGAGCAATGCCACTGCATATTGAAAGGAAAGTTTCTTTGAAGTGCTCAGAAAATCAATTCATGAGATGCAGGGCTGTAGTGGAGAGTAAATGCACGTAAACGCCGTTTACGCGCCTCTGGAATGTAGGAAATAGCGTTTACCCACCTCTAAATAGCGTTTACCCACCTCTAGATAACGTTTATGCAGCTCTTAATGGCAATTACGCACGTCAAAGTTCCCTGCGCCTTGTGATCTGCCGTTGGAATAATCCAAAATAAATTTGGTGTCATTTAAAAAATATTGTTGAACATACTTAACGCTTTAGTAGGAATCATTTTCATCTGCTCTGTATTCGGGTATGTGACCTTCCAATCAGTGCCTTTCGGCTGCGGCGGCGACACCAATCAGGATCCAGGGATATATATATATATAAATACACGTTGTGTAGTTGCCTGCCTCCCTACCTGTTCAAAGTTAATCATCATGGATATTAGGAGATATTTGAAGAGACCATCCAGTGCTTCCACTTCCGCAGATGCCAGCAAAAGGCCTCAAGTACAAAGTAAGACTGACAGAGATCAATTTACATGAGTCGTTAAATGTGCTTTATAAATAAGTTTGACTTGACGAATTATGGCAATGACAGAACGAGCTTTCAGATTAGCTAATGCGTAGTCATGCTATCCTTGTATTGCACTCGTCACCCACCGCTAGTCATACATCACGAAAGCTAGCAATGCCACCAGTGTAATTTTACAACAATAATTTTACCGCACAAGACGTTCTCGTGCTTCAAGGTGAAATGAGAATAGCAAATCAATTAAAAGGTCAATTGTCATTCTAAATACCGCAAAAATACGATTTATATGATGGCTTATATATGATTTTTTTAAACAGCCATTGAATTGGCACGTGTAAAACATAAATAGCAATCGTATATTTTCTAAATATAAATCAATATAACATAAAAACATGCTGTATAGGCTATTTATGCTGACTTAAGCGGCGCACACACACAAAGCTAGCTTTTCGCTTGCTCGCCTACTCGCCACTCTTTCATGGAACGTTCACTGAAAAGTTCCCGCGGCTTTAACTGCCAATGAACAAGCGAGAAGTACCGAACTCTACATTCCAATTGGTTACTCGCTTACTCGCCTCGCGCGAAGATCTCGGAATCCGCCCACATCGCATCGCTTGTACAGTGCTCGCCTACTCGCCTTGCTGGAACACATCGACATTCTATTGACTTCATCCGCTGAGCGAGTAACTAGTAGCGACGTGTGTGTACGGCCCTATAGGTAGTTATAGCCTACATGAGTGATCCTTTAACTTATGTTGCCAGTGTAATTGGCAGGCTGCTTAACTGGTGTTCTCAGCCCCACAACTCTTAAATTCTACTTTTTTCAGGCAGTGATGGTACAGGCAATGAGACAGAGATCACAGGGAGAAGAGAAACACCAGGAGATCAGATGGAGATAGAAGAGGAAAGAGGAGGAAATGAAAGAGGACCAACAGAGAATGAGGAAACAGAGAAAGATGAAATAGGAGATGAAGAAAACGGGTAGTGCGAGAGGAGTAAGAGAAGAAACAGGGACAGGAGAGATGGCGAGTCTGAAGTTGAGGGAGAATCAGAATCTGAAACTGAAGACACAGTGAGAGTAGAAAGAGAGAGAAGATGCCATCCCAGTATCTGGACAGAAAACAACACATACGGTTTAAAAAAGATAAACCTTAGCTTATTGTCAATGGTGAATATCTTGGATGCAAAATCTGCAAAAGAAGTGAAAGGCCTTGGAGTGTTTAAAGAAACAGGAATGTGTCTCTCAAATGAATGAGCCGCAACTAAAGTCACATACAGTCGCAATGGTGATCACCAGTATCAGTTGTCATGCTTGAGAAGTAAAATTTTCAAACACACATCATCAAAGAGCCACAAGGCAGCCGAAAACATAGTGAACACAAAACACACAATAGATGTATCAATGCAAAAACAACTGGAGAGTGAAGAACAGAAGACAGTCTCACTGTTTCGAACAGCCTACTTCATGGCAAAGAAGAACAGGCCATTCACAGACTACCACGAACTTGTGGCGCTCCAGCAAGAGAATGGCCTTGACATGAGTATCACTCTACATTCAAGATACACTGCAAAAAATATAATAGACCGCACATCTCATGAAATGAGGAAGAAAGCTCTGAACCATATCGTAACTGAACACCAAAGGTTTAGTGTTTTAATTGACGAATCAACAACTCTTAGCAAGAAATCAGCCCTGGTTGTTTATTTAACATCCATTTTAAGTGGCTTACCCACAGTAGTATTTCTGGATTTGGTGGAGCTGGAAAGTCAGTCAGCTGAGAGCATAACTAAGAGTTTACTACAGTGCCTCCAGACTTGGGGAATGGATGAAGATTTCATCAAAGAAAATTTCATTGCGTAAGTGCCATGCAGGGCCGGAAGTCAGGGGTAGCTGCACGCCTACAACTCCTGTATCCACTTCTCATTGTGTGGTACTTCCTAAACCATAGGCTGGAATTGGCTGTTGGAGACACAGTCAAGCACACTAACAATGTCCATCATTTCAAGTCTTTTTTAGACAAAATTTACACACTCTACCACAGGTCACCAAAAAACTGCCGGGAACTGGCTGAGCATGCACAAACTCTTGAGGTAAATCTGCAAAAGATTGGGAGGGTCCTTGATGTCAGATGGGCAGCCAGCAGTTTCAGAACTGTGAAAGCTGTATGGAATTCCTACAAGGCCCTGTATCATCACTTCAGTGCTGCATCAGTAGATGTCACAAGAGAGGAAAATGACAATGCAATGTACAGAGGTCTTATGACCAAAATGGAGCAAGAGGAATTCCTATGTGATTTAGCCCTCATGTATGACACATTAGAGGAGATCTCCCACCTCTCTCTGAGCTTGCAAGAAAGAGGAATGACCCTCACAAGAGCAGACACATTAATGAGACAAACAATTTGCATTGTTTCCTCAATGATTACCTGTCCAGGTGACAAGAGGCAGGAGGCCCTTCAAGCTACAGAAAAGCACGAGTTTAACGGGATTCAACTAAGAAGCACCCAAAGGGCAAGGTAGATAAACTCATCAGAGTTCCTTCACTCACTCATTGAGAACCTGGAGGACAGATTGTTCACTACAGGCTCATCTAATCAACAGAGTGTGTCAGCTGAAAACAAGGCCCAATACAGTGAATTGCTGGACCACTTTAAAGTTCTTCTTCCAGCAAACTGGCCTATTCCCCTAAAGGAACCATATGGGGAATCCAATGTGAAAAAACTTGCCCAAAGGTTCAGACTTGATGACAGAAAAATTCTTGAAGGCTTCATCCGCTTCAGGGACTTCAAGGATAACTCAAGCATCATTCCAGAAAACCTTGCACCACTCATGAATGTCCACCATCTCATTCCAGTTAGCACTGCTGAGTGTGAGAAAGGGTTCACCTTAATGAACATCATAGTGTGCCCCCTGAGATGCAGTCTGCACATTACCACTGTGTCGTCCTTGATGTTTCTTCACCTGAATGGCCCGCCACTCACAAAGTTAAATTCAACACCATATGTGAAGTCCTGGCTGGTGAAGCACAGGGGGAGCCATGGACCCCAGAACACGCCCCTGCAAGGCAGAACCTGACGTAGCGGACAAGGAGGCCCTCTGGGCACTACTTTAAAAAGCATGCATACTAACACACACACACACACACACACACACACACACACACACACACACACACACACACACACACACACACACACACACACACACACACACCATATCTACTGTAGATAGTTCTTACTCTACACATACTTTTCTTTACTGTTGGAATTTGAAATTTAATAAACTACAAACACATTTGTTGACTGTCATTGATTTAATATGACTTTAACTGATAACGTCATGGAATATGGCCAGGACAGCCATACAGATTCGCCACACCTTGCGTCCAACAGGACTGATGAACAGGCAAAGAACCGGAATGGAAAAACGACTACGAGTGCAGTCTGTCCTTGTGGCAAAGTCTGCAAGAACCCGCATGGTCTAAAGATCCACCAGACCAAAATGAAATGTTTGACGGGGAGGCAGGTGGTGCAACGCACAGGTCCAGTGCCTGGTGAGACGCAGGAGGAGCCCGGCCAGGAGTCAACCCACAGTGCCCAGACCCTCCACGCCCCACAAGTCCTTCCTCGTTTTAAGCATTCCGAACATCGTCGGGTTATGTGGCCTGCTGCCAACAAAGAAAGAGAATGGCTCCAGTTTGATGAAGATCTGAACCAAGTCCTTGACGCTACTGCAAGGGGAGATGCGGACCAGAAGCTGCTATCAATGTCTGCAATGATCATCAACATCGGAGCAGAAAGATTTGGCATAAAGGAACAACTGCCAACCAGACGCGCAGGGGAGCCAAACAGACGGGAGCTAAAAATCAGCCAGCTGCGGCAGGAACTTTGACTGCTTGGTCGGCAGTTTAAGGTGGCAAGAGAGGAGGAGAAGGCCGGGTTGTCAGAGCTCCGAAGCATACTGAGGAAAAGGCTCGTCACCCTCCGTCGAGCAGAGTGGCATAGAAGGAGAGGTAGAGAGAGAGCCAGGAGACGTGCAGCCTTCATCTCAAATCCCTTTGGGTTCACCAAGAAGATCCTTGGTCAAAAGAGAAGTGGCCATCTTGCCTGCACTGAAGACGAGGTCAATACATACCTCAATGCCACCTACAGTGACGATGCAAGAGAGGAAGAGCTTGGGCCATGCAGAACCTTGATAACCCCGCCAATACCCACCTCAGCTTTCAACAAGAAGGAGCCAACTTTCAAAGAAGTTGAGGAGGTTGTCAAGGCAGCGAGATCAAATTCAGCACCAGGCCCCAGCGGAGTGCCATATGTTGTTTACAAGAGATGCCCCAGACTCTTGAGGCGACTATGGACAATCCTCAGGGTCATCTGGAGAAGGGGGAAGGTGGCACAGCAGTGGAGACACGCAGAGGGGGTCTGGATTCCAAAGGAGGAGAGCTCAAGTACCATCGAGCAATTCAGGATCATCTCACTCCTCAGTGTCGAGGGCAAGATATTCTTCAGTATTGTTGCCCGGCGCTTGATGGAGTTCCTCCTGAGGAACACTTATATCGACACCTCTGTGCAGAAGGGAGGAGTCCCGAAGGTCCCAGGATGCATCGAGCATACAGGAGTCGTTACCCAGCTGATCCGGGAGGCACAAGAAGGCAAAGGAGATCTGGCAGTCCTTTGGCTTGACCTGGCCAATGCCTACGGGTCCATGCCACACAAGCTGGTGGAAACCTCGCTCGACCGACACCACGTTCCAGGCAAGATCAAAGACCTCATACTGGACTATTACAGCTGCTTCAGTCTGAGAGTCACTTCTGGAGCAGTAACATCTGCATTTCATCGACTGGAGAAAGGCATTATCACAGGATGCACCATTTCTGTGGTATTGTTTTCTTTGGCCATGAATATGCTGGTGAAGTCAGCAGAGGTAGAGTGCAGAGGACCACTCACCAACTCTGGTATGCGTCAGCCTCCCATCCGAGCATTTATGGATGACCTGACGGTGACTACAACATCTGTCCCGGGCTGTAGATGGATCCTCCAAGGCCTAGAACATCTCATCAACTGGGCCCGGATGAACTTCAAGCCAGCCAAGTCCAGGTCCCTGGTGGTGAAAAAGGGGAAGGTTTCAGAGANGTTCCGCTTCTCAATAGGAGACACCCAAATTCCATCTGTGGGAGAGAAGCCAGTCAAGAGTCTAGGCAAGATCTATGACTGCACCTTGAGGGACACTGCAGCACTCCAAGCAACAACGGAGGAGTTGGGAACCTGGCTGACAGCAGTGGATAAGTCAGGGTTACCAGGCAAGTTTAAAGCCTGGCTTTACCAGCATGGTATCCTGCCTCGACTGCTCTGGCCACTGCTTGTTTACAACGTGCCAATCACCACCGTCGAGTGCTTCGAGAGGAAGGTCAGCTCTTTCCTGCGGAAGTGGCTGGGCCTACCACGAAGCCTCAGCAGTGTCGCCTTGTACGGGAGGAACAACAAGCTTGAGCTACCCTTCAGCAGTTTGACGGAGGAGTTCATGGTGACCCGAGCAAGAGAGGTGCTGCTGTATAGGGACTCCAGGGACATCAAAGTCTCCTCGGCTGGCATAGAAGTCAGGACTGGCAGGAAGTGGTGTGCTCAAGAGGCAGTCAACCAGGCTGAGTCCCGCTTGCGGCACAGTGAGCTGGTGGGAACAGTGGCATCAGGGCGGGCAGGACTGGGAAGCAACCCTAGACCCTCCTACAACAAGGCCAAGGGGAAGGAAAGGCGTCAGCTGATCCAGGAGGAGGTCCGGGCAGGTGTGGAGGAAGCCCGCTGCAGTAGGATGGTAGGGATGCGGCAGCAGGGGGCGTGGACTCGCTGGGAGGAGGCAGCGGCTCGGAAGGTTTCGTGGTCAGAGTTATGGCGATCCGAGCCACACCGGATCAAATTCCTCATCCAGTCCGTCTATGATGTACTCCCAAGCCCATCCAACCTCCACCGTTGGGGCTTGGCTGAGAATCCACTGTGCCCTCTCTGCCAGAAAGCAGGAACACTGGAACATATCCTTAGCTGCTGCCCCAGAGCACTGGGAGAGGGGCGATACCGGTGGCGCCATGACCAAGTGCTACGGGTCATTGCAGAGGCCATCAGCGCAGGGATCTCCACCAGCAAACACCAACAACCAGCAAGGCAGGCCATCGCCTTTGTTAAGGCTGGGGAGAAACCACAGCAGCTAAGGAGACAACCAGGGGGGCTGCTGGCAACAGCCAGGGACTGGCAGTTGAAGGTTGACCTAGGGAGACAGCTCAAATTTCCAGAGAACATCGCAGTGACCACCCTCAGGCCAGACATGGTCCTGGTGTCGGAAACAACGAGGCAAGTGGTCCTGCTGGAGTTGACTGTCCCCTGGGAAGACAGGATGGAGGAGGCTTTTGAGAGGAAGAGGGCCAAGTATGAGGAGCTGGCAAGTGAATGCCGAAGCAGGGGATGGAAGACCCGATGCAACCCCATCGAGGTCGGATGCAGAGGTTTTGCTGGCCAGTCTCTCATCAGGGCACTGAAGATGCTGGGACTGAGAGGACTGCAGAACAGAAAAGCCATCAGAAACATCAGTGACGCAGCGGAGAAGGCGTCCAGATGGCTGTGGATCAAGCGGGGCGATCCGTGGACAAATAAATGCTCTTAAGACACAAGCCGGGGCTTGATCACCCCCGGTTGGGTCCCCTGGTGAGGGTGTATGTTGTGAGACCCGAAACACCCAATGATCGCAGGTCACAACACTGACGATGTGTCTTAAGTTGCACAATAGTGTATGTTAGAACGCGTTGCTTTGTGCTGTGTCGTGTCGTGTCGTGTCGTGTTGTGTTCACGGTCTGTCTGATCAAAAAATTCATCAACCAAAACTCTCAAGACAAACACTTGAAAACTTCAATTGGTTGCCTAAAACTAGACCGTACTTGAAATGATTGAAACATAAAGTTATTTTCATTAAGTTTTATGCAACACTAAGTGGTCAGCCTAAATAAAACTGAGTTCAACAGCATTCCCTTATCTGTGCAAAGTAATAAATTACATCTGAATAGCTACAAAGTGCTTTGGATCAGGGAGCCCGGCGGGGTGGACAAAAGGTAAAGGTAAGGTAAATGCCGGCGTCATATTCATGACCCAGGCCCTGGAAAAGAGGGTGCACACAGCCCAGATTTGGGCCCTCATTGAATTCAGGCTATGCATTGGGTGAGGGACCCTGTCACATGACTTTGTCCAGGGCCCAGCCAAAGCTGTGGACGGCCCTGCTTCCGATGATAGATATTAAGTCAACTTTTTGAGGAGAAAGCCAACACACACCAGAAGTTTCGAGGCGCAGGTAGCAGGTAGCCTACTTGTTCACTTCAGAGGGAAGATACTGCACACTCTTGTTCATCCAATGCTGAATTGTATTGCACAAAGTAAGGCCACACTGGCCGAAACGTTGTTTGTGCAATAAAATTCAGCATTGTACAGACGAGTGTGCGGTATCTTCCCGGTGAAATATTCAGTCGACTGACATCTCAGGTAGGCATTTCACTTGCTTCCAGTGTTGAGCAGTACTGTAATGCTTTACTTTTTGCTGTAATGCAGTAATGTATTCAGTGTGGTGGGTCAGAAAGACGCCATTCCTGAACCTGGTAGTTTTTTAGTCTGCATGCTGCCAAAACACCTCCTGGATGGGAGGTGAAAAAGTCATGACTCATGAGCTTGATTTAGGCCTACACTATAATAAATTGCCAGATCCATATTTAGGCTGACAGTTCTTTTGGCGAACGTAACGTAAAGGTAGTGTAATGCCTTACATTTTAAATATAGTATATATTGTAGTGTAAGGGATTATTTTGAAAAGACAGTAACATGCAATCAGTAATGCATTACAGTTTTTGAGTAACTTGCCCAACACTGCTTGCTTCCCATAGTCAAGTGTCTGTCAAGTGTCTACAGTGTACCCTATGAACCAGACACCAAAAGCCTTTTGTGTCCCTACTCTCGAAGATTTATTGTCTCAATAAGTGTGTCATACAGTAGCTACTCCTCACATAAACACTGGTCAGACTACATTTCCTCAAGTGTACCGTATCAGGCTTTCGCTTTCACAGGGTGCGCTCAACTTCTGGAGTGAAATAAATAATTTTGGTTGCGTGAAAAAGCGACAAACTTTAAAAATCTGCAGAGCTGAGTCTCATTTTTTATTTATTTATCAATTACCACCATGTCCTCACGCAGACACAAAACGATTTTTCCTCAGACTTCTTTCAGACTACATTTCTATCATTCTGCCCAGCAAAACTAACCCCAAACCACGGTCAGGATTAAGGATATCTGATTTCACATGGTCCATAACTGAAATGTCCAGACCGTTATTGCTGTGGTTGTGGTTAGTGGGAAGCAAAGTCCATGAGGTGCCTCCTTTTCAGTAACGAATAAAGTTCATGTGACTTTGAGGTATAAAACTGTAAATATTATTAGGCAGGACAGTGAAGAACAGACAGGAAATGTGCACAAAAAGTGTACAAAAGTGCAAATGAATGGTATCTTCCCAATGTGAATACAGTAGATGTAACAAGCAAACGACTACAATAAATCTTATTATTTCCCCTCTGGTTCTGTGAGGGTCAATATAGTAAACTACCACAAATGAGCGGAGCCAGCTGTCATTTCAGCATATTTCTGCTTTCCCCTGACATGTATGTCCACCCACCCACACTTTTCCTTGGTGTGGGTGGTTTACTTGTGTATCACGGCCCCACATGTAGGCGGTATACTTGTGTATCCCTCCACTCCTGCTGTGGGTGCCATTGTGTCATGCCCCCAGTCTTGGTGTGGGTTGTGTGCTTGTATCTGGGGCCCCTCAGTCTTTGCTTTGTTGTTGTTGTGTGTATGTGTCCCCACTGCTTTCTCTTGGTGTGGGTGCATGCCTGTGTTTCTCTACGCCCCCCAGCCTCCTCCCCCACACACACACACACACTTCTTGTGTCAGTGGAATGCTTGTGTACATATAACCCCCCCCCCCCTGTTTTTCTCTTTATGTGTGTGCTGGCTAGGCTGGGCCAGCCCCTGGGGGGCAAGCGCTATTCCGACATACTGCTATTCCGACAACCAACTGAACCGATATGTCGCTATTCCGACATGTCGCAATTCCGACACCTTCATCCCTACCTCATAACTTTTTTTAGGCTCCCATGGAGATGGTGAACTGATTCTTACGAAAAAGAACAATAGGACATGAATATGTAGCCGTTTCTTTGAGTGAGATGAAGGAGCCATCTCTCTATTGCACCCTTCTTGCTTCATTCGAAGAGAGCGTGACTTGGAAGGGAGGGAAAACACTACCCAGGCTCCACCCTCGCAGTAACACAACACCTTCGGCGCAGCTACACTAGCTCAGGTTCATTAAGATTCCCTTCCCTCCACAGCGGGAAACTCCACCCACTTTGTCGGGAACTAATCAACTTTGAGCATTTCCAACTGCCCTGGGTAGAGCCGTGTTCAAGGCGGTGACGTTGTTCAAGCAGAGGCGTTCTATTGGGACAAAGAAATGTTTGGTTTAAACTTTGGCTCAGCCTGTTCTGCCCTCGACCAATAGCAAACGAAGGGAGGTGGGTCAACCATGCCATTTTTAATGCCATTAAGAATGTTCGTTGTTATGCTCCTGGTCAGACTAAGGCCCAATTCGAAACAGGGAAGGCAGCTGTCCTTCCAGTGAGCTAACTGGACATCGAGTCATGAAGTGTGGATCGAAACGAAAAATTGCTTTATTTCCTCTCGCGGCAGTTGACTGCATTTGTGGGCGTAACGAGGATATTTCGAGGATACTTCGAGGATACATCAGATGCTGACTTCGCTGCCTTGGTACCCAACATGCTGTGCGCACAGACCTGTATTAACTAATACAGGTCTGTGGCGGTGCGCCACCTCCCTCTCAACCGGAAACCTGAAAAACAAACATGGCTACTACCCAAGCTACTACCTTATCTTACTCTTTATTCTGACATTTATGTATGTAGATATTGAAAATCGAATGGATTAATCAACATTGTAGTATCTAAATATGCTGTTACTAGATCTATTTATAGCCTATTTTACGATCCCGCTGTCTGACGATCATTCAAATAGCATGCGTAAGCTAAACGCTAACGTGATGAACGTAACTCCCGCCATAGAATCGCCGTAACATCAAATGTGCAAGGCGGCGCACTCGTTAGTGCCGTTTGTAACGGCTGCCTCATCAGCTAACTTCACCTATCTGATCAGTGACATGTTTATGTAGGAGGAGAGTCATCGAGTCACTGCCTCCCGTTTCGAATTGGGCCTAAATCTCGAAGAGATTTGAAAGTCATGATAATCAGGCAAGGAAAACGCCTGAGCAATGGAGTTTTGCAAGTGGCGTCCCGCCCCATCGCAGCTAGCCCAATCAGGATAGGTTTTATATTGTCTTCGTCAGGTCGACAGCCAATGAGTGTCTAGGGTTGTGCATCTGTGTGAAAAAGCAGTCAAAGTTGCAAAAATTGTGTGTTAGCGAACAGAAGAAACTGATGGGCATGGGTTAGTTTACAGCTTTATTCTTTCTTTCTTTCTTTCTTTTTCTTTTCTATTCTTTAACCCTCCCCCCCCCATCTTATCCTAATAGTTTTCAAAAAAGTTTAGCATGATTAAAATACTTCGACGCGTTTTGGCATGAAGCCTTCGTCAGGAAGTGAGAGTATTTTAATCATGCTATGCCCAACAAAAAAAGGCATTTTAATTACAAACAAGATGAGTGCCTTGGTATTTCTAAAAAAAAAATTGAAATCAACCAAGCCTGTCACCATCTTAAAGAGCACCATCTTAAAAAACTAGACAGTTCCAGGAAGCACTCCAACTGGACTTTATCCTTATCCTAATAGTTATTTCTGTGTTGTAAGGGGTCTGATGTAGTGCTGAAGGAAAAAATGCAGGGTTGTCGGGTACTTATAGGCCTAGGTCAAACTTAGCGTGAGCAATGCAAGTGCATACTATCTTTGAAGTGCCCAGAAAATCAGACAGAACACATCAGTAAATCAATGGTCTAAATCAGGGATTCTTAACCATAGGGCCGTGGCCCAAAATTGGGCCGAGCTCACAACCTCCAGGGCCGCAGTCAACTTTCAGTTTCGCACCATTGGGCTGCTTGGGCCGTGGGACCGCTAATCAAATAGACTACTAGTGTGCGTCTTTTCCCTCAAACGCAACTCTGTCAGAACGCAATGACCACACCCCGCATTTTTGTTGTTGGGGGGAAGATTCATTAAGAACAAGGTAACACCCTTTGCAGTGGGCTATTTGCAAAAAGATAAATTACCAACCGGTTACGGTTCCCAGCTGATTTGGCGACGTCTTCTGTGTCCTAATATCCTCACGTTTTAGTAGTTAGAAATAATGTGTTCAACAGTTAAGCTACTCAAAATAATTCTAGTTACTGAATAACTTACACGAATTTTGCGTGATATTGGAAAGTTTTACGTCCGAATTTCTGTTGTTCCCGCGCTGCATTTCCAAAAGCGGCTTGATTTTAGACTCTAAATGAAGTCAGTTTGTAATTCTGTATCTATAATGGTGTTATAATACATTTCAAAATAATACCACTTGAAGGAATTGCTTGAAGAAGGTCATAGACCGAAACGGCGCAAGTAAAAAAATCTGCAAATGTGAACAGGTGCAGCGGGAGCTTTTTTGTCTCTATGTTGGTGACCCAGTGGTTCCACTCCTACGCACCTGGCAAAAGGAGGTGTGCAAGAATTCTAAAAATACTAAAATAATACCACTGTCAGTTATTTAAAAAAAAAAAAAAACATGCAGAATTTCCAGTGACTCATCATCTTTATTATGATAACATGTAATGCATCCTAATGTAACAAAACAGCAGCAACATGTCAACAAAATAAATGGAGGCTGTAAGGTTGCCACTAAATATTTAAGACAGGTTGATAGGTGCTTCGTTATTTTTCTTCTTCTTCATTAGTGTTTCACCAGGACATAGGTTGTCCTTTGTAGTCCAGGAAGGCTCCGCTGTGCTTCTCTGTCAGCGTCTCAATGACGCTCAGCATGCCACTCACACTCTCAGCAGCATCTATCTCCCCCTTTTGGACGATAAAGCAAATGCAGTCAGAGCATTGCATGCCATTACAGGTATATTTTAATACTGTATACCAGTGGTCTCCAATTAATTTTCCCCAAGGGCTAAATTATGTCGCCCAAATGAGGCTGAGGGTGAAACAAATCGTCCGGCTGTATGGCCACAGATAGGACGCATCTATGTTTTAATTTGTTCCAACCTCATGGCACGCCAAATGCTTGCCATGCCCGGTCCAGATTTGGTCCGCGGGTTGTCATTTGGAGACCACTGCTGTATAGGCCTACAGTGTAAGCAGTCAGAGTCTTGCATGCCATTATATTTTAATACTGTAAACAAACACTCAGGGCCTTGCAGCCCACTATATTATAATATACAGTAGGCCTACAAACAGTCGGAGCCTTACATGCCATTACAATATACTGTACAGTAAGCAGTCAGAGCCTTGCATGGCATTATATTATAAAGTTATATTATAATATAATATTGCATTTCTGGTATACTAATCAAACCATGCAAATAAGATAGGGCGGTAGGATATCCAGCTTCAGTGCCGTGAATTGTATGCACAAGCCAATATGTTGGCGCGCAGGTTATGTGCACAGAAGTTGTTAAGGTCAATCTCTTCAGAACTTACTGTTAATGTCTTCCTTAATGCTTCTAAATGTTCTTTGTGATAATTTTCATGTACCTACAGCACTTTGGTTAGAGTTGGTTATCCAAGTGTGCCACAGACATGACCTGACTTGACACAGTATCACTCCGGGTATTGGAGAGGGCCGAATGTGAGTGACTCACGTCAGCCTCCCATATCATTGCCCTGTGGTTGTTAGTCCCGTCAGCACGCACCCCCCATGCCTGTGCATACCCCTCCCCATGTTCGTGCCCTGGTGTTAGAGAGATATCAGTTCTCGATAACTCCTATCAGTCACCCCACACCATCCCCCTTCAGCCCCACACCCTCCCATGGCAGTCTCCTGGCAGAGTCGGTTTACCAATAGGCTGACTAGGCAATTGACCAGGGCCCCCAACAGTCAGCCCCACCATGGTTAATATACCAGCATGAACTTTTCAAGCGGGCCTCATGTCAGTAGTTTGCCTAGGGCCCCCAAATGGTCAGAACTGCAGCTGGTCCTGGAGAGGGACCAGTTTGGTAGGGAGAGGGACCAGTTTGGGAGAGGGAGAGGGACCAGTTTGGGAGAGAGAGGGACCAGTTTGGGAGAGGGACCAGTTTGGTAGGGAGAGGGACCAGTTTGGGAGAGGGAGAGGGACCAGTTTGGGAGAGGGAGGGACCAGTTTGGGAGAGAGAGGGACCAGTTTGAGAGAGAGAGGGACCAGTTTGGGAGGGGGAGAAGGAGAGGGAGTTTGCAGCGGTACTTACGTCAGCTCCACCCATGTCTGTGCGCACCCATCCGGGGTGCAGGAGAGTGAAAAGGATCCCGTCCCCCTTGAATTCCTCCGCGTTACACACTGTCATCATGTTCAGAGCTGCCTGAGAGGAGAGACGAGAGAGGGAGAGGGAGAGAGAGAGAGAGAGAGAGAGAGGGGGGGAGAGAATGTGCGAGTGAGCGTGAAAGATAAATGTTTCATTTTTTGAAGGAGGTTATTGAGGGCCGGTGTGATGAAATCATTTGCAGTGCACGCATGCAGCTTCAGCTGAGTCAAGCAGGCACCACGGAAGAAGTTAAAAGTAGCCTAATCATTCATTTGAATCCCCCCTAAATGCACTTAGATTAAAAAGCAACTGAAATTTTATCTCAAGTGGGAATCATAATTATACCTATGGGTCTATTCCACTGCTCGTTTTCTACCCAGTACAGCTCGACACAGCAAGACTCGGACGCCAATTGTTGCGTTTCGATTGGGCACAACACAGCTTGACTAAGCTCGAAAACCAGCCGGCCGACTGAAATGAGCTGAGCAGGTCTTTTACTGCGTACTTCCTAGAATTTGAGACAGCTCGTCCACACAGGTGAATCAAAAAATAATCATGGTGGCCACCAGATCAACACTCTTGGAATGCTCTCAAGTTGATAAGTCAACTGGCCTACATAAAGCAATGCTATGCTAATTGACAACGGCAACGACAACAGCAACTCCAGCCATACACCGGTGTTAAGACCGTCTTACCATTTCCTTGGATTCAGTGGTGAGCGTTGCTGTCGAGAGAGAGTTGAGTCGCTCTTACGAAGCAGTGTTAATTTCGTCAACCACGACGATGACGAAAATATTTCGTCAACGCCCCTTTTTCCCTTGACGATGACGAGACGATGACACACTAAATATTGCCTCCAGCAAATAAAAATGACGAAAATAAAAATATTTTCGTCAAGGAGACTAAGACGAGACGAAATTTACAAGCCATGGACGAATGGACATTAAAAAATATAATTATTTATAATATAAGTGTATATAAGTGTTAATTTTGTCCATGACGAAGACATGTGTTTCTGCAGTAATGACAGTAGTTGCGCCAATCCTCCTCTGATACTGTCATGTTAAACCTCCTCAAGCTTCCACTATTCTCCTTTTCACGTATACTGCCCTGTGTTCGTTGTCTGTTCTTTTTTTGTAATGTTTGCTATATTTGTTGTTTAACCACATGAGTAGGCAGTTCGCAAGCAAATCATGAAGGTCGGATTTGTGAATTTATTTAAATCAGTCACCGCGGGAGCGCGCGCCAGCGGGGGAGAAAGTTGGCCTGTCTAAACAGAGGCACGGCTACTGCAGTTTTGAAAAGAATCAATGGATGGGCGATCACTAACTAGTTTTAAACTGTTGAGATTTGAAACTTGTTCTTGTCGAGAGCAACGCTAAAAAGACCCAAGGAAGTCGACAGCATTTCCATGCATCTGAAGCGTCTTCATAAGTTCCAAAAACTATTTTCAGGGTCATGCTTATCGAGCCTCGACACCCCTGACAAACAAAACAGCATTAGTCTTAATAAATATTTGTATGTAGGCCTACGTGTCCTTTCTATCGTCCAGTCTGCAAACCCCTGCCTAACTATTTTTCCTGGGACTTTTGCAGGGCATACGAAGTGTGCTCGCGCAATCTATTTAAGCCTATTCCACGCATGCCGCACGAGTCATTATCGTAGTAGTCGCATTGCCAATTGAAAACAAAAAACGCTAACTTGATAGTCTAACATCAGCAATATTTTATCTGACTCGTGGTCATCGGGAGGCCACTATCAGGGAGACTTCTTGAACTTCATGGAGACTTGGGATGTCTGGTCTTCCCACTGCCGGCAATCTGCAGGCTTTAAGTCACGCGGTCAGGTGAAGAAGAGCATGTAGCTTCCTCTGTGATCAAACTCAAAATCAAATAATATGCAGCAGCTTCTAATGCACGAGAGAGAGAGAGAGAGAGAGAGAGAGAGAGAGAGAGAGAGAGAGAGAGAGAGAGAGAGAGAGAGAGAGAGAGAGAGAGAGAGAGAGAGAGAGCGAGCGAGCGAGCAGCCTCCTGGAAGTGTGTGTGTGTTTGTGCGCGTGCGATGCTCTTTTGCTCTATGATGTTGAAATGACTGCTTTGGGTTTTGATGGAAAATGACCAAGTAACAAGGTGAATATTTGCTGCAATAGGCTATATTAGTAATACTTTCTGAAATAACAATAGCCATTGTAGGTTATTTATTTTACACCACAATATTGACTAAAATGACTAAAATTTGAAATGTTGACGAAAATGACTAAAATGACTAAAATTTGACTATAACTAAAATTGATTTTCGTCATTTTGACTAAGACTAAGACTAAATAAAAAAAAGCTGACGAAATTAACACTGTTACGAAGGACGTTGCTACCGTCGTTAGCAAAGACACTTTCGAGATACGGACCCCTGGTTTGACAGCACTACTCAGCACACCACTCACCACACAGCATGGCACAGCCACGATGTATGTGGAAAAACACCTAAAGCTGCAATCTCGGCATCATCTCACATCACGTTGAGGGTCTCTTAAAGGAGCACCATGTAAAATTGTTGCCAGAGTACTTAAGGTATTGCAACTATGCTCCTCATTGAAATTGTGCCAGCCTATTAAACACAAGCAGGTAATTGGAGTGCTTCTGGGTCTTCACCTTTTTCCCTTGGTGCTCATCAGTGTAGGGGCTCTCAAACTTGGTCCAGGAAGACAGATGCTGAGGCCCTCAAGGTTGCAATTTTGTTACTTTTTTAATTGGCTACAATGCCTACGTGTTTCGGCCCTTATGGCCTTCTTCAGGTCGTATCGATAAAGAAAAAAAAGTACAAAAATTGCAACCTTGAGTGACTCAGCATCTGTCTTCCTGTGCCAGCCAATGCCAAATTTGATATTTACATGAATATTAATAAACAAGAAACCAGTATTTTCTAGTATGACCAAAGGACGGTAAGCTTTGCCGCTAAAAATGCCCATTTCTGGAAATTCAAAATGGCAGACCATGGAGAAGATCCCCCTTTTCATGTATGTAAAATGCAATTTTCCCAGTCATAATGAATACTTAGAATTTAATGGTGGTGGTAAGTGTTTGTTAAAAAGGTAAGGTTTGTGAATGGACTGTGTGAATTCTGGAAATGACCTACTAAAATATTACACAGTGCACCTTTAAACAAGGACAGATTACTACACAGGTCTACTGGTCCCAGGCTTAGGGGTCCAAAGGCCAAGGGGGCCCTGAAGACCAAGTCTCCGCACTACAGAAAAACACGTAATTATAGGTCTACATTTATATTTTCAGATTTTCAGGGGAGAAACTCATGGACCACAAACAACAAAGCCTCCCTAACAACATTGTTATACTATATGCAGAGTTGATTTTTTTAAAATGTATTAAAGACATAGTAATAATAGTAGGGCTTACTTGGAAAAGAGGCAATTGTCTCAATGTGACTACTCTAGTAAAATAAAGGAGAAATAAAATAAAAATAGAAAATAGTTATATTAATCCCCATTACCACCACCACCGTCACCATTATCATCATCATCATCATAAAACACAGCATGTAAACCTCAGTACCTTGTTAATGTAATGATAATAATAACCGTCATCATCGTAATTATTCAAAGATAGAACAGCATGTGAGTACCTTGCTGACGCGATAAGGGAGAGCGAGGACAGGGAAGAAGCCGTATGTGGCAGGCACTTGTGCGATGCAGGCACCCAGTGTGGAAATGTTGATGACCGTAGCTTTTCTACAGGATATGCCAGACTCACTACTCTTCTTGGCCGCCGCCTGAAGCAACGGCAGGAACTCCTGATAGCAGAAAGAAGAGAGAGAGAGAGAGAGATTTCAGTTCCATCTTCTTAGCATGTGAAAAACAGGACGCCAGACACATGCAGTTTAGGTTATTATGACACTATGAAATAATGTCAAACAGTATCAAGAACTGCCACAGTCATTAGTGTACGTAGGTAGCCTATATACTATGTACAGTAGGCCTACCACTGCTAGCACCTTTATAGCAATGTGCCACGAGCCATGGCATCTACAGTATACCTCAATGGTTAGGGAGTGTGTACCTGGGGATCATAAAATGCCTGAAATGCCCTTGACCAGGTCCGTCGACAGGGGGACTAATGGGTATGTTGTCCCGGGCCAAGGGAGATAGGGGGCCCAGAATTGGATCCCCATTACATTGTATGTATTGGGTAAGGGACCCTTTCAGGTGACTTTGTCCTGGGCCCAGCGAAAGCCATCAGTGCCCTGGACTAAGGCACCTCAACTCTACGTACATCCTCAGATTATAACCTACACCTTGTACCTATTACTGTACTTTAAGCAGTGATGGTCAAAACAAATGTATTAGTTACCGTACACTCTATTGCCATATATTTATAATGACTTGGCTTTACCAGTCCACTCCAGCCAGGCTGGTTGAAGGCCCATTGGTTAATCACCTGGTTTAATTGGACAGGTAAAACAAGATCATTTGGAATATAATATGAGGATTGTAACTAACAAATCCAAATTGCCTATCAGTGACTTGAAATGGCTTTAGATGAAAGTGTCATCCAAGTGTAGTGTAGTGTAGTGTAGTATCATGTAATGTAGTGTACGTAGTGTAATGCTACCTTTGTCATCCTCATGGGTCCCATGACGTTTACGTTGAAGGTGTTCTCCATCTCGGAGGGGGTGGCTTCCTTCATGTTGTTGTAGGACATAATGGCTGCGTTGTTGACCATCAGGTTCAGTCCATCGCCCCCCACGATGGAGCTCACCTGCTTGGCCGCCTCCAGCACGCTGGCACTGTCTCCAACATCTGCAAGCCACAAGTCACTTGTTTTTCCCTTCCTTGAACAAAAGATCCATTCGTCCCAGCTTACTGTCGCAGTTCTTTTTTGTTTTGGATTCACTGTTTTTTTATTATTTATATATAAACAAGATCCCAAGACGGGAAACAGTAGCATTAAAAAGTCAGTCACCAAAAACAATGCATTCACTGCACTAATAATGCAGTAAAACGTACATTTTTTTTCCACAAGTGATGGTTTACATGTACAACACTTTGTGTGAAAGCACCACCAAATGCTGGAATGTAGGGAAATGTGGAAAGTAGGCCCCGGTTACTTATGTATTCATGTAATGTAACATTTTTTTCATTTATTTACTTATTTACCAAGGCGAATGGCGTGGATGACTCCTGGGTGCTTCTTCGACAGCTTCTCCAAACCCTGCACACACATGAAGGAAAAAATATGAAGTGTCACATACTGTAGTGTAGAGGTTGACAGATTTCCCTTCAAGAAAGAAAGTAGTGAGGCTTCTTAAGTCAATATTCCACAAGAATCTTTCACTTGGTGATGCAAGCATCAAATTTGGTTCAGAGGTGCTTTAGACCCTACCCTTTTAGAAAAGGTCGCTATCCAGGTGAAAAAACAAGATGGCGGCCATTTTTCAAGATGGCCGCCTCATTAAAGGTGAAAAAAGCTGTTTTCGTCTTAGAATGTGTCGAAGTTGAGCCAACATTTCTTCATTAATATTTACAATTATTTATTGGAAATTAACAGATAATATCTTGTATGTAGAATATCTTCATTTCAGAGATGTTTCTCTTCAATGTGCTTCTGTGTATTTCTGGGGCCTAGCTGAGTACAGAGGACAGCTGCCCTGTCGTAAACTGAGCTACAGAGGTGTCGAGCAGCCACTTGGGCTGGAGTTAGTGAGTTGGTTATCATGGAGTGACCAGTTCCATATTTGACTTATTCAGTTAGAGGCTGAACTGACCATATTTGTGAAATGTATTCTTGTACTGAGACACTGATGTTTTGACCATGTATGTTTCATGATGCAATACACTTGTGGGGTTTAAATACTGTTCTCAGATGAAGCTCAGAAGAACGGTTGCGGTAAGGATAGGTGAGGTTGTGAGCAGGGCCTCGTGCTCTGTCTCACAACAAGCCGTTCTCACACTTAGGAGAAGAGCTGGGGACGACTGGGGAAGCGCTTGGCGGATGGGCGCTAAAGCCCTGATGCTAAAGGCACTATGCTACATTATGGTATTCTAAGGGTTAACTGAATTGCTCTTCTCACTTGCAATGTACAATAAATTGGTAATCTTGATGGCAATGGCATTCGTCTTCTCCTGTGATTTCCTGGCTTCTGGTTTCTTCACTGTTCTCCTGCACAAAGATGGGTAATGTATGCTTATGGCTGATTGAGCCCAATGAACTAAATAATAACTAAGTATGTAATAGTGATAACAATAATATAAATACTTGGGTATTAATTGGTAAATGGTAAACATACACGAGTCAGATAGCAGAAGATGGTTATCCATTGTGCACAGGCATTATAGCCCAGATTAAGTCTTATTAATTAAATTGGGTTATGGACTATTTTATTGGCCCAGCTAATAATCTTAATTAGCAATGTGGGTTAATTATAAAAAGTTACCACATATTTGTCGTTGCCTGCCAGGAGATTTTCAGACATTTAAAGTGGTTTTTGATGTGGTGGGGCAAGAAACTGTGCACATACTGATTGCGTTTTGCTCTCTTTGGCCGGGGAGCTGGGTGCAATACAGTGCTTATTCTGTGCAATAGATTAAAAGCGGTGCCATGTTTGCAGACCAGTGGCCACGGTCTGGGAACATTGTAACGCTGCATTGATGTGTTACTGGGGTTTTTCCAGGACTATTTTGTAGCTATTTCTTGCCTCGCACATTTTAATTCCTAAAATAATGTTCTGTTTCAAAAGAACCTTTTACTGTATATCTCAACCATGGAGGGGGCCTCTGGACCTATGACATCAGTTGACCATGTGACTAGGGCCATTTGTGGTCATTTCCAAGATGGCGGCTGAAGCAAGTAGGACAGAGAGCACATGTCAGCTGCTGCTAGAAAATGCATTTAAAGATGCAATTTGCCTTCTGACGCGACACATAACATGAGGAAGATAAGTATAGTTTGACTAATGGTTTTTATAAGTTACTTCTGTGTATTTGATGTATGTATTGAGGAATTTAGAGGATGTGGCATGGGCAGTGAAGAAACGCATGCACAAGTCTAATGAATTTTTAAGGTGTTTATTTTAAGTTGCAGTGTAGGTTAAAAGAACTGTTATAATACTACTTGTTTACTGTTGTTTTAGTGTTGTTATTAAGGTTAAGATCTAAATTTGTGGAGTATTCTGTCTCTCTTTGAAGCTGTATTGGCCGCAAGGCTGGTGAGCTATTTATAGCTGCGGCCTAGCATTCGACACCCACATGTGAAAAGCTCTATCACAGACACTGTTGGGAGATACTTTAGTGTAAATTCTTATTTACTGAAAATCTGCCAAATTACAATTTCTCTTTACACATATATTCATTTTTGGGGTTGGAAATTTAATGGGCTATAGTCACATGCACATTTAATGGGGTAATTAGGAAATTAATAGATTTATTTCTAGATTAATCAATTTAAGGAATCTTTGTGCAAAAGAACAAGGAACAGAAGGAATGCCACGGAGAAGGGTGCCATTGGGTCATTGCAAGTTTGTAAGTATGAATTTTATCTCTATTTGACTAAATTTTAGTTGGGTAGTGTGTGTTAAGAATATTCTAGTCTATTTGTGTACTGGGGAGGTTTACGACCTTTTACGACAGCTGTTGCCAGCTCGTCTATAGTCTATTCTGCAGGCAGAATGGCTGTGTGCTAGCTATTTAAAGATGGCTGCCTCTTCTGCAGAGAGGGGGTCATATTAATTTTAAGGGCAGAGCTTTGTTAAATTGACTATTATATAAGTGAATGGGGGTATGTACGTGTGAGTGAATGAAATGTTTAGTGTTATTATACCATACATTATTAATCATAGAATCAGTTTATGGAAATTAATTTTCAAACATTGGAGTTGGTTACTACAGTAACAAGCAGCTGCAAACACTATAGTCATGACACAGAATGCATATGTACATACATAGGATACACACATACACAAAGTGGAAAGCTCAGAAGTTTAAAGAAAGGAGACTATAGGTGCACTTTGCCAATGGTGTAAAATGTAACATTGAATTTTGTTCCTCCTTATGAGTTTTAACTTATAGGGTAAAATTAATTATGGAGAAGTTTAACTTGCTTTCCACTATGGTTAAGTGTACCATGTCATAGGAATGTAACGGAAGCTGAGCTACATGTATCATACACAAGTACATATATACATACATATGGGTTAAGTGTTATCTTGAATGATTGAATCTGCAGATGTATTGGGTATTTCTTCTGTCAACTGTTTAGTGTTCTGTTCTTGTGGTCAACAATGGTACTACTGTTGTTTAATTAATATTGATGAAGTGGTGTTATGTTGACTACAAGAATAGATTTTAAGTTGAGCCTAAGCTTTCCTTTTCAGTTGCACAGACGGGTCCCTTGAAATGTGCAGACATTCATCATACTGGATCTGGAATGACCACCAGTCCTAGGTCTTTGCCTCTCTGAACTTCTTTTTGTTGTGTCCTAAACTGGGGGTATAGAAAAAGTGGAAAAAGTGAAGTAATGCTAGCCTATACAACAAAAGATGGATATGAACGCGCCGGTATCCTACCAATTTGGCTGTGTGAAAGCGGGGATTGCGATTGCTAGGGGTTCCACTCCACAGTATAAAATAAGACTCTAATAAGCTGTTATAATTCTCAAAGCAAGTTCACTTGGTCCTGGGCTATTCTGTGTACATCGTGCGCTGACTACCCCAGTACAGAGTGTATTTTGGTAGGCAACTTTGTGGTATTGTATAGGTTTATTTTGAGTTATGGTAATGTAATACATATATATTATGAAACAACAAAGACTCTATTTTTTATTGTGGAGTGATATAACTCGTAGAGATGGGAAGCCATCGGGTATGAAATTTAAGACCAACTTTGGGCCCTCTGTTGGCAGAATGAAATTGGTAAGTGGGAGAGCGATGTTGGCAGCACATCGTTTAGTCGGATGTCTTAGGGACATGGAATTTTGGGCGAGTGAAGCTGCAATCGCATTGGATGAGGTTTAGAATCATTCAATGGGGTCAGGAAGCTGAAACAGGTCAACTCTTAGTTGAGTTGTCTCTGTCAATGAAGAGTTGTTCAGAAAGGTAAACATCTATTGATTGACCATTTCAGTGTTTTGTGATCTTTCTCTCATCTTGTGCAATGAAGTCATGAATCTTGTACAGGATGCCTGGGCCATGATGACTGGGCCATGATGACTGAGGGTGAGAAGTGAGTGTCTTGTCTTGTCACTTGCTGTTGGTGAGTTTGAGTGAGTGAGTGGCCCTATAGAGAAAGACTAGTGAGTGCTTGTTGAATGAAGGCAATGGAGTCTTCCATTGTGGTGAGTGTAAATGTCTGTTATTTGTTAAGTAACTTAAAATTAGGAAAATCTGAGGAAAAATGGTAATGGAGAAATACAGTAACACATAGACTGAACACATTGAGTCTATTTAACTTTTAGTTTATTTCCTGTGTGGGATTTTGGTTTGTTTTATTTCTTTTAAAAGTTTAATTTCAGTTTTGGGACATCACTTAAGATGTTGGGGTTTTATTTTTGAGTCACTGCTATTGATAGCTGTAATTATTCTCTTAACATTACTAAGTGGAGTCTTTTTAGCAGTTGTAATAACACATGTTATAACCAGAGATGTGTGTGTGTCTCTCCCTTTCAGTAGCTAAAGAAGGCGCTTTACGACCTGTCGTAAAAGGACACTGCTTGCAGGGGCATGGAGTGACTGGTCAGACAGAGAGAGTGAGATAAGGTTGCGTGAGTAGAAACCACTTTGAGACTGAAGGAGTTTAAAGTAACGCTTCTTAAAGCGGTGACTCATTGTCATCTTCATTTTTCATTTTATTTCTCATTCTTAGTTTATTTTAATTTCATTCTTCAGTTGTTTATTTATTTTGGGGGTTTGAGTTATTTTGCCCACAAGGGTAATTGGTTTATTTGCTACTTAGAACTGATGACGTGAAGTTTGATACACTTGAACACAAGTATACTTAAGTCACAGTTAGATGTCAAGCATAAAGATTGAAGTTAGTTGACATGTAGGTATAGTTGACATTGCTGAGTACATACAGTACAACACACTTTAGGATTTTATTTACAGATATTTTCATTTCATTTTTGGTTTCACTTTAAGTTTATTTTTATTTCTTTTGGGGTTTTACTTTATTTTGGGGAGTTTATTTTATTTATTTTGGTTAACGTTAACGTTGGAGACTTGGAGTTTTAATACTGTAAGCGTGCAAAGCATTCGTGAGATTGCATTAGGCACTAAGTACCTCTCAGATATGAGAAGTTGACCTGTTCCACAGAAAATAATTCTATTCTCTGTGGAAGGGGGGTAGAGTGTAGAAATTTAAATTATTTTGCCAAAAGAAGTGTTATAGGTCATGAACAAGTTCACTAGAATGCACCATACATGCATACAACATCATATAGGTTGAGGAGAAGTGTATACACTGATTGTTGAAAGTGGTGAAATAATTTGGGTGTGTGCTAACATTGGTTTGTAGTTACAGGTGGAAATAACGAGGAGTGGTCGAAGAGGAGAAAATCATCATGGAAGGTTGCCAGTGGATGATCTCTCTGCCTCTCTCTGAATCTCTCTCAAGGACTGAGCTGTCTCTCAAGTGAGGGAAAAGTTCAACATGGACAGTTGGACTGAGGTCATCAAAAGGGTTGTCTCTGCTGAGATGATCTGTTGCTGTTTCCGGAGGATCAACGACTGTCGTTTTGAAAGTTTGTGGATTAATTGACGGTGTTTCTTTCTGATCGAAAGTGGACTGAGTTGTTTCAAGTGACAAAGGGGCGTCAGGAGACGTTCCAGGATGGACGATGGACAGAGTTCAAGGAGCTGAGGTCAGTTGGACCTGATGGCAGGTGTGGGCACGAATGCCAGGACTGAATCCTGCCAGCTAGAGAAATGCTGGAGGAGTGCAAAGAGTCGCTGAGGAAATTGCCACAGTGCCAGGCAGGCAAGGAGCTGATGCCAGCATCCACGGATGGGTGCAAAAGAAATGTACCAGAGATCGTCGAAAGATTGCTGAAAGACTGAGAAATGTGAGCTGAATGGTACTGGAGTTGTAGGGGGTGTCTCGTGATACCTTCTCCGCAGATGGTTGTCTGAGTGTTTCCAAGGCTCGGACAGTCCTCATCTGGAGGTATGCTATGGACACATGCTAAGAATGGATCTACAGGAGCAACGACAGCTGCCCATGAGGGTAGCGAGGACTGAGTGAGTTTGCTGTTTCAACAGGTTTCACTGGAGAGAGACAGAGCGATGGACAAGAGAGAGAGAGAGAGAGAGAGAGACTGGTCTGGCAACAACAAGATGGCGTCATGGACATTATGGACATTAGTTAGTTGACCACTTCCTTGAGACAGGTTAGGGGTATACTGCACACCAGATTGTTTCATTGATTTCACATTTTTCATTATTTCATTCATTTCACATTTTTTTGTTTTATTTCATTGATTTCATATTTACTGATTATTTCCTTGATTTAATTTGCTGATTACTTTATTATTTTCAGAAAGTGTCTGATTTCAGGTTTTGAAGTGAATTGCATACAGTTGCATTCAACATTTAGTGAGGTACATACTGATTCTGATTTTACAGGAATAAATTCATTAAAGGCTGTCGGGCCACACACTCAAAATGAGAAAATATTCACATGGGTTTGCAAAACAGTGGGATGTTCAATAAAGGGGCAATTCATAATTTTCTTTTGGGAAAAGTTTGGGTTAACAAGAGTGTCAACTTTGAAGGAAGTTTCATATTTTATTGACTGACTGATGTACATTTTAGTGCTCAAAAAGTTTCATGCAGAATATTAATGAAGAAATGATTTTAAGGTTTAAAATTCGGTTTGAATTTCAAAAGGGGCGTTATGTCGTAGTTTTGCCAACATTTCTTCATTAATATTTACAATTATTTATTGGAAATTAACAGATAATATCTTGTATGTAGAATATCTTCATTTCAGAGATGTTTCTCTTCAATGTGCTTCTGTGTATTTCTGGGGCCTAGCTGAGTACAGAGGACAGCTGCCCTGTCGTAAACTGAGCTACAGAGGTGTCGAGTCACACAGCCACTCGGGCTGGACTTAGTGAGTTGGTTATCATGGAGTGACCAGTTCCATATTTGACTTAGTCAGTTAGAGGCTGAACTGACCATATTTGTGAAATGTATTCTTGTACTGAGACACTGATGTTTTGACCATGTATGTTTCATGATGCAATACACTTGTGGGGTTTAAATACTGTTCTCAGATGAAGCTCAGAAGAACGGTTGCGGTAAGGATAGGTGAGGTTGTGAGCAGGGCCTCGTGCTCTGTCTCACAACAAGCCGTTCTCACACTTAGGAGAAGAGCTGGGGACGACTGGGGAAGCGCTTGGCGGATGGGCGCTAAAGCCCTGATGCTAAAGGCACTATGCTACATTATGGTATTCTAAGGGTTAACTGAATTGCTCTTCTCACTTGCAATGTACAATAAATTGGTAATCTTGATGGCAATGGCATTCGTCTTCTCCTGTGATTTCCTGGCTTCTGGTTTCTTCACTGTTCTCCTGCACAAAGATGGGTAATGTATGCTTATGGCTGATTGAGCCCAATGAACTAAATAATAACTAAGTATGTAATAGTGATGACAATAATATAAATACTTGGGTATTAATTGGTAAATGGTAAACATACACGAGTCAGATAGCAGTAGATGGTTATCCTTGTGCTACTGGCATTATAGCCCAGATTAAGTCTTATTAATTAAATTGGGTTATGGACTATTTTATTGGCCCAGCTAATAATCTTAATTAGCAATGTGGGTTAATAAAAAAGTTACCACAAATGCCAAGTAATCAAGATATCTGAGTGATGGAAATATTAAAATCTATGCATTATGACCAGGGCAACTTCATAGTATCATTATTTCATCACAAAATGGCCACCACTTTTCAAAATGGCAGCCCTTACATGACTGAAAATGCACATTTATGACATACAGCTGTCCGATAGCAGGTATTCAATAATGCATACTAACCTTGCCATCACTGTTGGAATACAATGTCGTAAAAACAAATTTGTTTACATTCTGTATTAGAGTGATGTTATAGAACAACCAGGGTACACTGGTGATATCACTGCTGTGAGACTCAGCATGGGGTTCAGTGTCGGCTTGTGGTACAATAGCTGTAGTTGTAGTTTACTAACTCTTTAGTATACTCACTTTAGTTGTTAGTATTTATAGTCTCCCATATGCTATCCAATAAGACCCTGTATATAGCTTAATTAGAAATGTAGTTAGTGTAGTTAGAAATTTAGTTAGATAGCCGCACCTGAATTGACAGGATGTGCCAGTGTGGGAGAGCCGAGCCAAGGGTAACGGGGCTTCAGTTACCTGGATAGTGTACAGATTGCACGGGACTTAAATGACACTGGATGAACGATCGGGCTGGGTGTAAGGCAGAAGTTGCCTGATTTTCATAGACTTCAGATCACGTTTTCTGGTCTGACCAGGACTATAACGATTAGCGTTTCCATACAGGATGAATTTTGATTCCATGGCCTGGTTAACCCGCCTCCCTCGGCTTGCTACTGGTTGAGGGCTGTGCCGAAGTTTAAACCAAACATTTCTTAGCCCAATAGAACGTCTCTGCTTAAACCACGTCACTGCCTTGAACACATCTCTACCCAGGACGGTTGGAAATGCACAGTTGATTGGTTCCAGACAAAGTGGGTGGAGATCCCGCTGTAGCGGGAAAGAGCAAGCTCCTGGCCCTACTGTGTGTAGCTGAGCCGAAGGCGTTGCGTCACCAGTAGAGCGGAGCCCGGCTAGGGCAGAAGATGACTTAACCTTGTTGTGTCCCATATCTCAATGTGCTTTGATAATTTGAACGGTTGGGTGGTAAAAGGATAGACCCTCGGCCTTTAACCGTATTACACAAGATGTCTGCTAAAAATCCATTGAGCTGCAGTACGTGTCGGGAACAACACCTCAATCACCCTGACCCTGAGCACGGGGGCCCCGCAAGGTTGTGTGCTCAGCCCCCTGCTGTTCACGCTGCTGACACATGACTGCACAACGAGCCACAGCACTAACCATCTGATGAAGTTTGCGTACGATATAACACTAGTGGGCCTCATCACTAAGAGTGACGAGACTCACTACAGAGAAGAAGTAGACTTGCTGGCCAGATGGTGCAAGGACAACAACCTCCTGCTGAATGTCAACAAGACCAAGGAGATTGTTGTCAACTTTCAGAGGGGCCAAAAACAACTGCTACCACTGACCATCGACAATGATGTTGTGGAGAGAGTGAGCAGCACAAAATTCCTTGGAGTGCACATTAGCGACGACCTCTCTTGGACCACAAACACATCATCACTGGCGAAGAAGGCCCAACAGCGCCTCTACTTTTTGTGCAAACTGAAGAAGGCAAGTGCTACACCCTCCATCATGACAGCATTCTACAGAGGAACCATCAAGAGCATCCTGGCCAGCTGTGTGACACAGTGTGAGGAGGAGGTTGCACAGAGCACAACAGGAAGACACTCCAGCGCATTGTGAATACAGCGTAGAAGATCATTGGTGCGCCACTCCCTCCCTGCAATACATTTACACCACCCGCCCCACCCGAAAAGCACTGATGATCACCAAGGACATAAGTCACCCTGCACACAAATTGTTCAGTCTCCTGCCCTCTGGAAAGAGGTACAGGTGCCTCTGCTCCCATACCACCAGGCTGACAAAGACCTTCATACACCAAAGCAATCAGGATGCTGAACTCTTAACCCGCCCTCCTATCCCTGATAGCCCCCCCCCCTCAACACTGAATTGTGATTGCACATTCTACTTGCACTAACTCAAAACACACACACACACACACACACACACACAACACTGAACTAACTCAAAAGCACACACAAACATGCACACACATGTTGCTGCTGCTTCATGCCTGTTACTTAATGACTGTACTGGAAAACTAGCTACCAACTATAGTTGTAAATATTGCACATTACAATTGCTTACTTTATATGTATTATTATTTCACAATGCTACTATCACCATATCAGAATCGTCACAATAGGACATAACTGAAAATGCACAACAATACCTCTTCTTAATACATGTTCTATGTATGTCTGCTGTTGCCCAGTCTTGCACTTTATATGTCTGTAAGGGTATTGTATAGGTACTCTAGGTGTAATGCATGTGTACTGTCTATGTCTACATGTCTACAAGTCCACACCTAAAGTCTATGTCTATGTCTGCATGGGAAAGTAAGAAACGTAATTTCAAGTCTTTGTATGGCCAGTGCATGTAAAGAAATTCTCCAGTATGCAGGATTAGAGATGATGTGGATCGAATTCGGCCATGGTCATTCCATCAGGTGGCTGCCAATTCATGACATTGTGTTGAATCTTGGGCCACAGAAGTCCAAAAGCATGATGTCCTTCCATTCTTTCACTGGCTGTGATGTTGTATCAGCTTTCCATAGCAAAGGCAAGAAAACAGCATGGCAAACATGGGACGTCTGCCCTGAAGTGACTCATGTCTTCAAAAAGCTCAATTCATACCCAGAAGTAATTGAAGATACTGACCTGAACCTTCTTGAGAGGTTTGTCATCAATATGTATGACAAGAACAGCACAACAGACAAGGTTGATGAGGTTAAGACTGGACTTGTTTGCTCGGAAACAAAGATCCTATGATGCCATTCCACCGACAAGTGCATCCCTTGTCCATCATGTTAAACGGTCCGCTGCCAAACTGCCTGTATATGGGGCCGAGCTACTGTGTGCAAAATGCAAATTGAAAGCCCTGCCAACTGGGGGTGGCAAAAAGATGGTGAGGCCTGGAAAGTTCTCTGGTCAAAGCTTCCTACAATTGCGGAGAGTTGCCAGCAACTGACAAAATGTAGATGCAAGACTGACTGCCGAGGAAGATGCTAATGGTATTGCTTTAGACTCAACTGTACAGTTATGTTCCTGCAAATGTGGAGGACTAAAAATAACTAATCCAATATGTGCATCAGAGAGTTTTCCTACCCAAACAACAAACATGTAATCATTATAGGCCTACTTCTGTAAAAGCAGTTCAATTGGTGGCCATCTTGGAAAATGGCCGCCATTTTGTTTTTTCACCTGGATAGCGACCTTTTCTAAAAGGGTAGGGTCTGAAGCACCTCTGAACCAAATTTGATGCTTGCATCACCAAGTGAAAGATTGTTTGAGGTATTTGCTGCACTAAAGAAAGAAGGAAAGAAAAGAATACAATAGAAAACAAAAACACCTGACTTAATTTCAACTTAGTTGCAGTTTTGTGTGCAGCTCGCCTTTCAAGAAAGAAAGAAAGAAAGAAAGAAAGAACAAAAAGAAAGAAAAGAATGCAATAGAAAACAAAAACACCTGACTAATACCAATTTAGTTGTTGCTTGGTGTGCAGCTTTCCCTTCAAGAAAGAAAGAAAGAAAGAAAGAAATGTAACACTTTATTTTAATGGTTCACCATTACAGTGGATCTACCACATTAGGTACAGTGTAATAACCAGTGTAACAATATTTAATGTGTAATACCAGTGTAACAATATTTAATACAATGTATTACCAGTGTAACACAAATACATGATGTATAAAATTGGTACATGGTGTTACACTGGTATTACATTGTATTAAATATTATGATAGATCCCCGGTAATAGTGAACCATTGAAATAAAATGTTACGAAAGAAAGTAGGGGCCTAACTGAGTGACCTGCCTTCTCACCTCTGCCTTACTGGGGTCCCGACAGCCGGCGAAGATCCTGCGTCCAGGACATGGCTTCTCGGCCAGCTGTTTAATAAACTCCAGCCCCAGGCCACGGTTGGCCCCAGTGACCAGGATGTTGCAAGTCTTTCCTGCCATGTCGTGGTCGTTCACTATTAGGATGATCAGCAGTGTAGTGCAGTGTGGAGAAGAGAGTGTGAGTGCCTGTTGATATAGTCCTGGACCACTCCTTCTAAAAGCATGCTCCCTATGCACTCATTCAACTTTGACCTCCCGTTGTTGGAGTGGGGTGGAGTTGTACATGAAGTTGTACTCACACCCTTGACACACAACCCTCGACTACCATTGACGATGACACTGTTCAGCCTTTTCTGAGATCCAGGCCATTTAGATGTGTCCTAGCATCTCCACAGCAGGGTATGTCCATCCGTCCGTCTGAAACGCGTTCTTAAATTTTAATTCCCTCCTGTGTCTACAAGGCGGCAAAGTATCTGCATAGACCAGGAATGGGAAACCTATGTCTCGAGGGCCATTTGCGGCCCTTGAGGCCGTTTTATCCGGCCCTCGATGTAATTTTAATGCAGCTTCACATGAAATATGACACATTGTGTAATGGAATCTTAGAAAATACATTTGCAGTACAATTAAGTTATGTTCAGGGGACCCACAGAAGCTGGGGTCTGTTCTAAAGGTTGCTGCCTTCAATACAGTAGGCCTAAAGTGCAGGGGGAAATCATGGGCTGTGTCTCAAATGCCGCACTTGTGCACTTCGGGCACTGTTTTTCAGTACCTAGGGCGCTCACACTGAAAATTTCAGTTGAGCCAGTGCACTGAAAGTGCCAGGATGATCCCCTAACAATGGCGGACAAATGCAGTGCTTGAATGATGGACACTGCACGCACTAAACGGCGGCCATGTTGACAATGACACGGAGGAAATGTGGCATTCAGTTCAGTAGAAGAGTTTGGTCAACAGTCTCTTAATTCTGTAAGTAATGTTGATGGGACACCAACCTTTTCATGCCAACCAAAGTATTGTATGTGTGATTGTTGTCCTTTGGGGTGAAGGACATGGAAATACAACCACCAGACGCTGTGCCTTGTAAACAGTAGGCAACTCATATTTTGGCAAGCTAATGCCATGCTCAGCTGTCACTTCCAGCGAGGGCGCAGTGCACAGTGCTCAAACTTTTCCAAGACACTATGCACTAAAGACCTCAGTGCACTGTGTTGTGCAGATGCCTGCCCATCACAAGCCCCTGCCTACGCTGTTGTGCAAAAAGTGTGGCTCTCCACACGGGACCTTCGCATGAAACACCCTTGCAAGAAGCTAAGACCTAGATACATAGGCCCGTTTTGTAATAGTGTCACATACCTCCTCCAGCTGCCCCCACAATATAGAATCCATCCTGTGTTTCATGTGTCACTGTTGAAACCTTTTTAACCTGTCAAGACCCCTTTGTTTTCCTCCTGTGAAAGAGAGTACCTCCGTTAATGTTTTGAAGTTTATAATTACCTTTTGTTTTACTTACATTTTCGAGTTCCACGTTTGTTGAAGAATGCTGTGGTTATTAACGCTCACCAATTAGATCCATCTGCTTCCTGGTTCTTCTCCTGTGGGGTTTTCATTAGAGATGATATAAAACCCGGAGGATCCGGTTGGAGAGCCGGGTCAAGACCTCATCCGAACAGACCGGATGGCTGTCGTGCATTGATCCGCCAAAGGCGGGTCAGACGGCATTTCATTAATATCAACAAAATGGCAGTTACAGCGCGAGAAATTGTGAAACCGGAATATATCCTCTTTAGTTGACTACAACAGCCATTCTCTAATATCCCTAGTATGCTGTTCAGTCACGAACACTCACTGAGTAAAACTGAACCAACTCCCGCCTCATCATTCATCGAGCCTGTTTGATCCGTCCAGCCTGTTGTGGCCAATTGAGTCGCGGATCCACGCTCCCTTAGGGTGTGAGCCAGAGACCAAATTTTCACATATTGGTATCACCTGTGGTGGCAAAGTCTATCACTGTTTTTTGTAATCCTCCATGCCTGAGGGACATTATTTGCTATGATAGCCCTCTGGAAGTGGTAGCTTTCTTATATTTTTACTCACTTTTATAATGACAACCAGTGCATTTCGCAATACATGCCAGTATATGGATGTAGGCATATGCAAGTGTCTGTGATGATGGTATATGTGTTTATTGATGTTACATCACATGTAGACACCTTAGGGATTTTAAAAATATACAGTTTTGATGGATAATGTACTTTCCTATGAATTATATAAGTCAAAATGTATCCGTCGTACACTTTTTCAGCAATATAATGCAAGGTTAGATTGATGCAGAAGCCTGTAGGAGGGTGAGTCAAATCCCAATGATTGCTATATCATATCTGTGGGGTGTGGGCATTCAGAAAATATATGGGTTTGCTAGTTTAATATAAATTATACACCTATTTAGGCCCAAAACCTATAACTGTCCAATGGATTTCAATGGAAATCAATGCATTTCAATGTAATGCAAAGCACATTACATAACTAAGGTATAGTGGAATGTAGGAAGTTGTGAGATGCCTCAATGCACATTATATCACATCTACAGTGTATAGACCTAAGAAAATATATGAATTGGATAGCTTACTACAAATAACCCACTTATTTTAGACCCACAACTCATGGCCGTCCATTAAAAATCAATGCATTTAAAAGTATGAAATCTTTAGGACTTTACAGAGCTTATGTAGGGATAGAGGAAGTTGGGAGATGTTTCAATGCACATTATGAACCTTTTGAAAATATATGGATTAGATTGCTAAATGCACATAATTCAGGTACTTTAGATGCTGACCATTGAAATGCATTGCAAATGCAAGTTCTGCAATTACATTGTAGAACTAAGGTAGAGGAATGTAGGAAGTTGGGAGATATCACAACACAAATGTCACATCCAGTGGATCTTTAGAAAACCTACATACATTATGTTAAATAATCTTTTTTCAGTCAGTGGGCCAGGACACGTTTACCCTATATTTCTAATAAATTAAAGTGATGGTAGGCATGTGCTGGAGATGCAAGCTAAGATGTCCTAAAATGGGCCAGAGTGCTATCGATACAAATTTGATCACACTTACTTCGTTACATGAAATGAGATTTTCTTTTGGCAATTTTGTTTTGTTGAACCTCAAACCCATAAGCACTGGTAGTATTGGGTCACCCATGAAGTGAAAAAATGTTGCCTGGTCTCCTTTTATCATATAGCCTACTTGCAGTTATGGAAAAAGTTTCTGACACCCTGTGGATGATTAGTTGATGGGCATGTGGATGTTATTTTCAGAAAGTACTATTCAATGGCAGACCAGGCATATTGGATCTTGATAGAGACCATAGTGTCTTGGTTGCAAAAATGGCTCAACTTGAGTCTACAGGAGGTGGACACTCAAGTGTTTGAAAACAAGATTAATTAGGACAAGGCAAGAGGTCAAGAGGATACGTAACTCTCAGAATGGCATTTGCAAAAGAAGAATATTACAATTGTCAGCTCACTCACAGAACAGTCTGTTCAATGAAAAGAATGCAAATAGTGCATTCAGAATCCTTCACACATAACATGGCAATTGCACCTATGGTATGTTGTTTTAACAAATTATAATGTGTGTGAATTATAATTTTCAAAATCTCCATCACTATTATCATAATCAGCCAGGTTGGGCTATTATATCTAGTCTTCCAAAAACCCAGTGATGAAGAGATTCAGTGTTTGCGCTATAGCTGTATAGAAAACATGGTGAATGATGTAAGCTGAAAGTCCTCTTTCCAGTTACGGTTCAAATGGGGACTTTCTTAAATGGGGGGCACATCACTGAGCTCATGGGGCATGGCGCCAAAGACATCAGCAAGATCCAGGAAGATTACATGGAGGTTCTTTTTTCCAGCTTTGCTGTTTGGATTTAGTGTCAGGTCATGCTGTGTGTTACCCAGACATGCCGCCCTTTGAACAGTATCAAGGTGCTTGATTGGCCATCCTTTGTGAAATAACACTGAAAAGGAGATTAATTTCCAAAATAGTAAGTGAGGAAATTGTGTTGAACTGGCAGATGTTCATTTGTATCCTTTTCCTTAGATATCAGGACCCCACCTGCTCTACGCCCCACTTCACACTACACACTTCACATGCAGTCAATGATTTCAATTCACTTTGTGTGCTTCACTCTATTAGACTCAGAGGCAACAATCAATGCAAGGCACTAGTTTCCCTTGAATATCTTTTCTTCCTTGATGAATCATCAAATCCCTGTGAGATTCCTTCTTCCCTCCAGCATTTGTGGAGTTATATTCCCACTGATTGGTGTTCTCACAAGTGTGTAGTATAGTTATTGTTCATCATGTACTTACTCATTCTCCAACATCTCAGTCACAAGACATATGAAATTAAACAGGACTCATCAGATGCCATTTCTGTCTGTATCATGATGTACCTAGTCTTATCTGTCTTTGACACTACAGCAGTCAACACACCCAACATACCCAGCAAGTCAGATTGTACGGTATGTTTAAAAAAAAGACACATTTTCAGAAAAAGTAATGGTCTAGTTTAGTTCCAGACAGAATGAAAATACTGTTATGCAGGATCTCCATGTACTGTTCTTGAAACTGATGTGTGTGCAATTGCAATCGCATCTTCCAGTTTTCTCTGTTACACTTTAGACCTACCTTCATTCTGTAATATAGCCTAGTTTGATTTGATTTTCAATGGCTAGATGAGTTTTGAGTCTAAAATAACTGTACTGCATATCAAGCCTGTTTGTTTTACAAAGGTCTACAGTAGCTATATAATGTGCATTGAAAGATCGGTCAACTTACATTGAGCTATACCTTAGTTCTGTAATGCACTTTGCATTACCTGGAAATGCTTTGATTTTCAATGGACGGCTATGAGGTTTGGGTCTAAATAACTCTGTAATGTGTATCAAACGGTCTAATCCAGGGGTGCCCAACCTATTCCAACTCGTGGTCCCCTTGAAATGTTCATACTTCTTCAGGGCTCATCACTAACTGAATAAATAAAACAAAACATACACTACAAACAAATATGATTTTGATTTTTAGAAAATGATTTCAAGTCCCACTTGGAATACAGTAAGGGCCAACCAGTGGGCCCAGGCCTAAAGTTCGAGAATCATTGATCTAGTCCATATACTTTCTAAAGGTCTACATACTCTAGATGTGATAAAATATGCATTGGGACAACTCCCAATTTCCTACATTCCCCTATAACACATTTCTGTAATATACTTTGAAAGTGAAAGCCCATTGGGAAACTCCAACTCCCATTGTCATTGTGACACAGCACTCCACAGCACACAAGTGAACACTGCACACAACGAAATTGCATTTATGCCTCACCCGTGCAAGGGGGCAGCCCTCAGTGGCACCCCATGGGGAGCAGTGCGGTGGGACGGTACCATGCTCAGGGTACCTCAGTCATGGAGGAGGATGGGGAGAGCACTGGTTGATTACTCCCCCCACCAACCTGGCGGGTCGGGAGTCGAACCGGCAACCTCTGGGATGCAAGTCTGACGCCCTAACCGCTCACCCATGACTGCCCCATGACTTGTATTACATTGCAATGCATTGGTATTCATTCAAAACAATTGGACAATTATGAGCTCTGTTCTAGGCCTAGCATACCTTATATTAGGCGATCAAACCCATGTATTTTCTGAAAGCACACACTCTCCAGATATGATATAGTAAAAGTTGCAATCCCCTGGGGTCTCCCAACTTCCTCTATCCGTACTTAAGTTCTGTAAAGTACATTGTACTTTGAAATGCATTGATTTTTAATGGACGGCCATGAGGTGTGGGTATAAAATAACTGTGTAATTTCTATTAAGCTATCCAATACATTTATTTTCTGAGGTCTACACACTCCAGATGTGATATAATGTGCATTGTGACATCTCCCAACTTCCTACATTCCTCTATACCTTAGTTATGTAATGTGTTTGGGATTACATTGAAATGCATTGATTTCCATTGAAATCCATTGGACAGTTATGGGTTTTTGGCCTAAATAGGTGTATAATATATATTAAACTAGCAAACCCATATATTTTCTGAAAGCCCACACTCTACAGATATGATATAACAAGTAATAGGATTTGACTCACCCTCCTACAGGCTTCTGCATCAATCTAACCTTGCATTATATTGCTGAAAAAGTGTATGACGGATATATTTTGACCTATATAATTCATAGGAAAGTACATTATCCATCAAAACTGTATATTTTTTAAATCCCTAAGGTGTCTACATGTGATGTAACATCAATAAAAATATATCCCATCATCACAGACACTTGCATACGCCTACATCCATGTATAGGCATGTATTGCAAAATGCACTGGGTGTCATTATAAAAGTGAGTAAAAATATAAGAAAGCTTCCAGAGGGCTATCATACCAAATAATGTCCCTCAGGCATGGAGGATTACAAAAAACTTTGATAGACTTTGCCACCCCAGGTGATACCAACTTCTGCTCCGGCCCATGGACTACCTGTGTGTGCTTCTGACTCTGTTGAGCTCTACATTTCTAAATGTTAACAGTGCTCTGCCAACGCTTTAACATCTCACTCTGTAGGCTACTCTTAGGGAAATTATAGGCCTAGTCTACAGACGTGACTCTACTATCACTCACTGCGTTACAGCGTACAGTCTTTAAAGCCACTGCTGTCACTCCCCTCGTCAGAGTCACTCAGCAGCGGCGCCCTCGGCGACTCGGTGAGACAAATCCTGACTTGTTGGTAGCAGCGAATCCCCTACAGATCGGATCAACGCTTAAGTTTCGTTTTTGCCACAAGTGTGCAAGTCGCAAGGCAACTCGGCAGCGGAAGCGGTCATCTGCTGCTCGCCTCCTGACTTTCCCTGCTCAACTAGACTTCTGCTCCCAAATATTTGACTTTTAGTCTTCTTAAATACAAACACACACATTATTTATTGCAAAATCAGGAACATGCCGTTTCACTGCTGCCAAAGGCTGTTTGAGTTGTGGTTGCATGTTTAGTGAGGCGATCCAGGTGGGTCGGGTCACAGCATGAGTTTAGGAACTGTGACATTCATAAAGTGAGTTTTGTTGATCAAACTGTCTTACTCTTTGATTTATCAACTTGAATTGATAAATGGAACAACAAAGGCGAGGCGCATAGATATTTAACGGCAGAAACGTTTTAAAAAATACATTATTATTATTTATTTTTATTTATTTAAAATAAGTGATCCGTGTCATCCGAGTGATCCGTCTAATCCGGATACTCTCCTTGGAATGATCCAATCAATCCGGACGCCTCAAAGATTCGAGTTAAGCACCTCTAGTTTTCATCCTAAAAGTTACTTCTGTGTTGTAAGGTGTAATGCTGTATAACGCTTGGGATGGTATTTGGAGTATGTTAAGATGTTTTTGGAAGAAAAAAAAACGGACTAAACCGTGCCCCATTAGAATGGTCAGGATCACCTGAAAGGGCAAAATGAAAAAAAAAGCAGGGCTGTCGGGTAATGGTAGGTCAAGCTTAGCATGAGCAATGCCACTGCATATTGAAAGGAAAGTTTCTTTGAAGTGCTCAGAAAATCAATTGATGAGATGGGACCAGTCAACAAAAACGCTCAAGACAAACACTTGAAAACTTGTTATATCATTGGCAAATTGGTTGCCTAAAACTAGACCGTACTTGAAACTATTGAAACATGAAGTTATTTTCATTAAGTCTTATGCAACACTAAGTGGTCAGCATAAAAAAACTGAGTTCAACAGCATTCTCTTATCTTTGCAAAATAATAAATGACATCTGAATAGCTACAAAGTGCTTTGGATCAGGGAGCCCGACGGGGTGGACAAAAGGTTTAAGGTAAATGCCGGCGTCATATTCATGACCCAGGCCCTGAAAAAGAGGGTCCCTCATTAAATTTAGGCTATGTATTGGGTGAGGGACCCCGTCACATGACTTTGTCCAGGGCCCAGCCAAAGCTGTGAACGGCCCTGCTTCCGATGATAGATATGAAGTCAACACACACCAGAAGTGTTGAGGCGCAGGTAGCAGGTAGCCTACTTGTTCACTTCAGAGGGAAGATACTGCACACTCAATTTTGTTCATCCAATGCTGAATTGTATTGCACAAAGAAAGGCCACACTGGCCGAAACATTGTTTGTGCAATAAAATTCAGCATTGTACAGACAAGAGTGTGAAATATTCAGTCGACCGACATCTCAGGTAGGCATTTCACTTGCTTCCAGTGTTGGGCAGTAATGCATTACAAAAGTAATTAATTACTGTAATTGTGAATAAATTCACTGTATCACCTTATCAAATTGACCTGAAAGAAAACCCACACGAGACAGATAGCATTTAAAAACTGCAGCAGAATGGAGGTCTTGCCCAGCACATAGATCTTAAAGCACTGAGACAATCCCCCAGCAGTGGTGGCCCTGCCTTTATTGTCCGCTAACAAGTAATCACTAACAGAATTGTTAGTTTAACCAAACAAGGACATAGTTCAGCTAATGAAGAATAAACATACAAGCCAGGTGGTAACTTATCTGTGACGACACAGATGTCACCTCAATCACAGCAAGTGACAACACAGATGTCAGAGCTCACAAATAGAAAGAGTTCACACAGGGTTTAACCAAACAGAGTCTAGCTAGAAACACAAAAAGCAAATTCCTAACTACATTACATTTTTATCACATTTTATATTTTCAATAATACATGTACAAATGCAGAGAATTTCTTAACAGTAATGCATTACTTTTTGCTGTAATGCAGTAATGTAAGGCATTACAGGGCAAACATCTGTAGGCTTAATATTTACTTAGTTACAATGCTAAAGAATTTAAGTTACAATGCATTACAATGACCTGGATTTTAGTGGTATTCAGTGTGGTGGGTCAAAAAGAAGCTATTCCTGAACCTGGTAGTTTTTTAGTCTGCATGCTGCCAAAACACCTCCTGGATGGGAGGTGAAAAAGTCATGACTCATGAGCTTGATTTAGGCCTACACTATATAAATTGCCAGATCCATATTTAGGCCTACAGTTCTTTTGGCGAACATAATGCAAAGGTTGTGTAATGCCTTACATTTGAAATATAGTAATATTGTAGTGTAAGGGATCATTTTGAAAAGACAGTAACATGCAATCAGTAATGCATTACAGTTTTTGAGTAACTTGCCCAACACTGCTTGCTTCCCATAGTCAATTGTGTCAAGTGTCTACAGTGTACCCTATAGTCCTGGACCAGCCATGTAGACCTGTTCGCAATTTTGAGTTGGGGGCGTTTCTCACTGGAATTGAGTTAGTGGGTTCCTAGACATTAAAAATCACGGAGGTGCTCGTCCACCATAGTGCCAGATTTTTCACAATATGGCCGCCAAATATGGCCGCCATCGCCTATGACAAAAACCTGTGTTTTTTACTTTTAAACTGTTTATACACATGCCATACATCAATTCTGACCAATTTCTGGAGAGGAAATCATTTCTGACAATTTCATGAGGAGAATGTGTGATTGTGACCTTAAAAGGTCATTGCCAAGGTCAAATTCGCTATTCTGAAGAATGTCAATAGACTTTCATTGCAAAAACGAGAAACAAATTCTCAATTATGGTATGAGGAGTTATTTGCTGATATTACCATGATTATTTTGTGTCAGTATAGTCTCAGTGTAGTCCTTAAAAGGTCAAGGTCAAGGTCATGTTCCAGGTCTTTTCCCTATTCTGAAGAACTCGGCCATGTGCTTGCCTATTAGGTCATTATTAAAAATAAGGAACAGCCACTATAAATGTAAACCTAACATTTCCACACAGTCAGAGGACAGGACAGCACATGCACTGCAACAGCCAACACAGGGAGGAGCCCCCACTAGAAGAGGAGAAGTGTGTCAGAGATCACAAGAGTACACAACTTCACTGCCTCTTTCAAATGCTTGTGCATAACATTCAACGTGGAATAAGGCGAACACCATTGCATATGATGCTTCCCACACAGCAAAAGCCTTCACATCAAGAACCTTCTCGCAACTTTTCACAGGATTGGTTCACGTTCAAGCTACCAGACAATCAGATCTGACCAGTCTTCTTGCTAGCTATATTGTGGAATGCTCGAAAAAACGACAGAAAACCATACCTAGCACTTACAAGGGAGGATTATACATCCATTATACATGGGGTCATCTGTGGCCTAGTGGTTAGAGAGTTGGTCTTTCAATCTAGGGGTTGCAGGTTCGAATCCCCCCTGACCTCTCCCTACATCTCCATCCATGGCTGAAGTGCCCTTGAGCAAGGCACCTAACCCCAGGTGCTCCAGGGACTGTAACCAATACCCTGAAAAATAATAACTGTAAGTCGCTTTGAATAAATGAAAGCGTCAGCTAAGTGCAATGTAATATAATATACATTGGCAGTCATCCAGCTCTGATTATGCTGACAAATCATCACTTTCTGGTACCAAGGGTTCACACTATGCAGCCTTATCACTGTTTCCAGATGCCTCAGTGAACAGACACCTTCAAAAGTCTCCAGTGTCGGGCACAGAATTAGGCCAAGCTGATGATATACTGCAGAGGAATTTACCATGCCAAGAGGTACCTGACCATGCAAAGCCAGTGGTTCGACCTGCCCTACCACCAGACATGCTGCTGCATCCTGAAAACAAACAAACAACATTACTGCATGTTGCCACTGCAAAAGGTTTATCAGGAAAGCATGAATTCTTGATCAGCCTGATTCGCTCTGGTGTGTCAGGAGGAGACCTTTTGATGCAGGCTGTGTACACACACTTGTCTCATCTGCTGTTGTGCCAATGATGCGTGCTGGCTTCCTTCCTATAATACCAAGACCCATTACTGAGTGTGCCACTGTCAGACACTGCCTATCCAATTTCCAGTGTTCGCAGGCAGATGATCCAGGCAATTTGGTGTGATGAAACCTGCATGAGACGGAGCACTTCAAGGATCTCTTCCACTGTATTGGCCCTTTCCATTGGACGCATGTTATTCTCAGATATCAGGGAAAATTGCCTCGAGGTTCTGGCCTGGATAATGCATTGATGCATGCAGTGGTGTAGTCTACTTTTTTATGGTGGGTATACTGTATATTTGAGCATTTTTGAAGTGGGTATACTGTATATATTTGTGCTATTCAAAACAATGGATCAATCAATTTTAAGTGGGTATACTGAAATCCCTGAAATTTAGAAGTGGGTATACTCCGTATACCAGCGTTCTACGTAGACTACACCACTGGATGCATGTCTCTCCAGTCTCTCCAACATAGAGTTCTTCAGTAACGCGGAAGCATGTAGTAGATTGTAGTCTTTCATGTTAGCATTTAAGGACTTCCTGGTTCGTATCGGCTTCCGGCCTCCATTGGGAATGAATAGGGGTAAATTTCAAATAAGCTCCGAGTGCAAGCACGAGCTTAGCGAACCCCCGCAAACTGTCGAGGGTGTTAAAAATAGGCTGTAGGTATGACATGGTTGATCATTTTGTGTCAAACTTCGACATAAATACGATGTTGCGTCCATATGCTAAACCCGGAAGCTTTTGGCGACTACAGAAGCGGCGCCTGTATCTAACGGCATGTACGTGCGGAGGGTTGTACCCATGGCAACCAAAGGAAAGTATGTAGTTCGGAAGTTTTAATGATCAGAAAGGGGTTAGCAATATTGAATTATAATCGTCATTATTTAACATGTGAATACACCAACATGATGATACGATCCGTTCCACTAATGAGAAAGGGATGCGGGGACTCTAATGTTCGTTGTTGCCGTGCAACTTATATTTTTGCCAAACCTGAATCTCTATGGAATCTCTATGTGTAAAAAAATCGCCATCGAACCGGAAGTCCAAACGCCGCATACAAGTTGACGTCAACGCTGAAGAGCTCTATTGCTGTGATATTACAGAGAGCCATAGTGCTGCGCTAAGGGGTTAATTACCTATGTTATGGATCATGGTATCTTGAACAAATCAAGGTTCTAGTGTTAACACATTCTGAGCTGTACCGTTGCTTTTCTGTAGGTCAGTGGGTTGTGCAGGATCGCCATGGTTAGTTCTGTGCTGTGGGAGGTGACATAAAGGTTGAGCAGCATTCAGAGAGTATGCAAGGGTCATGGAGGACAGTTTGTAGTAGGAGCCACACGCAATGTTAATGTTGCAGCAACGTTTGAGTTCTTTCCATCAGATTAGAATGATCACTGATGTCCTCAACTTTCTCACCAAGAACACCACTTTGAAGCGGACAGAATGCCACCTCCAACATGCACTGAGCACCACTCCGTGCCTTACATTCAACCGAAATGTGTAATTGTTGCTAGACTTTGTGGTGGATCCGCAGAATCCATACTCATTGACCGTCAAGGCGCCCATTCCACTGCACAATCTGCTCAGCAACCAGGTTGTTAACAGGAGTGTCGCACCTCGCCTGCGCAACCGTCTCCAAAGCTTGTTTTCAGCTTATACTGGCAGGATAGGTTAGTTCTCAAGAACATAAGATAAGTGGAACTGTTTCAAAAAGGAATCTTCTGCAGTACAAAGATCAACCATAGAAGACACCAGCAATCATCGTAAAGGAGCAGAAGTTGGTCTCATCTAAAGACATAGCTGAGGCACATAGGAGGATGGACATTGCTGAGGAACGGGGCATGAATATTCAGCAGATCTCATGATGTCCTTTCAGCATCACCCCTGTTAGATGGTGACCTTCTGTTGGTTGTTAACAAGTCAAAGCTTGTCAGTGAAATTGAGCCTCACCTTAATCTCACCCAATGAAGCTCTGAGTCTACTTATTGTCCTCATGTTCGGGTAGACTTCATGTCAAAGATCTGTCATATGCCTCTGGCAGAATGTTTTTGCTGTCATCAATGCCATCATCAACTCAGCAGTATCCCTCTGCTGACATCCATCTTGTGACTCCTACATTGAGATGTCATTGAAGGAAGGTGAACGCATGCGGTGTACCAACTCAACAACAGCCGTTGACATCATTGGCGTGAACGGACTAACACCCATTCCTCACCAACTTGATAAGTTCCGGGCCTCTGTGGAGAACAAGTGAAATCTCCAATTATCAGTTCCAGACATGATTTATTATCAAACCAGAGGCAATACTACTGTCATTGTCAGCCCTGTTGTTGTTGATGATGAGGTGCTACCAGCAAAGTCAGCTGATGGTGAAGAGATTCCAGAGCTCTTGAACTGCGTTGATGAGGCTTAGGCCAGGTTGCTGGTGCATGTTGAGTGGGCTGTTGGGACTAAACATGCAGCCATGGTTTCTGATCCAGTCCAGTACACTGATAAAAATGTGGACCATGATTTACTTAGAAAAACCTTGTACACGTTTTACACACAGAAATACTAAGTAAATGTAACAACCACATTTTTAAGTAAAATGTACTTGCAACTCCTTACAGTTTTTACTTGTAATACCAAAGTATTGTCCACAGCTGAAATCAAGTATGTTTTACTTAGTTATGTTTTGATTAAAATTTACTGGTAAAAAACCTAGTACACGTTTTACACCTAAAAACTACTAGTAAATATTACTAATGCACACAGCTTAACATATCTCCCTAAAAAATGAAGACACACAATATTCAAAATTTTGCCTTTTATTTTTCCAACACAAAATCTGCATACAAAAACACAAAGTGGGCATTTTGTACATGAGAAAATAAAATTCTTACGCATGATTACCGTAAATGTTCAATGAAATGTTCAATGAAACACTGGAAAGAAAAAGCAAACACACCTCCCCTTGAGTTAAATGATTGAGTTTTACCTTTCACCTGTACATGGCAGTGCACATTTTACCTCCAAGCTAGCAGTTAACATTGAATCCTATGAGACCAGTTAGCTGCCAACTGGTCTCATATACTCAATGTTGATTGCTAGCTTAGAGGTAAAATTTGCACTGCCATACATAGAAAACGGCAGAGGGTACAGGAAAAAGGTAAAACTCAATCATTTAACTTAAGAGGAGGCGTAATATGAGCTTATTTCCGGTACAGTATATCTTCAGTAATCCAGAAACATTTGATCACAGAATGATGTAAAATGAGTTCAAATATGCCAAGAGACACGATTCAGCCACAGATGAACACTGTGAATCTCTGGTCTGAGGCCTAGGGCCAATTTCTGTGAAACATAACATGCGTGTGCGTGCGTGTGTGTAGAATGAGTTAGCCTTGAGTCCTACACATGGCGGAAAAGGTTTGCAAGGGGACCACTCAATCAGCCTTTAGTGCACTATAATAAAATATTTAAAATGTTCCCAGAATATAATTCTTTAAAATAAAATAAGAAAACAGTAAAAAGCTGTACATGCCCATCTGAACATTATTTAAGTCGTTGAGCAAACCTAGAAAGACACATAACTCAAAGAATTGTAAACAGACTTCAAAATGAAGTCAATCGCATCTGTAACATACAAAGGCATATTCCCCTTTTACTGTCGTAGACTTGCTCTCAAAAAACAAACTTTTGGGGAGAATGTTTAAGTCATCCAAACGCCAAAAAAACCCTTTGGAACACTTTAAAGGCTCAGATAGGTTGCAATATGAAGTGCACATTTAGTGAGTACACAAAGCCTATGAGCAGAATGCAAGCCAGCAGGTCCTATAAATGATAAGGCTGAGAGAGGAACTTACTAAATGGAATGCAATTCTTAAAATAATAATAAAAAAAAAACAAAAAAAAACAACCTGTACAGGCCCATTTTTTGTACATTATTCCAAGTCATTAAATAAACCTTAACTAAAGAGCAAGACGCATAACTCAAAGCCTTTTACAAACCGTTATGAACCACTTCACAATAATGTCAATTGCATCTGCTGCACGAGCTGTAGTCACATTTTTCTTTTAGATTAGCAGTTTCCTTCGCAGAGAATCCACTTTGGGGGAGAACTTTAAATCATCCAACTCCAAAAGCAACTTTTGAAACACTTCAAATGTGTATTTCAATTTTGGAGGATAACTGAGATTCAGCGAGTACACAAACCCCATGAGCAGAATGCAAGCATTAGTGAGTGTTTTACAACCACCCAATACCTCTGTACCATCAATCACAATGACGACATCAGTTGGGGGGGCACCCTCTGCAGCACTGCCCAGCACAAGGATCTTGATCACGCTGTCTTTGATATCTTGTTCGATGACATCCTTGGAAACATCCTGCTAAACACAAAACAAAGAAGTGCCATAGTGGTCAAAAACTGCACAAACTACCAATTCAACAGCTGCCATTGTAAAAGGGGTGAGACAGACAGACAGACAGACACACACACACACACACACACACACACACACACACACACACACACACACACACACACACCTGGTAGTCTTTAATGAGCTCCTCTGTCGATTCTCCCAGGAAATGGATCAGACAACGGATGACCGCATCATGGCTATCGATCTGTCGCTGTATAAAAAAAAGAGCACGAATAACTACAATGCTTACAAATTAAGGGAACAACAAAACAATGAAACTTCATTCCAAGCCAATTATATTTCCGTGAAATCAGCCTGTCAACTTGGGAAGCAACACTGATGGTGAATCCATTTCATCCACTGTTGTGCAAATTTAAAAAGGCAACAGGCGGACATCCTCTAAAAATGAGTGATTCTGTAGGTGGCATCCATAGACCAATTCTCTGTTCTACTCCTTTTAGGCCAAGGTTTAAGTTGCATTTGACCATTGTCTTGTGCCTTGATGAACTTTAAGGTGGTGACTACCACTCCAACTCCCATCCCCATTGACACGGCAGCACACAAGTGAACACTGCACATTGCACACAACGAAATTGCATCTATGCCTCATCCGTCCATGGGGCACCCCTTAATGGCGCCCCAAGGGAGCAGTGCGGCAGGGCGGTACCACGCTCTGGGTACCTCAGTCATGGAGGAGGATGGGGGAGAGCTCTGGTTAATTACTCCCTCAACCAACCTGGCAGGTCCTACGTCGAACCGGCAACCTTTGGGTTACAAGTCTGACACCCTAACTGCTTACCCATGACTGCCCCATGACTCCCTCACTGGAGTCACTCAGATAGTGCAAGATGGCAACTTCCATGTGAGCTGTGGCAAGTGTCAGCTGTGTCCTCTGAAGTATACAGAACATGTAAGAGACACCAAGAGACAGGCTAGGATGTCATGGGACAGGGAGGAGGTAGAACCCAGCAGCAGGATCACTACCTCATCCTTTGTGTAAGGAGGTACAGAAGACACACAGCAAGTTCACTGTAAAATGAGCTAGAGGGGGGCACTGAATTGTACGTTTCTGTTCAAATGGTCAGCGGACACCATTACAGGTAGAAGAGTATTAGGGCCTGATGTCCACACGTGGCCTGTGCTCGCAGCCCACCATCGTGGAGTATAATTTGCACAAGTCAGAGAATATCAAAATTGCCCAACTCACCATTGGGCCCTGCACACTCCACAAATGAGAGCAGGTTCACACTGAGCACCAACTTGACAGATCCTGGAAACAGGCTATAGAACGTTATGCTACCTGCAAAAGCATCTGTGAAGAGCACAGGACGCACACATTTGGCCCGAATACTCTCCATGGGGGGGAGTGCATGTTATCCCATCTCCTCGTGCGTCTTGAATGTTAAGTACACTTCAGAGACAACAGATGTTCTTGCCACAGCTCACATTGATGACCTGAATATCTTGTATGAATTGTTCAATTATTATTATTATTATGATTATGACGATTACTATTACAATATGTGCCACAACTTGGGAAACTCCAGTAAGCGATAGCAATCTCTAGTTCCCTCCAGAGGAGAGACACTTCATAAAATGCAAATGTCAACAAATCAACAGCCAGAATACAAGCAAACCTGTGTATAATATCAAGATACATGCTGTTCCAAATTACCAGATTGATCTCTATTTTTTTTTTTTACCTGACTGAGCAACTCCAACACGCTTTTCATTTTTGCGCCTACAGCCCCACCCTTGGTCTTGAAAATGGTCAGGAGTTTTGGAGTGTAGCAATCCATCTTCGTCAAAAAGGTTTGGTCCAGGCGGATAGCTGTGATCCTCTTGAACTCCTCCTTCACCTAAAAAACAAAGACACAAGCACACAACAACACACAGACACACACATTAAAATGTTTTACCGTAGAAATGGTTTTACAAGCTCATTTTGGATGGATACATCAATGGATTTAAAACCTTCCAAATGAATCTACTTCAAATATCTAATAACCTACAAACTGACATAAAAGTGTGGCACAAACATTCACATTTACCTGAGAGTCATAGAAGAGGGCAGGCCATCTCTCCATGACATCTGGGACAGCAGGCATCTGGTTGACAACCTCCAACCGTCGATATGGGAAAGTCTTCTCCATTTTCTCACTGATAATCTTGTCGTTGTTGGCCTTTTTCACCTCTGTGAGTAGAACCACCCTCTCTTCTTCCATTGTTTCTTTTGTTTCTCCAAGTGGCAATGGCGGCAAATAATTTACTTCAGCCTTTTTTGGTCTTTTGAGGCCTTTGGTACGGGAAGTCATCTTTCTTGAGTTCACCTCTAGCTCTGGACAGGTAATTTGGAGCCCTCTTACTTTTGCCCGGTAATTGCCCATTTTATACTTGATTCTTTGTTGCCATCCATACATGCCATTGAATGAGCCTGGTTCTTTGAGGCACGGATACTTCTCAGCCAAGGCCTCAACTACATTCATCACTTGGATTCCTGATGGGTAAGCTGTGTATTGAAATATTTTCTCCGCTAATTTCTCGAGAACGCTGCTTGTCACTTTCGGGTTGTTTAACAGGGTTCTATTGGCACGGTAAGCTCTGTTTCCAGCCTCCAGCAAGAGCTGAATCTCAAAGGAAAATTGTGGAATTTCAAACCGACTGGGCCATGGTTGGGTACGGTATGATGCAGGACTTTCATCAGATGATGAAGAAAGCAAGACGGTATCCTGGGATGCTAAAGATGTGGATGACATGACGTCTGATTCTGGCAAGTGGTCATCTATCTCTTCCACTGCGCTGAGATTTACAATGACTGGTTCAACTTGGACAACTTTCAGGGTACCCATGTCTTGCACATCTTCTATGGAGGTCAATGTGAAGAACTGACCCCCAAACTCCATATCTTGATACATTAGAGTGAAGCCATCTGGAGTGCTGAATGTGCTCTGGATGGCAAGCTTGAGATCCTGTAGAGAACTCGGGATACCTGATGGCAGAAGCAATTTATGTACTGTATGATCATCAAAGATGATCCGTAGCTTTGCTGGGGTGGACATCTGAGCAGGCAGGGAGACACTGAAACAAAAAGAAAACCCATTCAGTTGATTATGACAAAAAAAGTCAATGACATCCCATTGCTCATTTAAAAGGGAGTGTTGATGTGGTGTTTTAAGGTAACAACTCGTCGTCCTGCGATAGTGTACATAGCCAAGGGATAGAAATCAAGTAATTCTTTGGGCTCAATTATTTGAATGTTGCCTGTGTAGTCTAGCTCATAGCTCCTGAGGTGCTCGTTGTACCATCCATTTAGCAGTTTGACCACAAAGACTATGTTATCCAAAACCAAGATGATCTGAGAAACTTCAGCAAAGTCAGGCAAACCTGCAGTTGAACCATAACATAGCAACATTCCTGGTGCATAGCTTGTGCCTGAGATGGCCACCTTGTTTGAGACATGGACCATTGTGACATTTGGATACTTGCGCAACACCAAGTCTTTAATGGCCTCATTTAGTACATCTAATGTCACTTGTGATGTTTTGGTTACAGACACAGATTGTTTCAGTGCACTCTTCTCATAGTCTAGTCGTGATCTCCATAGGCCCAATAGTGTAACCCAGAAATGTTGAGTACCCTAAAGTTTTATTGCAGAAATATCATCTATGGGCCTAATGGATGGAATTTAGCTTGGTTGCCCAAAGTTGCACTTTGAGCAATTTGCATAATTAGCATAAATATATTGTTAAGGTAAGACCACTACAGGTGAATAGGCTAAAAAATTCAAATAATAGGTATCACCATGAAACTTTCTCAGTTGATTACTGATGATGAGAGAAGAAAAAAATGTATTGGATGTTTTTTGTATTTTGATGTTTAGATATGCAAATGAGGGCATACATTATCAATTATGCGCTAATTTGCATACGCACCAAATCACTTTCATAAGGTGAACTCTTGCTCAAAATAACTTTTATGTGGGTAAAATATGTATATTTGAGTGTTGAGATGGTGAAAACCTTCTGAGGCAGTGGTTCTCAAAGTGGGGCCTGGGACCCCTGGGGGGCTGCCAGGGGGCCCCACGGCAGGCTGGCAAGAAAAGTAAGGCAAAATAAGATGAATAGCCTAATAAATTGAATAACTAAAGTAAGCCAAAATAAACCAAAAATAAGCTGAACTATCCTAGTGGAATAATTCTCTTCCTTACAATGTTTATGTACTATTCTGTCTGTAGTACTTGAATGGGTTTAGGAATGCACCAATTTCATCGAGTTGTGAAACCTGGTGCACAGAAAAAATATTGTGGCACGGGTGCTGCACGGCCCATGTTAGGGGAGCCTTGGCTGGAATCTGGCAGTATATGGGTAGCCTTGGCTGGAATCTAGCGGTATATGGGGAGCCTTGTCATGGTAAAGTTTGGGAACCCCTTCAAGAGGGAGTTTTGACCTGGATACATGACCCGATATATAGGCCTATACATATAGGATATGTATTTATTACATACAGCGTGTAGCACACGCATACATTCAGTGTAGCAGAACTATATAGGCCTACAGTATGTCTGTGTACACAAACACAAAATAACTATACAAGAGAAATTTACTGTTCTGAGGAAAGGCTTTAAGGCCTAAAATAGCACATACGTTTTTGGAACAAAATATGATTGTAGCAGACTTTCACTATACAACATGCAGAATAACTACAGTATGCACACGCACGCACGCATGCACACACACACACACACACACACACACACACGGGTGTCTCTGAACAACTCTCCATTGACCTTGACACTGACAAAAGTTATCTGGAGGTTTATGTCACCTTCATATGGTAAACCCATGGCTCCAAATATATTTGTTCTGTGGGTAAAGCATATGTACTTGGTGGTTGAGTTGGTGAAAACCTTTTGAAGGACCTGGTCAAGAGGTAGTGTTGAGCCAACATCACACAAAATAACATGCGCATTAGGCCAGTGATTGCTGCAGGATACACATGTGCTGAAGAAAATACCGTGAAAGTATGGGGATGGTGAAGGCTATGTGGTTTTTCCTAAATATGTGTGTGCATATACAGTGGTATACAATAATTTAATGATTGGGCACCCCTTTTGAAAAACATTATTGGTTTGTCTGTTTATAGTTTTTTAAAGCAATTTCGTGTTAGCATTATGTTAAACAGTATGGAAAGAACAACATTTCAGATGTGAAATCACTTTTATGGGCCCAGCAGAATCAATTGTACATGTAGCCTAAATATTCTAGTAATATTTTTTGCTAATGCAATGGGCTGTGGATGGTTCTATAAACAGTCAAGTCCCAGAAGTCTTGGCATTTTGAATTTGAGGTGGTGTGGATAGTCATTGGTAAAAATACTGTCAGCATTCTTGTCTTCCTTCCATTTGTTTTATTTTTTAAGACAGGGATGACTATTCCACAATGTACTTTTGCTCCTACATGAAATACTGGGTGGATTTTGAACAGTGCTTACAACCTTTGCTCTACAGAAGTCTCTAACCCAGCCATGGCTTTACTTCAACTGTGCAATTGTGTGACTATTGACTATTGATTCTTTTGAAGAATCTTCTGGAGTTTCAGAGGAGTTAATGAAGTCATCTACTTAAGTAAGGTTTATTATACCTAGCAATTCAGCCTCTTAACACAATCCTTCTGCCCAATTCCATTGAGCACAGGTATGATTTACAAAACCTACACCACAAAAACCATTACAGGTGTGTGTGTGTGTGTGTGTGTGTGTGTGTGTGTGTGTGTGTGTGTGTGTGTGTGTGTGTGTGTGTGTGTGTGTGTGTGTGTGTGTGTGTGTGTGTGTGTGTGTGTGTGTGTGTGTACTGTAGTTATTCTGCATGTCGTATACTGAAAGTCTGCTACAATCATATTTTGTTTCAAAAACTTATACAGTATGTGCTATTTTAGGCGTTAAAGCCTTTCCTCAAACCAGTAAATTACTCTTGTATAGTTATTTTGTGTTTGTGTACATAGGCATACTCTACTGAATATAGTTCTGCTACACTGAATGTATGTGTGTGCTGTATACACGCGTTATGTAATTAATAGCCTATATGTAGGCCTATACAGTATATTGCACAGGGCATATATCCAGGTAAAAAAAACTCCTCAGAAGGTTTTCACCATCTTAACCATCTTTCCACCATCTTTTTCTGTGCACCAGGTTTCACAACTCGATGAAATTGGTGCATTCCTAAACCCATTCAAGTACTACAGACAGCATAGTACATAAACATTGTAAGGAAGAGAATTATTCCACTAGGATAGTTCAGCTTATTTTTGGTTTATTTTGGCTTACTTTAGCTATTCAATTTATTAGGCTATTCATCTTATTTTGCCTTATTTTTCCTGCCAGCCTGCCGTGGGGCCCCTGGCAGCCCCCCAGGGGTCCCAGGCCCCACTTTGAGAACCACTGCCTCAGAAGGTTTTCACCATCTCAACACTCAAATATACATATTTTACCCACATAAAAGTTATTTTGAGCAAGAGTTCACCTTATGAAAGTGATTTGGTGCGTATGCAAATTAGCGCATAATTGATAATGTATGCCCTCATTTGCATATCTAAACATCAAAATACAAAAAACATCCAATACATTTTTTTCTTCTCTCATCATCAGTAATCAACTGAGAAAGTTTCATGGTGATACCTATTATTTTAATTTTTTAGCCTATTCACCTGTAGTGGTCTTACCTTAACAATATATTTATGCTAATTATGCAAATTGCTCAAAGTGCAACTTTGGGCAACCAAGCTAAATTCTATCCATTAGGCCCATAGATGATATTTCTGCAATAAAACTTTAGGGTACTCAACATTTCCGGGTTCATGAAATCACGACTAGACTATCATGGAAACTAAGTGCAGTCATGAGTTGGTGTTTATTGGCGAGGGATAACAGTATGTTCCTAAAACAGCCTGTCTGTCGGACAATTTTCTTGAAAAAGCTATGCTTCGCTTCGAAGCGCATTGTCCACAAGGCAGACAATGGTCCATATTCCCTTATGAGCTCAGTATAATGCTCGATGAAATGGTGTTTGGGAATTAGTTTGTCTTGGGGGAATACATCCAGGAATCTTTGCCGGTGTTCAGCGATCTTGGTGTCCAAGTAGCAGATGCTTTCCTCTGTGTGAGCTGGGGACATAACCAGCTCCACTATATCCTTTAGAACCATTAGCACCTGCCATACTGGATCACTCTCAGGGACTCTCAAGCCAATCAAAAAAGGCAAAAGACGCAGCAGGCACCAATTTTCATGGGCATTCCCTCCTACTGATCTTTTTGCAGCGAAATTGGCCTGGACCAAATGTGGGCGATTTGTTCGGTCAGTCCACTTGTAAGGGAATTGAGCGAGTAAGTTATTGAATTCCACCAAGGAAAAGTACTTGTTCTTGATGAACGCATTCAGTGACAATGCCAGCTCTAGGGGAACAATACCCTCAAGGAGGTTGTGTAGCACATCAGGAGGGTAACCAGACGTCACATCAAAATGACACAGCTTTTCAGACAGAGCACACTGTTTCTTCACCCCATAGCATGGAGTAAGAGAGGGACTTGATAAAGCTGTCTGAACATGCAAGGTGTGCTGCTCTTTACTTCTTCTCTGAAAAACTCCTGATCTCACCTCTGTTGTCTGAAATGTAGAGCGCTCTCCTAGACAAAATCGACAGACATGAGGTCCTGAAAAACTTTCAACGAATCCTGCCACAGCATGAGCACCCAAATTGTCAGCCACTACGCTCACCACACTGCCTTTGACCACTTTCCCAAAACTTGGAATAAAAAGACCATCTTTCTCTAGGCTTTGAAGATCCCGCAATAGTGGCTCTAGCACTGTCTGAAATCCAAACTGTTTGGTGTCACTGGCCTTACAGAGAATGGCTAGGTATATACTTGTCAATGCCGATCTGGCAAGTGCTGGGATGTTGCCCAACACCCAATACACCGCAGTGATTTTGTGTATCTTGCGGGATGTCCCAAGCGGACAGCAGATCTCAAAGTCATCTATGTAGAGGATAAGACTTAATCTGTCTTCGTCAGCAGAGAAAAAGTCATTTTTCTGAAAATGAGACCCATCTTGAAATGACTGATACTTCAATGCACAGTCCGAGCTCCTTGTAGCAAATAGGTGCTTTTCTGGAAAATTCTTAAGAATCTGGGACAAGGATTGCAGTATAGGGATATACTGGAATGTTTTATTTTCCTTCCTGTTCAGAATGTATTCTTTTGGCTCCACAACTGAAAAATGTGACTTCATATATTCCCTCCTCCTATATGATGTTGTAAAAGGACCAGCTTTCCTTAAAGCTGAACTAATAGGGTGTGACTCACACAAGTTGCTCACCAAATCACTTAACAGAACTGAGTCAAAGTCATGGTTGTGTTTTTTGAAGGTGGACTCGATAACGTCTCTCAAAACAGGTCCAGATGAAGAGCAGGATATGAACTGTAACTCATCTACAATCTCATCAATGCACTTGTTCGGCACATTGTAACAACTCTCCAATTTTAGAAAGAGCAGTCCAAGTCTATCCTGTATAACTTCAGACAAATCCTCACGTGGTTCCACAAAAACCTCTGTATCCTCTTCAGAACTCACTGGATCATGTTGGATAATGGGAGTATCTGAATGCGTTTTCAAGACCTCAGGTTTAAAGTCTTCAAGCGAGTGCTGACCATGTTTCCTGCTCTTGTGAGAACAAAAGGTTGAATAGATGTTTGTACTGAAGCTACAGTCTTTGAATACACACTGAACAACTTCAAAACTCCTCAAATGACTGTGTAAATGTTCAAAATACTGTTTCTCTGAAGAGAAGGAAACTGAACTGCAGCGCTGACAACTGAACGAAACTACCACATTTGGTGCAACTGATTCCACATGATGACGGGATAAATGGATCTTGAGAGCATTAAACGTTCTGAATGAACAAGGACAATTAGCATATAGGCAAGGTATTGATTGAGTACGGCCACTGTTTCCATGTTTGAGTCTGTAGTGCTTGAAAAGATCAACCCTTTTATTTGAGGCAAAGCTACAACTTTTACACAGCCACCTCATGGTGGGACACCTAGGGAGAAAAATAGAAACAATTTCTATAAATACTGTACATTTCTGGTGCAGATGCATGCATGCACACACACAGACAACTAATGTGCACAACACACAATCATGGTGTGTTGTGATAGGGTGGTCAACTTACCCTTAACAGGGTGCCTCATGAGGGGTAAAATGTCCAGCTCTTCCTATAAAACAATTAACACAGTGTACCATTAATTAATAATGTGCACAATAAACATCCTGAGTTCAAAAATGAAAACGTTTCAACATTTTGAGTTAAAAGTGAAAACAATGCACAAGGATCTCTGATGACGATAGAGGGATAACGGTAGACCTATGGCATGCATGCATTCTTGGAAAATGCCAGGGATCTTGAATTTTTGTTTGGGCAATGGTTATTTTGTGAACTAGTGCATTCTATTGAACACTTGCGCCCATGATGCTTGCATCATTAAGTGTTCTTGGCATTATTAGCAATTGGACAGGGTGGCCACCATGGAAAATGGCGTCCTTCTTGGATTTTTGCGAGTGCCTTATAATGAACATATGTGACAATTTTCATGCTTGCATATCAAAGTCAACTATTTTTGGCCTTAATTACAATTGGAGAGAGTGGCCATCTTGAAAGATGGTGGCCATCTTGGATTTTAGTGTGTCCAACGCACTTTATTGAAAGAGTGCATTCTAATTAAAATATGTGCCATTTTTCATGCTTGTATACCAGTGAATTATTATTGACCTCATCTTCTCTGTATAGGGGGGGACTTAGGTTATAAGGAGATTGTGAAAAGTGATTCTCCTCTACTGGTTGAACCCAGTGGTTTTCAACAGTGGTTTTCAAAGTGGGGGCTGGGGACCCCACTGGGGGCCGCAATGAGGTGCTAGGGGGGCAGCGGCAGATTGGCCCCCCTAAATATTTCAATGAATGAAATAATTGATGTACACCGAAAATACTATAACACTATTCCCATTGGTTAATATTAAGAACTATAACATTATATTGCATTTCTGAACATAACACTGAGCAACAGACCGAGACTAATGGTTGTGAAAGGGTACAGTACGCACAAAAACAGTGTGGCATGACACATAAGGGGCCTTGGCTGGAATATCGCAGAATATGGCCTTGCCATGCCCATTGTAAAGTTTGGGAACTCCTGGTCTAATAGCTAGGGTGAAATAAAGACAGGGAGCCATTTATGTTGGAACTAGCTTCCTGTTCAAATTAGATGTAGATTTAAAAAAAAAAAAAAAAAGTGAACATGTAGGCTACAGCACACAACTTAGACTAGACACTAACTAGACAAGTGTTTGATGACGGGGGCCACGATTTCACTGTTTATTTTATGTCTTAATATGATTACGGTCAGGTGTGCTGTTAAGCAAGCTGATAATGGTTTCTAATACAGTTTATTTAGGAATGTTCATTCTGCTATAAATCAATCTTACTTATCGATTGCAAGTGAGATACCAGACGCCAAACATATCCTAGTACCGGTATACAAACATTTTATTAACCTAAAACAGTTGGCCCACACAACCACGAGGTCAGCGCCATCTTATATGATCATAACGGCTAACAACTAGCTGATTCTAAAATCGGTTTCTATTAGACGCCTGTTCATGGCTCAGATCATTCTTCTTCTTCAACCCTCACTCCGATCCATTTATCTACTTACACCTGCTTTAATACAAATTAACATGTTTAATACTCTCGTCATCAGAATCAAAGCCGTGCTCATTACACTAACCAGCAAGTTGTACCATTTCAGTGACCATTTCTGATGTAACAGTTCATTCCAACACTCAGCATAGTCCGCGGCCGCCTATCCTCTTGCTTTTTAAGGCATAATACATAGTCTTTCCCGTAAACCCCTGACCTTAAATAAGTGAGTGGTAAATGCTGATTGTGTTTAATCGATTCGCAACTGAAAATAACTGACGTAATATGATTCCCAGCCATTACAAACGACAACGTAGCCTTCAACTAGAACACATTTGGTTTGCTAGCAACTCCACCAGCTAACTAACCACCCGCGAAAAACAGCTCACAATCTCCTCCGTTATTGTTAAATCAGTAACTATTTCACTCAATATTTCGTCTTAGCACCACTGTCCTACTTTCAATGCAGCAGGGATGTCAAATCGCCGCATCAATAGCACGAAAACCCACCCAGATACCACTATCGATATGCTGCAATATTACAGTAGCTACTTACCCCAAATTGCGTTCAGATGAAGTAGCAAAACAAGCAAGTAGCAAAACAAAATTGAACTGATTTGAGTGCGCTTACCTTAACCGTGATGAATTTCCACACTTTCAAACGTCTGGAAAGGGGAAGCGCCGACGACCAACAATGAATTGAATGCACGTTAAGTTTCACCCACGACGACTACCTCAAAATCTAACTTTGAATCAAGTTCATCAGTCCCACTCACTGGGCATGCGACCTGGGCATGTGTAACGTCTGACGTCACACCAGCGTTCTACTGGCAACATTTAGGCTACTTGCATTTCTGAAGTTAATGTAATGATCACAACATTGCAGTACTTTTTACTGCCGTTATCACAGTTAAATTTACTGGATGTATTTAACTAAATGTGAGGACACATAATTACACAGAAATGTCAAGCATTACACTGAAATACACATGACATGTTTGAGTAATTCTCCGAATTGATACATTCATGTAGAAATTACTGTATTTGTGCCAAAATATTGACCGAGCAAGAAGCAACATTGACTGGGAAGTACTTGGTGCGTGTCTGGGCTGGGGCCAGATCAACCACAACAGCTGTAATATTTGATGATCACAGAGTATGAATGTACAGCAGTGGTGATGAAATCAATGCTCTTCCTCCCATCAGTAGTGCTATTAGAGGGCACATTCAGAGAGGGGCATTTCTAGTTCATAGAGTCTGCAACATACTTGCAAGAACCAAGGACCCCAAAATAAGGCATGAGCCTAAGCAACATGGGTGGCAGGAGCACACATCTTGCATACTCCTGCCATTAAAATGCCTGAAACCGTAATCATAAGGTGTGCTTAAATTATGTAAATGTGTAGGACAGTGTGAAAATCGAAAATGCTGCTGGAGTTTCACGGACTATATATTGCCAAGGAAAAATGAGGAGCCATTTTAAAAACACATCCCACTAAATTGCATGCATACACAAATTCAGTACAAAAACAGAAAATACTGTGTGTACATTATGTGTTATCTTCCACCTTAATTAATGTTACAATGTTCCACCTAAGTTAATTTATTGTGTTTTGGGCGTAATTAAGCCAAGGCCTTTATCATGGCATTTATTCATTAAATGTTCATGATATGATGGTCCCTAAAGTGTTAAGAAATATTAAATGTTAGAAATGTTAGATTTACATTTATAGTGGCAGTTCCTTATTCTTAACAATGATCTAATGGGCAAGCACATGGCTGAGTTCTTCAGAATAGGAAAAATACCTTGACCTTTTAAGGACAGTACTGACACAAATAATCATAGTAACATGAGCAAATAACTCCTCGTGCCATAATTGATCATTTGTCTCTCATTTTTACAATGGAAGTCTTCTAACATTCATCAGAATAGCAAATTTGACCTTGGCAATGACCTTTTAAGGTCAAAATCACACATCCTCCTCATGTAATTGTCAGAATTGAATTCCTCTCCAAAAATTGGTCAGAATTGATGTATGGCATGTGTATGAACAGTTTAAAAGTAAAAAAGACAGATATTTGTCATAGGCAATGGCGGCCATATTTGGCGGCCATATTGTGAAAAATCTGGCACTATGGTGGACGAGCACCTCCGTGATTTTTTATGTCTAGGAACCCACTAACTCAATTCCAGTGAGAAACGCCCCCAACTCAAAATTGCGAACGGGTCTACATGGCTGGTCCAGGACTACTATGAACCATACACCAAAAGCCTTTTGTGTCCCTACTCTCCTGACTCGAAGATTTATTGTTTCGTCTGTTTGCGCGCCTCAACAAGTGTGTCATACAGTAGCTACTCCTCACATAAACACTGGTCAGACTACATTTCTTCAAGTGTACCGTATCAGGCTTTCGCTTTCACAGGGTGCGCTCAACTGTCCATTCTGCATGGGAAGGATAGCTGAAGCTTCTGAATTTGCTGGTGAGATTTTATCACTTTCTCAATGTACTTGAAATGAGTTAGATTCCTACTCACCAACCCTCAGATTTGTTCACACGTCCCGATGCAGAATTGTTTTCGTTAATCTGACTCCAAATTTTTGCGCATCCAGATCACGTCGGGGTCACCACTGTAAAAGTATAATAACTTTTCCCTCCACTTTATTCCTAACCAACGACGGAAAGGAGTGGGCATTTGAAACAGAAGCAGTGTTAACTTGACACAGGAAAGGCAAATGGCATGATACAGATGAGGAGATGCAAATGAATGAATGTTATATGACAATTTAATTATCAACTGCAAGGTAGGCTAACATTACATTTAACTCAAGGCTACTGTAGGTTACATAGGATACAGTGAAATCAAATACAGTTTACCTATGATAGATAGACAGAGAGAGAGAAAGAGAGAGGGAGAGAGGGAGAGAAAGACAGAGGTTGGAGCCCCTTTAGAGATGGAAAGAGACACCCAGAGGAATTTCTAAGGTGAGCTTATATACGGCAACCCCCCACCCAAAAAGTGTCCTTTGTCTTGCTAGGGCCAGTGGCACCACGGGGGATGCCACATCTTCAGTGGGGGGAGAGCTAGCACAAACAGGCCCAAACTCTCCTTGAGATAGCATCAACAGTGTAATTCAGGGGGGGGCAATTATTTTGACCCAAGGGCCGCATTGGGTTTAGAAAGTTGACCGAAGGGCCAGATGTCGTAAGCAACTTGCCCGTGACGATAATAAGAAATGCTGTACGCCAACATAATTACACCTCTGTCACTTATATCCTTCTTGCTAATTGTATCTAGATGTAAACTTAAGTAATCTTAGGTTTCCAAGACCCTTGTTTTAGGTAGCCAATTTAAGAATGAGTGACCATATGAATCTGCATTTTTTTCTCGGAAAGGCTCTGAGGGCCGCATGAAATGGCTGAGCGGGCCGCATGTGGCCCCCGGGCCTGAGTTTGCCCACGTCTGGTGTAATCTGAGTCATTCAATAATCTCCATATTTACAGTTTGGCTAATTTGGTTATAGGGTTGTGCATCTGTGTGAAAAAGCAGTCAAAGTTACAAAAATTGTGTATTAGCGAACAGAAGAAACTGATGGGCATGGGTTAGTTTACAGCTTTATTCTTTCTTTCTTTCTTTCTTTCTTTCTTTCTTTCTTTCTTTCTTTCCTTCTTTCTTTCTTTCTTTCTTTCTTTTTCTTTTCTATTCTTTAACCCTCCCCCCCCCATCTTATCCTAATAGTTATTGCTGTGTTGTAAGGTGTCTGTTGTAGGACGGAAGGAAAAAATGCAGGGTTGTCGAGTACTTAGAGGCCTAGGTCAAGCTTAGCGTGAGCAATGCAAGTGCTTTCTATCTTTTGAAGTGCCCAGAAAATCAGACAGAACACATCAGTAAATCAATGGTCTAAATCAGGGATTCTTAACCATAGGGCCGCCGCGATCACAACCTCAGCCGCAGTCAACTTTCAGTTTCGCACCATTGGGCCGCTTGGGCCGTGGGACCGCTAATCAAATAGACTACTAGTGTGCGTATTTTCCCTCAAACGCAACTCTGTCATAACGCAATGACCACACGCATTTTTGTTGTTGGGGGAAGATTCATGAAGAACAAGGTAACACCCTTTGCAGTGGTCTATTTGCAAAAAGAGAAATTACCAACCGGTTATGGTTCCCAGCTGATTTGGCGACGTCTTCTGTGTCCTAATATCCTCATGTTTTAGTAGTTAGAAATAATGTGTTCGGTTAGGCTACTCAAAATAATTCTATTTACTGAATTGTCCAAGTGTCCCCAACATGATAGTCTTTTCACGAATTTTGTGTGACATTGGAAAGTTTTCCGTCCGAATTTCTGTTGTTCCCCCGCTGCATTTCCACTTGTATAGAAAAGCGTCTTGATTTTAGGATCAGAAGATTCATTACAAAGCGCTAGTCAAGAGCTGTCACGCAAACTTTGAGCTGTCAGAGAGGCATTCAAATGTGTGAATGACTCTGATGTGCTATATTGTGAGTGGATTTGCTGAGTGATATTAAATGAGATTATTGGCCTTAATTAATATAGGGCTATTCCTTGTGTAAAAAATAATTCAGTAATAGTCTAACCTATTATATATTAGCCTATATTATCATAATATAATATAATATAATATAATATAATATAATATAATATAATATAATATGATATAATATAATATAATATAATGCAAAGTAATGTAATGTAGCCTAATATAATGTAAAATAAAAATATATACATGGGTAACATGGGCCCTGGGACACTGTGCACTAGAAAAAATGGGCCTCGATGTCAAAAAGGTTAAGAATCCCTGGTCTGAATGAAGTCAGTTTGTAACTCTGTGTCTATAATGGTGTTACAATACATTTCAAAATAATACCACTTGAAGGAATTGCTTGAAGAAGGTCATAGACCGAAACGTCGCAAGTAAAAAATCTGCAAATGTGAACAGGTGCAGCGGGAGCTTTTTTGTCTCAATGTTGGTGACCCAGTGGTTCCACTCCTATGCACCTGGCAAAAGGAGGTGTGCAAGAATTCTAAAAAATGCCACTGTCATTTATTAAAAATAAAAATAAAAAACGTGCAGAATTTCCAGTGACTCATCATCTTTATTATGATAACATGTAATGCATCCTAATGTAACAAAACAGCAGCAACAAGTCAACAAAATAAATGGAGGCTGTGAGGTTGCCACTAAATATTTAAGACAGGTTGATAGGTGCTTCGTTCTTTTCCTTCTTCTTCATTAGTGTTTCACCAGGGCAGGGGTTGTCCTTTGTAGTCCAGGAGGGCTCCGTTGTGCTTCTCTGTCAGCTTCTCAATGACACCCAGCATGCCACTCACACTCTCAGGAGCATCTATCTCCCCCTTGTGAACAATAAAGGAAACACAGTCAGAGCCTTGCATGCTATTACAGGTGTATTTTATACTAGGCTATCTCACACCCAACTATTTTAGCCAGTCACAGACTTAAAATGTAAAAGTTCAATGTAAAGCAAGGTTGTAGTACGCCGATGACCTCCCTTTTAATCCTTTTTCATTTCAAGACATTTCGGGCCAACACGGCCCCTTCTCAGACACTCTTTACAGGATCTTAACTTGAGGTGTACTCACTTTTGTTAGATGTTGTAAAACATTAATGGCTGTATTTTTGTTTTTTTGTGAGTGAACAACAAAGTTAAGTGGCTATATGTTGTTAACAGGTCTCTAATCATTGTGTCGAAGTGAATTTTCTTTAATGTTGTCCTATGAAAAGATAGATACATCTGCAGAAATGTCAGGGGTGTACTCACTTCTGTGGCACACTGTATCATATAGTATCATATAGTGTAGGCCTACAGTCCATGCTGTTACCGTTACAGTATGTAGTCTATGCAATCAGAACCTTGTGTGCCACTAAATTATTAAACAGTAGCCTACAACAAATAGCCTATGATATTAGGCTACTGCCACACTCTGTCAATGGCAGGCACTTACATACATACTGTAGAAGTAATATACAAAATAAAAATAAAGTCAGTACTTCTCTTTTTCATTAATTGCTTTATTATATACACTGTGTTCTTATTGTAACTAAGTGTATGGTTTAGTGCTGTTGTCTTCCTCATTTGCTTCTAAATGTTCTTTCTGATCCTTCAACGCAGTCTCACCCCAAGTAGTCAATTTCTGACTACCTTGGACCAGACTGCAATTTTTGACGTCTTGGGTATTCCTTCCACGTCACATTTTGACTATGTGGCCTAACCCTAAACCTATTCCTAAACCTAACCTCAATGACGTTATGCTGCCACAAGGGGGCGCCTTTGAGGACATAGTCAAAATGTGACGTGGAAGGAATACCCAAGACGTCAAAAATTGCAGTCTGGTCAAAGGTACTCAGATATTGACTACTTGGGGTGAGACTGTGTAAGATCCTTTGCCAGAATTCTGTACCTACAGCACTTTGGTTAGTGTTGGTTATCCAAGTGTGCCACAGACATGACCTGATTTGACACAGTATCACTCCGGGTATTGGAGAGGGCCGAATGTGAGTGACTCACGTCAGCCTCCCATATCATTGCCCTGTGGTTGTTAGTCCCGTCAGCACCCCCCATGCCTGTGCATACCCCTCCCCATGTTCGTGCCCTGGTGTTAGAGAGATCTCGATAGTTTTCGATAACTCCCATCAGTCACCCCACACCCATCCCCTTTCAGCCCCACGCCCTCCTATGGCAGTCTCCTGGCAGAGCCGGTTTACCAATAGGCTGACTAGGCAATTGACCAGGGCCCATCCAACAGTCAGCCCCACCATGGTTAATATACCAGCATGAACATTTCAAGCGGCCTCATGTCAGTAGTTTGCCTAGGGCCCCCAAATGGTCAGAACTGCAGCTGGTCCTGGAGAGGGACCAGTTTGGGAGGGAGAGGGACCAGTTTGGGAGGGAGAGGGACCAGTTTGGGAGAGGGAGTTTGCAGCGGGACTTACGTCAGCTCCACCCAAGTCTGTGCGCACCCATCCGGGGTGCAGGAGAGTGAAAAGGATCCCGTCCCCCTTGAATTCCTCCGCGTTACACACTGTCATCATGTTCAGAGCTGCCTGAGAGGAGAGACGAGAGAGAGAGAGAGAATGTGCGAGTGAGTGTGAGAGATAAATGTTTCATTTTGAAGGAGGTTGACGAGGGCCAGTGTGTTGAAATTATTTGCAGTGAGCGCATGCAGCTTCAGCTGAGTCAAGCAGGCACCATGGAAGAAGTTAAGAGTAGCCTAATCATTCATTTGAATCCCCCCTAAATGCCCTTAGATTAAAAAGCAAATGAAATTTTATCTCAAGTGGGAACCATAATTAGGGTTGTTTGGGTCTAGGTTTGAAGGAAACTATTTTTGAACAGTCATTGCCAGTCGGGCTATGCAAGTGGCCTATCAAAGTGAAATTCAATATCAAAGTGATATTGTCAATATTACGGCTGACTCACGTCTGACTCGATCCAACCACTTCCTTACAGTGAGAGTGTGAATATAGTATATCTGGGGCCAAGTGGTGAGGCAACATAGGCGATAACAATAGCTTGTGACCTTGCCGTGGCTCAAACAGTATGCACTGCACTGCTACACCGGTGACCCGGGTTCGACTCTGACCTGGCTCCTTACCCAGTCTTTCCCTGTCACTCTATCCCCACTCACTTCCTGTATTTTCAACTGTCCCATCAAAAAAAGCTCAAACAAGCCATCTTTAAAAACAATGGCTTGTTTGACTTCCCCTCTACTCTCCTCCACAGTCCTTGTGGGGAGGGCATTCTGGCACATCAGAAGGCTCTTTTCCACTGCTCGTTTTCTACCCAGTACAGCTCGACACAGCAAGACTCGGACGCCAATTGTTGCGTTTCGATTGAGCACGACACAGCTTGACTCAGCTCGAAAATCAGCCAGCTGGCAGAAATGAGCTGAGTCTGTCTTTCACTGCCTACTACCTAGAATTTGAGACAGCTCGTCCACACCGGTGAATCCAAAAATAATCATGGCGGCCACCAGATCAACTCTCTTGGAATGCTCTCAAGTTTGACATGGTATTATTTTGATATGAAAATCCAAGGCAGGAGTCAATATTGTAGTATCCCAGTGTGATGTTGTTGAAACGATGTACACTATAGCCTATTTCAATAGGTGAGATATCTGTCAGCTTCACGTTAAGTCAACTGGCCTACGTAAAGTAATGCTATGCTAATTGACAACGGCAACTCCAGCCATACACCGGGTAACACGGATTGTAATGGAAACACAAATCGGTCTGGTTTAACAGCACCACTCAGCCTCACCACTCACCACACAGCATGGCGGCTGGTAGTCTGTCAAACAGGGGAGGCTGATCAATTACAATATGTCCAGAACGCAAAAAAAAAGGGGGGGGGGGGTGTTAACCAGTTGATCAGACACACCACGAAAGCTCAAAAGAAACGGTTGTTCTTCCCTGTCTTTTTCACCAAGTCAATATTAGGCAGTGCTCTGCTCTGCTCCTTGATGTTCATTTTCTCCTCATAAGGACTAATGAAATTCACCAGAATTTAATCCACAATGCTTGCCATTTTGCATAGCTCTCTAACTTTCTTGCAAGCTAGCCCCCTCGAAAAGTAGGCAACCTCATATTTTGGAATTGGGAGATTAAAAAGGATAAGGAGGACGTGCTACTATTAAGACTTTATTCGCAACACTAGATTTACAAGAATATGTACACAAAACTGGAATGTACCGCAATGAATAGCTTCCTCACTGGTTACCACGATGAGACTTCTCTGTCAAATTAATAACATATCCGCATGTCAAGTACTGACACGAATTTCTTTTTCATGGTTCTCCCAATCACAAGTCGGAGCTCCAGTCTCCTGTCCCGATCACGCCCATCTCCCTTCACTCCCACTGAGGCTCAGTCCTCCAAATCAAAAAAATATCTGGGCAATAACCAATGAGTGTTTAGCATTTTGCCATTGACTAAGCACATAATCACACATGCCATTGAAGTCCAGTGAGACTCCACTCACTAATGTTGTCATGAGGGGGGAAAAACTTCAAGCAGAGGTTAGATGAACCACAGAATCTTATTACTGCCTGATTTTATCATGTTGAGCATTAGTATGCATCTATGGAGCTGGATATGAAAAAGCAATGTTATAAAGTTGGATAACGCATTAATCTACTGTAACAGATTTGTATGAGACAGAATAAGAGAGTGAATGTATTTTGTCCCCTCGGGGCTTTCCGTAGGTCTGTGTACATCAACTCTCGTGCCCATTTGTCTCTCTCTGACTTCCGGATGAAGTAAAGCAGATCTGAAGTTTCTCCCTCTGAATCCAGTGTCCAGTTATTAAATATATTATTATGACAAAGTGCCAACGCTCGGTTACACTATTAAAAAATAACACTGTTCACCGTGATTTCGCACAGGAGGCTCCGCCGCTCCGCCTCCCTTGTACTCCTAAAGGAATCGCCTCACCACACAGCATGGCACAGCCGGGATGTATGTGGAAAAACGCCTAAAGCTGCAATCTCGGCCAGATGGGCGCTAGTGCTAGACAGTGAACTCCAAATCATCTCACATCACGTTGAGGGTCTCTTAAAGGAGCACCATGTAAAATTGTTGACAGAGTACTGTAGGTATTGCAACTATGCTCCTCATTGAAATTGTGCCAGCTTAATGACAAATTTGGATATTTACATGAATATTAATAAATAATAAACTAATATTTTCTAGTATGACCAAAGGACGGTGAGCTTTGCCGCTAAAAATGCCCATTTCTGGAAATTCAAAATGGCGGACCATGGAGAAGATCCCCCTTTTTATGTATGAAAAATGCAATTTTCCCATGATGAATACTCAATATTTGTGAATGGACTTTGTGAATTCTGGACATGACCTACTAAAATATTACACAGTGCACCTTTAAACAAGGACAGATTACTACACAGGTCTACAGGTCCCGGTCCGTGTATTTTTTCGTTCATTCATTATTATATGTCGCACGAAAAATGAAAAAGGACTCATTTGTGATGTTTTACGCTTGAAAATCACATGTGAAATGAAATCCAGCGCCATGTTTTGATATATGTTACGTATTGAAAATGAAACACTGAAGTGTAGAAAAAAGAAAAAAGTATTGAATAAAAATGCCCTTCAAGTTGCGTCTTTCGTTGATGTAGGACCACGAATTTGGGTGACCTGGAAGGGATCCTGGAAGTATAGCCTACTGTAGGCTGTCCAACTTTGCCAGCATTGTGGCTACACTATTCCGAAACGTTGCTGCACTGCAAGGACGTGTCTGCTCTATGATGTATGTGCGAAGAATATTTTGTGATGCTGAGTCACTACCTCGTGAGATGATTTCGTATACATAATATCCCAAGCGCAAGGGCGCATGCATGCGCCACCACCATATTGAGTAGGGCACCCTTTGTGTGGAGTAGAAGATAGATTTACTGTTTCTATGCTGCAATTTAGTTGGGAGTCCATGTGATTATTTATGCCTATCCTTCTCACTTGATTGTGTTTGCATAGCGCCCTAATAACAGACGTGTGTATTTGTGGTTCATTCATGAGCATCACGTACAAACATAACATTTTCCCCTTTGCTCAATCAAGGTTTGCAAATTATGTTATTTGACATCTTTTCACATTTTATGAAAATACACGCAAGCAGTGAAGGACAGAAGCGCAACGGGAAATTTGACGTTGAGGATTAATATAACTGTCATTGATTCAGAGAGGTTTTTGACACTTCTGATGATCAGCAACCTTCATTTTCTCAGATCATCTCTGGGCTGTAGATGCAGTCTGGAAGCATCCTACCACTAATGCCCTAAATACACGTCTACATAAACAGTGGTAGTTTTTTTTTGAGTGCTCGAAAAATCGTGCGCACCAGCTCTCCAAACTCGCAACTCGCGCGTCAGTGCTTCAAACTCGTGAGCAAAAGAATTGGCCCCCCACTCAATTTTGTTGCTTTGATGTAGGCTATTATTCAGGTCCGTTCACACGTAGCCTACATATTTCACCTGCTAGATAGCTAATAAGCAAATGGTGGCAAAATAAGAGAATAAGAATCAAAGCATCATTCAGTAATTATATGGCAGTCACATTAAGCCTACCACTGCTTTGGACTAATTGTTTTCTATGGTAGCCTACTGTATATCCTCGGTGTGGAAATGTTCAGTGAGCTATGAAGGCTATCGATTTAACCAAGGAGCCTTACTGATATAATTATGTCCATAAATGGAATGTTGCTCATTCAACAACGTTCTGCAAGCTCCAAGAGGCTGGCCATATCACTTGCGCCACGCATACATGCTAGGCCTGCACATGCGAAGGTTGTGTTTTTTTTATTCTTCTACTTTACCTTTATATCCCTGGCTGGATTTCTGGAGCGTCTTTTCTATGCTCCATGGTTGCTATAGGCCGGTACCTTCGCTGGTGCGAGTCAGACGGCAAATATCCTTCCGGGTAAACTATGGCGTCAGTCAAATGAATTTCAATAAATGATTAAACAAATATTACTAATTGAAAATCGATCAAAAATTTTGCCAATTTACCAAATACTATTTTCATATGAGGCAACACATGCTGAAAACCAAAAACAGCCGTTTCTGTTTTCATTGCTTTGAACAAAACAAGAAGTTTCACCCTTTTTTCAATTTCATTTTTCATTCCAAAATACAATAATGAATGAACGAAAAACTACACGGACCCAGTGCCAGGCCTAGGGGTCCAAAGGCCAAGGGGGCCCTGAAGACCAAGTCTCCGCACTACAGAAAAACACACAATTATAGGTCTATGTTTGTGTTTAAATTGCATTTTAAACTGTATTTTCAGATTTTTAGGGGAGAAACTCACCCACAAACAACAAAGCCTCCCTAACACCATTGTTATACTATATGCAGAGTTAATTTTTTTAAAATGTGTTAAAGACATAGTAATAATAGTAGGGCTTACTTGGAAAAGAGGCAATTGCCTCAATGTGACTACTCTAGTAAAATAGAGGACAAATAAAATAAAAATAGAAAATAGTAATATTAATCCCCATTACCACCACCACCACCACAGTCACCATCATCATCATCATCATCATCATCATCATCATCATCATAAAACACAGCATGGAAACCTCAGTACCTTGTTAATGTAATGATAATAATAACCGTCATCAATGTAATTATTCAAAGATAGAACAGCACGTGAGTACCTTGCTGACGCGATAAGGGAGAGCGAGGACAGGGAAGAAGCTGTATGTGGCAGAAACTTGCGCGATGCAGGCCAGCAGTGTGGAAATGTTGATAACCGCAGCTTTTCCACAGGACATGCCAGACTCATTAGTCTTTTTGGCAGCCTTCTGAAGCAATGGCAGGAACTCCTGATAGCAGAAAGGAGAGAGGGAGAGAGAGAGAGAGAGAGAGAGATTTCAATTCCATCTTCTTAGCATGTGAAAAAGAGGACGCCAGACACATGCACTTTAGGTTATTATGACACTAATGTCAAACAGCATCAAGAACTGTCACAATCTTTAGTGTATATATGCATGGGCATGGCCGTAGCCACATATGAGGTAAGGGAGGTCCGGACCTCCCTTATTTTTAGAGAAAATAATATTTTTCATACATGAAAAAGGGGATCTTCTCCATTGTCCGCCATTTTGAATTTCCATAAATCTTTTCAGCTGCAAAACATACTGTAAACTGTGGTCATACCAGTAAATATTACTTCATTATTTAGCAAATATTCATGAAAAGACCAAAATTGGCAAAAGATAGCATAGTTTCAATGAGCAACATAGTTACAATTGATACTCCGGGCAACATCCTACACAGTGCACCTTTAAAAAAAAATCTGTGGACCTCCCTTATTTCAAATTCCTGGCTACGGCCATGCCTATATGCTATGTACAGTAGGCCTACCACTGCTAGCACCTTTATAGCAACATGTGCCACGAGCCATGGCATCTATACCTCAATGGTTAGGTAGTGTACCTGGGGATCATACAAGCAAGAATGTATGAAATGCCCTTGACCAGGCCCGTCGACAGGGGGACTAAGGGGTATGTTGTCCCGGGCCAAGGGAGATAGCGGGCCCAGAATTGGATCCCCATTACATTGTATGTATTGGGTAGGGGGGCCCTTTCAGGTGACTTTGTCCTGGGCCCAGCGAAAGCCATCAGTGGCCCTGCCCTTGACTGAGGCACCTCAATTCTACATCCTCAGATTATAACCTACACCTTGTACCTATTACTGTACTTTAAGCAGTGATGGGCAAAACAAATTAATTAGTTACCGTACACTCTATTGCCATATATTTATAATGACTTGGCTTTACCAGTCCACTGCAGCCAGGCTGGTTGAAGGCCCATTGGTTAATCACCTGGTTTAATTGGACAGGTAAAACAAGATCATTTGGAATATTACATGAGGATTGTAACTAACAAATCCAAATTGCCTATCAGTGACTTGAAATGGCTTTAGATAAAAGTGTCAGCCAAGTGTAGTGTAGTGTAGTGTAGTGTAGTGTAGTATAGTGTAGTATAGTGTAGTGAAGTGTAGTGTAGTGTGTAGTGTAGTGTAGTGTAATATCATGTAGTGTAGTGTAGTGTAGTGTAGTGTAGTGTAGTGTAGTGTAGTGTAGTGTAGTGTAGTGTAGTGTAGTGTAATGCCACCTTTGTCATCCTCATGGGTCCCATAACGTTTATGTTGAAGTTGTTCTCCATCTCTGAGGGAACGCTTTTCTTCATGTTGTTGTAGGACATAATGGCTGCGTTGTTGATCAGCAGGTTCAGTCCATCGCCCCCCACGATGGAGCCCACCTGCTTGGCCGCCTCCAGCACGCTGGCACTGTCCTCAACATCTGTAAGCCACAAGTCACTTGCTTTTCTCTTCCTTGTAGAACATATCCATTTGTCCCAGCTCACTATTGCAGTTCTTTTTTGTTTTGGATTCACTGTTTTTATTATTTATAAACAAGATCCCAAGACGGGAACAGTAGCATTACAAAGTCAGTCGCCAACGCTCCCACCCACCCCTTGTTGCATTTGTACTGCAGTTTTTCTGCAAGCCCTTCAGTATGGAAAAACTGCAGCACAACACTGCATGCCATAATACAGCAATAGTATTGCAGCATTTCTTTTTTTGTGTAAAAAAAAACAACGCATTCACTGCACTAATAATGCAATAAAACGTACATTTTTCCCCACAAGCGATGGTTTACATGTACAACACTTTGTGTGAAAGCACCTCCAAATGCTCAGAGGAATGTAGGCCCCGGTTACTTATGTACTCATGTAATGTAATATTTTTTCATTTATATACTTATTTACCAAGGCGAATGGTGTGGATGACTCCTGGGTGCTTCTTTGACAGATTCTTCAAACCCTGCAGACACATGAAGGAAAAAATGTAAACTGTCACATACTGTAGTGTAGAGGTTGACATATTTCCCTTCAAGAAAGAAAGAAAGAAAGAAAGAAAAGAATACAATAGAAAACGAAAACACCTGACTTAATATCAACTTAGTTGCAGTTTTGTGTGCGGCTCGCCTTTCAAGAAAGAAATAACGAAAGAACGAAAGACCGAAAGTTAGAAACGATTCATTTAGGCCCCTACTTTCTTTCGGTAACACTTTATTTTAATGATTCACTATTACAGTGGATCTACCACATTCGGTACAGTGTAATAACCAGTGTAACAATATTTAATACAATGTATTACCAGTGTAACACAAATACATGATGTATAAAATTGGTACATGGCGTTACACTGGTACTACATTGTATTAAATATTGTTACCCTGGTTATTACACTGTACCTAATGTGGTAGATCCCCTGTAATAGTGAACCAAAGTGTTACCGAAAGAAAGTAGGGGCCTAACTGAATGAGCTGAATTCTCACCTCTGCCTTACTGGGGTCCCGACAGCCGGCGAAGATCCTGCGTCCAGGACATGGCTTCTCGGCCAGCTGTTTAATAATCTCCAGCCCCAGGCCACGGTTGGCCCCAGTGACCAGGATGTTGCAAGTCTTTCCTGCCATGTCGTGGTCGTTCACTATTAGGATGATCAGCAGTGTAGTGCAGTGTGGAGAAGAGAGTGTGAGTGCCTGTTGATATAGTCCTGGACCACTCCTTCTAAAAGCATGCTCCCACACATGCACTGATAAACTGAGGTCACCCGTTGATGTAGTGGGGTGGAGTTTTGTTGTGTGCAGTGTTCACATGTGTAATGTGGAGTACTGTGTCACAATGAGTTTACCAGTTGGGTTATCACTTTTCACTTTCAACATGAAGTTGTACTCACACCCTTGACACACAACCCTCGACTACCATTGACGATGACACTGCATTTTTTTTGTTCAGCCTTTTCTGAGATCCTGGCCATTTAGATGTGTCCTAGCATCTCCATAGGAGGGTATGTCCATCCATCCGCCTGAAACTCGTTCTTAAATTTTAATTCCCTCCTGTGTCTACAAGGCGGCAGAGTATCTGCATAGACCAGGAGTGGGGAACCTATGTCTCCAGCGCCATTTGCGGCCCTTGAGGCCGTTTTATCCGGCCCTCTATGTAATTTTAATGTTATGCAGCTTCACGTGAAATATGACACATTTTGCAATGGAATCTTAGAAAATACGTTTGCAGTACAATTAAGTTATGTTCAGGGGACCCAGAGAAGCTGGGGTCTGTTCTAAAGGTGGCTGTCATCAATACAGTAGGCCTAAAGTGCAGGGGGAAATCCTGGCTTGTATTCATAGTACGGCCCTTGGAGGACTTTTACGGCCCTCGGATGAATTTGAAGTGGCCCTCGAATGAAGGTTCCCCAACCCTGGCATAGACGGATGCATCTTTGTCCGCCTGTCGAACTTGTTTCTAAAACTGCTAAAACACCTTTTTTTTTTGCAGAACTCTTCAAACGAACAGAACTTCACACCTGTTTTTGTCCCAAATGCTAAACACACACATTACATTACTAACACACATTGCAGCAACTAGAGGTAGAAATTGAAAACTCACTTTGCCTCTTGGTTTCTCTCTTCAAAAAGCACATCATTACGAGGAAATGATAGAAGTCCAGGAGTGTATTGATCATTTGAAATTGTGTATGATGCAGTGAGTTATATTCACAATTACACAAAAAATGAGTCTTGTGTGTGATGGACTGTTTTTGTCACAGTGTGTGTTTTATCAACTGCAAACTGCTATTGGTCTGGCTAATTTAGTTATAGGATTGTGCATCTGTATGAACAGTTCCGCAAAAGCAGTCAAAGTTCCAAAAATTGTGTGTTAGCGAAGAGGAAAAAACTGTAAATGGGGGCATGGGTTAGTTTTTAAAAAGGATCTTCATCCTAAAAGTTACTTCTGTGTTGTAAGGTGTAATGCTGTATAGCTGTAACGCTTGGGATGGTATTTGGAGTATGTTAAGATGTTTTTGGAAGAAAAAAAGGACTAAACCATTAGAATGATCAGGATCACCTGAAAGGGCAAAATGAAAAAAGCAGGGTTGTCGGGTAATGGTAGGTCAAGCTTAGCGTGAGCAATGCAACTGCATATTGAAAGGAATTCCAAGTTTCTTTGAAGTGCTCAGAAAATCAGACAGAACGCAGCAGTAATTCATGAGATGGGACCAATCANCAAAAACTCTCAAGACAAACACTTGAAAACTTGTTATATCATTTTTTTTAAGGAACATCAAACCTGTCAAGGGACAAAGGATGGAAATTAGCCTCATGGCTATAATCTTGTGTATTTAGCATTTTTTGTTTAAATGCTGGTAATATATGCTGTCCCTTTTTTAAATAAATAAACTTGTAAACTTGTAAACTTGCAATTGGCAAATTGGTTGCCTAAAACTAGACCGTACTTGAAATGATTGAAACATAAAGTTATTTTCATTAAGTTTTATGCAACACTAAGTGGTCAACCTAAATAAAACTGAGTTCAACAGCATTCCCTTATCTTTGCAAAGTAATAAATTACATCTGAATAGCTACAAAGTGCTTTGGATCAGGGAGCCCGGCGGGGTGGACAAAAGGGGTAAACGCCGGCATCATATTCATGACCCAGGCCAAGGAAAAGAGGGTGCACACAGCCCAGATTTGGGCCCTCATTAAATTTAGGCTATGCATTGGGTGGGGGGCCCTTTCAGATGACTTTGTCCTGGGCCCAGCCAAAGCTGTGGACGGCCCTGCTTCCGATGATAGATATTAAGTCAACTTTTTTTGAGGAGAAAGCAAACACACACCAGAAGTTTCTTTTTATTGCAACTTAAATTTTTATTGAAAGAATTTTCTTATCATTCACAAAAGTGCTCCTGAAGATCTTTAAACATACAAAAAATGCCACATGCCCACATTGTGAAATTCCCATATGGAAAATGACAGCCACAACACACAAACTAACAACAAAAACACAATAATAATAATAATAATAATAATAATAATAATAATAATAAAGGAAACAAAACTACAGAGCAAAAAAAAACAAAAAACATAAAAGGTCTCGTCCAACCAATACATCATCTTGCTGTAAACACTGTATGTGTCATGAGCCATCTGTGAAGCTCACTGAATGAGCTTCACTCTCGTTTTCTGTCTCTCTCCCTGGTACTCTCTTTCTTTCTTGCCCTCTCTGCCTTGTCGCTCTCTCTGCCTTGTCATTCTCTCTCTCTCTCTCTCTCTCTCTCTCTCTTGCTCTCTCTCTCTCTCTCTTGCTCTCTCTGCCTTCTCTTGCTCTCTCTGCCTGCTCTCTCTGCCTGCTCCTCTCTCTCTTGCTCTCTCTCTCTCTTGCTCTCCTTCTCTCTCTCTTGCTCTCTCTGCCTTGCTCTCTCTCTCTCTCTATCTTGCTCTCTCTTTCACTCTCTCTCTGCCCGTCTGCCTTGCTCTCTCTGTCTGCCTGCCTTGTTCTCGTTCTCGTTTTGTCTGTCTGTCTGTCTGTCTGTCTGTCCTGTCTGTCTGTCGTTATGTGTGTCTGTCTATCTGGTTATCTCTGTCTATCTGATTCTCTCTACCTGTTAACTACCTTAATTACTTTCTATCATCTGCCACTCTACTCTCTGTTCTGTCTTTGCTCTGTCTGATCGTCTCCACCTGTCTCGACTCATTGTCTCTCGTTAACCTCCCAGCTGTATCCCATCTCCCTCTTGATTCCTCTGTGTATATCTAGTCCTGTCTTTGTGTTTGTCCTTGTCGGATCGTCTGCCTACCTGGCTCCTGTGTTCCTGTGTATCTGTGTATCTCTGTCTCCCTGTTCCGGTTTGTCTGCGTTCCTGACCTCCTCCGTTATCCTGCACCTGATCCCGACCCATACCTGAACCCGAACCTGTTCTGCCTGACTTCCCGATCTCGACCTGGACCCTTCTGACACCCTCTGCTCTCCAGCCCCGGTAAATCTGATCTGCCTTCTGCCTTTTGACTACGCTTTCCAAGATTTCCCTGAATGGTACTTCTGTCTTTTAATTTGCCTGTTGTGTGTGTGTTCCCCCCCAGGACTTCTGGCACCTCCATCACCAGCTCCAAAGGACGCGTCTCTGCCACTGGGACACACACACACACAGATCCCTGGGCACCCGGACTCCATCACTCACAATTCCCCAAAAACCTTAAAATAAAAGCACAAAACGTGACGCAACTGGGTCCTCATCTTTCCATCCGTGACAGTACGATCCGACCAACATGGACCCAGCGCACGTCTCAACCAGCCAGACTCCCCAATCACCTACAGCCATGAAGTTCATCTTACTGCAACAACAACAGCAACTCCGGCAGAACCAACAACAACTCGACAAGATCACAGAACTGCTTGCCCTCCGGAATGCTTTGCCTCTGCCCGCCGGTCCAGCCCCGTCCACTCTGCCCGCCAGTCCAGCCCCGTCCACTCTGCCTGCCAGTCCAGCCGCGTCCACTCTGCCCGCCGGTCCAGCCCCGTCCACTCTGCCCGCCGGTCCAGCCCCGTCCACTCTGCCCGCCGGTCCAGCCCCGTCCACTCTGCCTGCCAGTCCAGCCCCGTCCACTCTGCCTGCCAGTCCAGCCCCGTCCACTCAACCCTGTTCATCTGTCCTTCCAACCCAGCAGCCTAACATAGCTACCTGCCTCCAACATTTGGAGGACTATTACATCCTGAGGAAGAAGTTGACTCCAGCCCTCAACTCTGTGATGAACACAAAGAGGCAGCTGGTGGCTGTGAGAATTCTCACCGACACCCTGCAGCAGAGGCCATGGCTCCTAGAGTTTGGCCTCACTGACGAAAGAGACAGCATGCAGCTTCATGAGAAGCTATTGGAACTTCTGCTGGCAGTTGAGGAGAGAGCAGCCTTGGCCAACACTTCTCACCCAGACCCAAAGCCTGATACAGCTGAGACGCCAGCCCACGAGCTGGACTCAGCTGAAACGCCTACCCCCAAAGACACGCCAAGAGGTCTGTCCGGTAACCCCGAAGGCGTTGTTCCGTCCGGGACCCCCAAAGGCGCCGTCCCGTCCCGGACCCCCGAAGGCGCCGTCCCGTCCCGGACCCCCGAAGGCGCCGTCCCGTCCCGGACCCCCGAAGGCGTCGTTCCGTCCGGGACCCCCGAAGACGTCGTTCCGTCCGGGACCCCCAAAGGTGCTGTTCGGTCCGGGACCCTCGAAAACGACGCTCCGTCCAGGACCCCCAAAGACGATGTTCCGTCAAGGGCCCCAGAAGATGTCGTTCCGCCCTGTACCCCCAAAGGCGTCGTTCCTTCCTGGACCTCTGAAGACGTTGTTCTCTACGGGACCCCCGAAGACGTCGTTCAGGCAGAGTTCCCTGAAGACGTTGCTCCGTCCGGGACCCCCGCTCTGGCCAAGACCCTCGATTCTGCCGAGACCCCTGGCCGCAATACCGTCCACCTGCCTGACCCGTCTGATGCCGGCCCCCCTGATCTGCCTGACCCGCCTAATGGCGCCCCCCCTGATCTGCCTGACCTGCCTGACCCGCCTGATGGCAAACCCCCTGGTCTGCCTGACCCGCCGGACGTCTGTCTCGCAACTTTCTTCGCCCCTGTGGCTGCTGTTGCCCTTGAGGTTACGCCCGTGACTGACGCAGCCCTCCAAGAAGATGGCCATCCTGCCGTGTCCACCTGTGGCTATGAAGTCGCAACCTCTGATGCACCTGTGGCCGCCGTTGTGCCTGCTGGCACTACCTCCAGCCCTACTGGCTCAGCCCCTGACCTTGATGGCTCAGCCCCCAACCTGGCTGGCTCCGCCCCTGGTCCTGCTGCCCCCGCCCCTGGTACTGCTGGCTCCGCCCCCGAACCGGATGGCTCCGCCCCTGGTCCCGCTGGCTCCGCCCCTGGTCCCTCTGGCTCTGGCCCTGATGGTTCCGCCCCCGACCCTGATGGCTCCGCCTCTGGTGCTGATGGCTCCACCCTTGTCCTTGATGGCTCCGCCCCTGGTCCCGATGGCTCTGCCCCTGTCCTTGATGGCCTGACTCTTAGTTCTGTGAGCTCCGCCCCCACTCCTGCTGACTCTGCCCTCTGTCCAGATGACTCTGGCCACTGCCCAGGTGGCTCCGCACACAATCCCGCCTCTCCTGCTCCTGCTCCTGCCTCTCCTGCTCCTGATCCCGCCTCCCAGTGTGCTCCAGATCCTTCTTCTGATGACCCTGCCTCCCTGTTTTCGGCTGCTTGCCAGCCTGCCCTGCCTCCTGCATACCAACCTCCCCAATTATCTCCTGTGTCCACATCTTTCCCAAGTCCTGTATCCCAGCCTGTTCCACCTCCTGTGTCCCATGTGTTCAAGTCTGCTCCACCTCCTGTGCACAATCCTGATCTCACGTCTAACCATCATCCAGTGCTTCCTGGACCCCTGCTTGTTCCCGTGCCAATCACCGTCCCTGTAACTGTGCCTCTCACCGTCCCAGTGTCAGTCCCTGTCTGCATCCAAGTACCCACCCCTGTGTCTGTCAGAGTCCCTGTCCATGTTCCAGCCCAAGCAACGACCCTTTTCCCTGCACCTGCGTTTGTCAACGTCATTGTGATTGTGCCTGTCCCAGTCATTGTTCCAATCACTGTTCCTGTCTCTGTCCCGGTCACTGTGCCTTTAAAAATCCCTGTGTTTGTTCCTGTGAATGTACCCTGCACTGCTGTGTCAGCCTCTGGACCACCATCTGTGCCCTCTGCCTCTGCCCATCCCACGACCTGTGCCACATCCTCAGCCCATCCCTATGCTTTGGCCTGTTCCTCTGCCTCAGCACGACCCTCTGCCTTGGCACGGTCCTTTGCCTCTGCACGTCCCTCTGCATTGCCTCATCCCTCCGCCGGCTCCCCCCTCCGCCCGCCCGGTGTGGTGGTGCCTCTTGGGGACTTCTGGGGCCGTCCCTTGAGGGGGGGGTTCTGTCATGAGCCATCTGTGAAGCTCACTGAATGAGCTTCACTCTCGTTTTCTGTCTCTCTCCCTGGTACTCTCTTTCTTTCTTGCCCTCTCTGCCTTGTCGCTCTCTCTGCCTTGTCATTCTCTCTCTCTCTCTCTCTCTCTCTCACTCTCTCTCTCTCTGCCTGCTCTCTCTGCCTGCTCCTCTCTCTCTTGCTCTCTCTCTCTCTTGCTCTCCTTCTCTCTCTCTTGCTCTCTCTGCCTTGCTCTCTCTCTCTCTCTCTCTCTCTCTCTCTCTTGCTCTCTGTCTCTCTCTCTCTGCCCGTCTGCCTTGCTCTCTCTGTCTGCCTGCCTTGTTCTCGTTCTCGTTTTGTCTGTCTGTCTGTCTGTCTGTCTGTCTGTCGTTATGTGTGTCTGTCTATCTGGTTATCTCTGTCTATCTGATTCTCTCTACCTGTTAACTACCTTAATTACTTTCTATCATCTGCCACTCTACTCTCTGTTCTGTCTTTGCTCTGTCTGATCGTCTCCACCTGTCTCGACTCATTGTCTCTCGTTAACCTCCCAGCTGTATCCCATCTCCCTCTTGATTCCTCTGTGTATATCTAGTCCTGTCTTTGTGTTTGTCCTTGTCGGATCGTCTGCCTACCTGGCTCCTGTGTTCCTGTGTATCTGTGTATCTCTGTCTCCCTGTTCCGGTTTGTCTGCGTTCCTGACCTCCTCCGTTATCCTGCACCTGATCCCGACCCATACCTGTTCTGCCTGACTTCCCGATCTTGACCTGGACCCGTCTGACATCCTCCGATCTCCTGCCCCGGTAAACCTGATCTGCCTTCTGCCTTTTGACTACGCTTTCCAAGATTTCCCTGAATGGTACTTCTGTCTTTTAATTTGCCTGTTGTGTGTGTGTCCCCCCCCCCCCCCCCAGGACTTCTGGCACCTCCATCACCAGCTCCAAAGGACGCGTCTCTGCCACTGGGACACACACACACACAGGTCCCTGGGCACCCGGACTCAATCACTCACAATTCCCCAAAAACCTTAAAATAAAAGCACGAAACGTGACGCAACTGGGTCCTCATCTTTCCATCCGTGACAGTATGAAATAGTCCACACTAGAAAACCCATCCTCAAGAACTGTTCTCCCCCTCTATAACTCTCAACCATGGAGACCACCTAGCCTGGAATTGTTCCTCCTGTAGTTTTTAATTTAAATATTGTCTTCTCCATTGTGTATATTCCCTTAACTATGTCCAGCCAAGTATCATATCTTGGTGGATCCACCTTAACCTCCAACTAAGCGTGATTGACTTCTTAGCTGCAGCCAGAAGAATATGCAACAAGTATATTCTCTTTTTGCTCATGTCTCAGTCTGAACTGCATCCAGAATGGCCAAGAACGGACCCCTCGCTATTGTGGAGCTGAAAATGTTATCTATAGAGTCAAGTATCTCCTTCCAGAAGTCATTTAAGACAGGGCAGCTCCAGAAAATGTGAAGGTGGTTAGCACATTGTTCCCCACAAGCTCTCCAATAGGCCCCTGATTGAAGTGGATTAAATTTAGAGATGATATGAGGTGTTCTAAAGAACTTATGGACTATTTTCCATTGAAACTCTCTCCAAATATCGGCATTAGTGACTTTATGTATTCGTAAAGAGATATTCTCAAAGAAGTCATCCATGATTAACATACCAAACTCTTTTCCCCATCTTTCTTTGACAAGGAGATTGTTTGCTTGATCCATGCTGGAAAATATTTTTTACAAAATAGAGATAGGCTTTCCAATACATATTTGTGTTTGAAGTCTTACCAAGTATTTATCTATGCTAGTGTCAGATCTGTTTATCTTATCCCAATCAGGATGCTTTGTCAAAAAACTTCTAATTTGAAGATATCGAAAAAAGTCAGTTTTAGGAATGTTAAACTCTTCCATTAGTTCTTCAAATGATTTCAGTTCTACTGTATAGATTTTAGGTGTTTCCACTTTTTGTATCCTGAGTCCAGCTTGAGAGGGATGAAGTCTTTAAAGGGACACTATGTGAGATTTTTAGTTGTTTATTTCAAGAATTCATGCTGCCCATTCACTAATGTTACCTTTTTCATGAATACTTACCACCACCATCAACTTGTAAGTATTCATTATGACTGGAAAAATAGCACATTTCATACATGAAAAGGGGGATTTTCTCCATGGTCCGCCATTTTTGAATTTCCAAAAATAGCCATTTTAGCTGCAAAAATAACTCAACTTGGACCATAATAGAAAATATTTGTTTATTACTTTCTAAACTTTCATGTAAAGATGCAATTTGGCAATAGGCAGCCCAGTTTCAATGAGCAGCATAGTTGCAGTACCTTTGTTGACCATTTCCTGCACAGTGTCCCTTTAANATGGGCAATACTGGAAAGACCTGATGTTACAGGGAGATTGTACGATTTTTGCACTTCCCTCCAGGCTTTAAGTGTAGTTTTAGACCATCTACTGAGTGAATCATCTATGTCCTTGTTGTTTGTAAAAGGTATTACTGACAATTGTATTGAAGAGCAGAAATTCTTCTCAATTTCCAACCATCTGGTGTCTGTCTTGTCTACCATCCACACAATTAGGGCCCTCAATTGACAGGCCCACCAGTATTTTTTCAGGTTGGGCAAACCCCAACCTCCCTGGCTTTTAAGTAGTTTTATTTTATAAGTTTACAATTTATATCTGACCCTTGGCTTTTTCTCTTGCCAGATAAATATGGAAATATGACGATCTAAAGTGGTAAATGTTTTATTTGGGAGTACAAGAGGCAGGGCTTGAAAAAGAAATTTAAGTTTTGGGAGTACGTTCATCCTTATACACTCTATTCTGCCAGAAAGAGAAAGAGGAAGTACATTCCATCTGTCTAGATCAGCAGATATTTTATTTATCAGTTTACTAAAATTGGCGTCGAATAACTTGTCTATATTTTGAGGGATTGTGGTCCCCAAATACGTAATTCCGTCTTTAGGCCATTTAAATGAAAATGCATCCCTTATCTGTTGTGTGATAAGTGTATTCATAGCCAGAGCTTCAGTTTTATTTACATTAACCTATAACCAGATATTTTACCAAAGGTGGTGAAGTTCTGCATAAGTCTGGGGACAGAGGACAATGGTTCTGATATATATACAAGATACATCTGATATATATACAAGCACGTCATCGGCATACAAGGAAATCTTATGCACCTCCCAAACTATTTCAATCCCCTAAATAGATTTGTCTTCCCTTATTGTCTGTGCTAACAAATCAATAAATAATGCAAATAGTAACGGCGAGAGCGGGCAGCCCTGGCGCGTTCCCGTATGTAAAGTAAATGAATTAGACATGTGTCCATTGACCCTTACTAGGCTCTGAGGGGCAGAATACAGAAGCTTTATCCACCCAATGAATTTTGGTCCAAAACCAAACTTTTCCAAAGTTTTGCATAGGAAAGGCCATGAGACAAGGTCGAATGCTTTCTGTGCGTCAACTGCTGATACCATGCAAGGATGTTGCCTTTTCTTACACTGTTCCATAATATTTAGAAGTCTCCTGATGTTATCTGGTAAGTAACGTCAACTAATGAATTCGGTCTGATCGGGGTGTATTAGGTCTGTAATGATCGTTCCAACTCTTTTAGCAAGAATGGAGGTCAAAATTTTGCAGTCTGTGTTCAATAATGCAATTGGTCTGTATGAAGCGCAGAGGGTAGGGTCCTTACGCTCCTTCAGCAACACTGAAATTATCGCTTCCTTCCAAGTTAAGGGTAACTCCCCTTTCACAAGAGCATAAGAGAATACTCTTTCTAAAATGGGACTGACAATATCTACAAATGTCTTATGAAATTCATTACTGAACCCATCTGTACCTGGACTTTTGTTGTTTTTCAAATTGCTAATTGCTTCCACTATTTCTTGTTTTGTTATGGGTTTATCTATATTTTTTGATGTATTTTCGTCTAATTTTGGGAGTTGCATATTTAAATATGCGTCTATTAAATCTGGATTACTATCTGTATCTTTATCTGAGTACAGGTCTTTGTAGAATTCAGCAAAAGCATCTGAGATATCATTTGGTGTGTGAACGAAGGACTTATCAAGAGTATTATTTTTGATTTTTTGGACAATGGTGCTGCTACATTTTTTCCTCAACTGAAATTCCAACAGACGGCTTGCCCTATTGCCATGCTCATAGTATCGCTTCTTTAAATACCTTAAATTTCTTTCAACTTTTTCTTTCAATAGATTTTCCAACTCTTGCTTTATTTGCTTGAGTTTATTAAGAATATCAGTGGATGTGCTTATCTTGTGTTACCTTTCAAGGTCTTTTATTTGTTCTTCCAGATCTTTTTGTTTCGATATTCTTTCCCTCTTTAAACGTGACGCAAACTGTATTATCTTCCCTCTGAGCACCGCTTTTGCAGCTTCCCACAATATGACAGGCGAGGTATCATCCTGGTCATTAAATTGAAGATATGTCACAAATTCTTGTCTCACATAGTCCTTAAAAGCTGATGAGCCTAACAAAGAAGTGTTTAGCCTCCATCTGCTAGGCATTTTGAGCCTTCCTATACTGTATTCCAGGTCAAAGAAATTGGTGTGTAATCAGACAGCGTTATGTTGTGAATTTGACAATCTGTTATTCTATAGTTCAGTCTTTGGTGTAAAAAAGTAGTCTATTCTGGAATATGATAAGTGAGGATGAGAATAGAATGTGTAATCCCTGGTTTTAGGGTTCAGATGCCTCCAAACATCAGTAAGACCAAGCTCTTCACATCTATTTTGAAGTGCTCTACTACTTGTTGATAAATATGGTAGGGTTTGGGTAGAACTTTTATCTAACAAGGGGTTTAACGCCAGATCAAAATCCCCCCTACCAACAGGACCCCGTTTGCTTTATCTAAGACCAAATCAAATATGTTCTTAAAAAAAGAGGACAGTTTTTGTTTGGTGCATACACATTTAGCAAAGACAGGGCAACCCCATCCACTGATCCATTTACAAGAACATAGCGCCCGTCTTTATCCTTGTAACGGGAGTCTATACAGAAATTAAAAGATCTATTTATCAAAACTGCAACACCTTTTTTTCTGCCCTGATGGGTGTGATGAATGATACACTTGTGATGCCCACAACCTATTTAGTACACCAGAAGTTTCGAGGCACAGGTAGCGGTTAGCCTACTTGTTCACTTCAGAGGGAAGACACCGCACACTCAGTCTTGTTCATCCAATGCTAAATTGTATTACACAAAGAAAGGCCACACTGGCCGAAACGTTGTTTGTGCAATAAAATTCAGCATTGGAGTGTGCGGTATCTTCCGGTGAAATATTCAGTCGACTGACATCTCAGGTAGGCATTTCACTTGCTTCCAGTGTTGGGCAGCAATGCATTGCAAAAGTAATTAATTACTGTAGTGCATTACTTTAGTGCATTGCATTTACTGTAATGCAGTAATGTCAGGCATTAGAGGGCATAAATCTGTAATATTTACTTCGTTACAATGCTATATAACTTAACCGGTTAACATTCACCGGCCGCCAGCAGGATAAAGCCCGTCCGGCGGTTACAAATCAATGAGCTTTCTCCACCACCATGTCCACACCACCATGACTGCTCGAGAGACACTTGCTATGGGTAATCAGGGCACATTAGACACCCCACTCTGCCAGGCCCCACTACCACGGCACAGGGCTGAGCTGATACCACCCAGCCTGTCCAGATACCACGTTCCATGGGCACTAAGTATCAGTAGACACCCCGACAGTACCAGGCCCATGCAGCCGGGGTTTGCAGCTGCATGTGTAACACCCAGTTGCCGCTGCCAGCTGAGGGCGAGTGATTACACCCGCCCGCGGGTTTCAATTAACAATCAATCAACCCCGCGGGCGGGATGAACCCCGCCGGAGGGTTCCAATTACCAATCAATGAACCCCGCCGGCGGGTTTCAATTAACAATCAGACAGCCACGGGCGGGTTGGTGCAACATCCAATCAGCATGCAGTTCTGTACTTCACAGGTGCAGCTTGTTATTGAAGCTGAAGTGTAAAAGTGTATGCTGCCCAATATTCGCCATATTTTTTCGCGTTTTTCTGTAGAACAAGCCGACTAATTTCGGCATAATGTCACAAAATCCTCGGAAAAGAATATGCAACACGGCTGAGGCGAGCGCTGAACCAACAGAATCCACTGACGGGGACGCAACAGACGTTGAATGGGAGCCTGACAACAGCGAGGAGACAGACGCCACCCTTTTGAATTCATCTCTGGACGAAAGCTTTGAGTAAGTACCATAGACAGCGCTTCTGTGTATTACTGAGTGTATTACTGAGTCAGCCAGGGCCAAGAGCTGTTCGGTCGGGGTAACATGTTTTGAAAGTCTCTGTGCATTGTTTTCTATTACAGAGATGAATACATACCCCCAGCAAAGAAGATTGAGGGCAGAGGAGTAGGCCTCCTGGACGTGGCAGGGGTAGAGGAAGCAAGGGCAGAGGCACAGGCAGAGGAAGAGGAGTAGGCCGCCCACCTGGAAGGCTAGAAGGAAGGGGGGAGAGACTTGCCCCAAGCTGAAGATGGACGTGGATGGCAGGACACAGAGGTACAAGATATACTTCCACAACAACCAGTGTTTAGACCAACTCGTATGCCTGGTCCGTAAGTTATTACTGGGGGAAATTATACCATCTTGGATCTCTTTCGCCTATTCATCTCGGATGCAGTTTTACAAAAGGTCCTCTGTAACACTAACAAATTTGGGAGACAGAGGTATGCACACCTTTGGGAAGAACTGACCATGGCAGACATGTTCAGCTATCTATCTCTGATCATTTACATGGGTCTTGTTCACGCTCCACCCATTACAAACTACTGGCGAAGGTCAGAATTGTATGGCTTTCCTTGGGCTGGGTCAACCATGTCTGGCCGTAAATTCAGACGAGTCTCCGCCAATATTCATCTGTCTGACCCTGATGATGACGAGCTCAATGCAGCTCGGAGAGGCACCCCTGAGTTCGACCGCCTTCAGCTATACACTGATATCCGTCAAAACTGCATGGCCAACTTCCAGCCAGGCCAGAACATTAACATTGACGAACGAATGGTCGCCTCCGATGCCAGGATAGGAATCCTGCAATACTGCAAAGATAAGCCATCGAAATGGGGGTACAAATTGTTTGTACTAGCAGACTCACAATCTGGGTACACCTGGGACTTCATTGTTTATGAGGGGAAAAACAAAACAGGATCTGGAAAAGGGCTGAGCTTTGACATAGTCATGTAATTGGTGTCCTCCCCAGTTTTGGGGACTGGGTACAAGCTCTTTTGTGGACAATTTTTATACAAGCCCAATACTGTTCCAGCAACTGCTGGATGATAACAAGATATGGGCAAGCGGTACCATTCGCAAACACAGGATCGGTTTCCCAAAAAATAGATCCGGGGCCATTAATAATCGCCACCCAAGGGGTACGATACGGGAGGGAAGTCTGCTGTTCGTACAATGGAAAGACACTCGTCTGGTTCGGATGTGTTCCAGCATTCATCAAGCCCACAGCGAAGGCAGCACGATACAGCGGAGGGTGAAGACAGATGGCATATGGAATGTGGAACAAGTGCCGGTCCCTCCTGCTGTGCAAGACTACAATTCTCACATGGGTAAGGTTGATTTGAGTGATTATCTGATCAGTTACTATTACATTCTGCACAACCACTTTATTGACATTGCCATAGTGAACACGTTCCTCCTCCACAAAGACATGATGGAAATCAGGGGGAGCAAAGCCCTTGTCTCAGAAGGTCTTCCAGGAGAACCTGATTCTGCCGCTCCGGCGTGCTGGGCATGGTGAAATTGTTCCCTCTCCTCCACAAGCACCATCACCACCTGATGCGCTGCATATGCCCGCACACTACGGGGAAGATGGCACAAAGGGACGGCTACAGTGTGTGACTTGTAAACAGGAGACACCACTTCTATGCACCACATGCGACGTTGCCCTGTGCATGGTACCCACGAGGAACTGCTTCAAGTCCTGGCATATAAAAGGCCAGGCAAACGGGGAATAAGGTGAGTTCATTGACCTCCATGAGGGAGGCGGGGGGTGTAGTGTCCGGGCTGTAGTCATTTCAGATAAAAAAAACAAACAAACAAAAAAAGTTCCATACCTAATAATTCCCACATGTGTCCACAGGGTGCCCCAGCGAAAAGCACATTGCCTGGGCTTGACCAGCCACAACACCTCGGTGAAAAGCACAATAGCTCCAGCTCTGATGACCACCAGAGCCAGGACCGGGTGTCCGCGGACCGGCAGCCCGAAAATGTGTGCTATAGATCGGCCTTGTGATGTGACTGGTCTCGGTAGGATGCAAGACATCCACATTTTTCCTGTTTTTACGTGTTTTCAGTGGATCCTTTGTCCTGGACTTTTAATAAGACTTGAGGCAAGTTTTTTTTTCCTGTTTCATCGGGAGAACTGCTTTCAGAGTGACATTTATTTGGATTAACATTCATTTTCTCCTTTTTTTCAAGAAATGTGTTTTATTCCAAGAAGTTTTATTCCAAGTAGATTTGTAACAATACATAAGAGTGCTCTTTTGACTATTTAGTGACAAACTCCAGACTCGTATCTTTCAAACAAGAGCAAGGGTGTTAGTGTAGCACAAACAGGGATATGACTGCAACCCCTGGCGTAAAAGAAGCCAAAAATGTATAATGTGTGTGACAGTTAAGTTAAGTGGTTAAGTTACAATGCATTACAATGACCTGGATTTTAGTGGTATTCAGTGTGGTGGGTCAGAAAGACGCCATTCCTGAACCTGGTAGTTTTTTAGTCTGCATGCTGCCAAAACACCTCCTGGCTCCTGGATGGGAGGTGAAAAAGTCATGACTCATGAGCTTGATTTAGGCCTACACTATAATAAATTGCCAGATCCATATTTAGGCCGACAGTTGTTTTGGCGAACGTAACGCAAAGGTAGTGTAATGCCTTACATTTTAAATATAGTATTATTGTAGTGTAAGGGGGTTCTTTGAAAAGACAGTAACATGCTATCAGTAATGCATCACAGTTTTTGAGTAACTTGCCCAACACTGCTTGCTTCCCATAGTCAAGTGTCTGTCAAGTGTCTACAGTGTACCCTATGAACCAGACACCAAAAGCCCTGGAGTGAAATAAATAATTTTGGTTGCGTGAAAAAGCGACAAACTTTAAAAATCTGCAGAGCTGAGTCTCATTATTTATTTATTTATCAATTACCACCATGTCCACAAGCAGACACAAAACGATTTTTCCTCAGACTTCTTTCAGACTACATTTCTATCATTCTGCCCAGCAAAACTAACCCCAAACCACGGTCAGGATTAAGGATATCTGATTTCACATGGTCCATAACTGAAATGTCCAGACCGTTATTGCTGTGGTTGTGGTTAGTGGGAAGCAAAGTCCATGAGGTGCCTCCTTCTCAGTAACGAATAAAGTTCATGTGACTTTGAGGTGTAAAACTGTAAATATTATTAGGCAGGACAGTGAAGAACAGACAGGAAATGTGCACAAAAGTGCAAATGAATGGTATCTTCCCAATGTGAATACAGTACATGTAACAAGCAAACTACTACAATTAATACTATTATTTCCCCTCTGGTTCTGTGAGGGTCAATATAGTAAACTACCACAAATGAGCGGAGCCAGCTGTCATTTCAGCATATTTCTGCTTTCCCCTGACATGTATGTCCACCCACCCACACTTTTCCTTGGTGTGGGTGGTTTACTTGTGTATGAAGGCCCCACATGTTGGTGGTATACTTGTGTATCCCTGCACTCCTGCTGTGGGTGCCATTGTGTCATGCCCCCAGTCTTGGTGTGGGTTGTGTGCTTGTATCTGGGGCCCCTCAGTCTTTGCTTTGTTGTTGTTGTGTGTATGTGTCCCCACTGCTTTCTCTTGGTGTGGGTGCATGCCTGTGTTTCTCTACAAACCCCCCCCCCCCCACACACACACACACACTTCTTGTGTCAGTGGAATGCTTGTGTACATATAACCCCCCCCCCCCTGTTTTTCTCTTTATGTGTGTGGTACACTTGTGTGCTGGCTAGGCTGGGCCAGCCCCTGGGGGGCAAGCGCTATTCCGACATACTGCTATTCCGACAACCAACTGAACCGATATGTCGCTATTCCGAGATATATGAGTCGATAAAATACATTTCAAAATCAAATAATATCTTTTATGAACATAGTTAGCAACACACTTCAACTATTGTCCTTGTATAGTGTGTTGATGGACATTTTCACATGATTAAGCCATTTTTGACAGAGGTGAGCCTTGTTCTCCGTTAATTTCCATTTCTCTGATCTACCTACAGATAATGGCCGCTACAGATTGCCGTAAAAAGGGGGGCGGGGTCACCTCTAGTGTTATTTTCTACCTCTCTGATTGGGACAAAGAAATGTTTGGTTTAAACTTTGGCTCAGCCTGTTCTGCCTTCGACCAATAGCAAACGAAGGGAGGTGGGTCAACCATGCCATTTTTAATGCCATTAAGAATGTTCGTTGTTATGCTCCTGGTCAGACTAAGTCTCGAAGAGATTTGAAAGTCATGATAATCAGGCAAGGGAAACGCCAGAGCAATGGAGTTTTGGCAAGTGGCGTCCCGCCCCATCGCAGCTGGCCCAATCAGGATAGATTTTATATTGTCTTCGTCAGGTCGACAGCCAATGAGCGTCTAGCCATAGAGATGGCTCCCTCATCGTACTCAAAGAACCGGGGACATGTTCATGTCCTATTGTTTTTATGCTATGGTTTGGCTAATTTGGTTATAGGGTTGTGCATCTGTGTGAAAAAGCAGTCAAAGTTGCAAAAATTGTGTGTTAGCGAACAGAAGAAACTGATGGGCATGGGTTAGTTTACGGCTTTATTCTTTCTTTTTATTTTCTTTTCTTTTAGTTTTAGTAGTTAGAAATAATGTGTTCAACGGTTAAGCTACTCAAAATAATTCTAGTTACTGAATCTTTATCCCTATACTTGTCCAAGTGTCCCCAACATGACAGTCTTTTCACGAATTTTGCGTGATATTGGAAAGTTTTACGTCCGAATTTCTGTTGTTCCGCGCTGCATTTCCACTTGTAGAGAAAAGCGGCTTGATTTTAGACTCTAAATGAAGTCAGTTTGTAATTCTGTATCTATAATGGTGTTATAATACATTTCAAAATAATACCACTTGAAGGAATTGCTTGAAGAAGGTCATAGACCGAAAAGTCGCAACTGAAAACTCTGCAAATGTGAACAGGTGCAGCGGGAGCTTTTTTGTCTCTATGTTGGTGACCCAGTGGTTCCACTCCTGTGCACCTGGCAAAAGGAGGTGTGCAAGAATTCTAAAAATACTAAAAAAACGTGCAGAATTTCCAGTGACTCATCATCTTTATTATGATAACATGTAATGCATCCTAATGTAACAAAACAGCAGCAACATGTCAACAAAATAAATGGAGGCTGTGAGGTTGCCACTAAATATTTAAGACAGGTTGATAGGTGCTTCGTTCTTTTCCTTCTTCTTCATTAGTGTTTCACCAGGACATAGGTTGTCCTTTGTAGTCCAGGAAGGCTCCGCTGTGCTTCTCTGTCAGCGTCTCAATGACGCTCAGCATGCCACTCACACTCTCAGCAGCATCTATCTCCCCTTTTTGGACGATAAAGCAAACGCAGTCAGAGCATTGCATGCCATTACAGGTATATTTTAATACTGTATACCAGTGGTCTCCAATTCATTTTCCACAAGGGCCAAATTGTGTTGCACAAATGAGGCTGAGGGACGAATAAATCGCCCGGCGGTGTGGTCACAGATAGCACGCATCCATGTTTTCATTTGTTCCAACCTAATGGCAGGCCAAATGCTTGCCATGCCCGGGCCAGATTTGGCCCGCGGGCCGCCATTTGGAGACCACTGCTCTATACAGTGTAAGCAGTCAGAGTCTTGCATGCCATTATATTTTAATACTGTATACAAACACTCAGGGCCTTGCAGCCCACTATATTATAATATACAGTACAAACAGTCGGAGCCTTACATGCCATTACAATATACTGTACAGTAAGCAGTCAGAGCCTTGCATGGCATTATATTATAAAGTTATATTATAATATAATATTGCATTTCTGGTATACTAATCAAACCATGCAAATAAGATAGGGCGGTAGCATATCCAGCTTCAGTGCCGTGAATTGTATGCACAAGCCAATATGTTGGCGCGCAGGTTATGTGCACAGAAGATGTTAAGGTCAATCTCTTCAGAGCTTACTGCACTCCTTTTTCTGCAGCACACCTATGGTATAAATACCATACAACAAAGCTAAAAAAGCAGGTGGCATATAATGACGCCTTTTGGATTCTCCTTAAGCTCCCAAGATGGACAAGTGCTAGCACTTTATTTGTAAATTGTAATGTCCCCACTTTTCGAGCACTATTGAGGAATTTTATGTATATGTGACGGAGGTCATCTTGCACCTGTTCACCCCCCTCGGGGATCGAACCTGCGACCTCCTCAACTACAACGGTCTGGCAATGGGAGACACAGTACGATACCGCTTGGCCAAGAGACTAGTCTGCCGGCCCAACTGCATCGGCACTGAATGAAACTATCGGAGGGAGGTTTTACCAACGTTCCACGCCAACTCTGCTAGTTAGCCTCTGTTACATATAGACTTATGGGTAGACTTGTTGGGTTAAGCAATGGTATAATATCTGCACTTTCTGATACCAGGCAGAGTGATAAAAGGCATTTCTCTGAAAAGTGGAAGCCCTATACCTGTAGATGTCTGTATGTATCCTAATAACCTGGTGTCCGCGATGTACCTGTCTGTTTTTATGTACTTTTGTTTTTTATGTAACATTGAACACACTGAGTCTGTAATAAAGTTTTCAATATCAATACTGTATACAGTACAAGCAGCCAGGGCCTTGTATGGCATCATACAGTATGTCACAGAAGTGAGTACACCCCTCACATTTTTGCAGATTTGTAAGTATACTTTTATACTGTATATACTAGAAGTAATATATAAAATAAAAATAAAATCAGCACTTCTCTTTTTCATTAATTGCTTTATTATATACACTGTGTTATTATTGTAACTAAGTGTATGTTTTATTACTGTTAATGTCTTCCTTAATGCTTCTAAATGTTCTTTGTGATAATTTTCATGTACCTACAGCACTTTGGTTAGTGTTGGTTATCCAAGTGTGCCACAGACATGACCTGATTTGACACAGTATCACTCCGGGTATTGGAGAGGGCCGAATGTGAGTGACTCACGTCAGCCTCCCATATCATTGCCCTGTGGTTGTTAGTCCCGTCAGCACCCCCCATGCCTGTGCATACCCCTCCCCATGTTCGTGCCCTGGTGTTAAAGAGATCTCGATAGTTTTCGATAACTCCCATCCGTCACCCCACACCATCCCCCTTCAGCCCCACACCCTCCCATGGCAGTCTCCTGGCAGAGCCGGTTTACCAATAGGCAGAATAGGCAATTGACCAGGGCCCATCCAAATCTGCCCCCTGTAGGGCCCCCAACGGTCAGCCCCACCATGGTTAATATACCAGCATGAACATTTCAAGCGGCCTCATGTCAGTAGTTTGCCTAGGGCCCCCAAATGGTCAGAACTGCAGCTGGTCCTGGAGAGGGACCAGTTTGGTAGGGAGAGGGACCAGTTTGGGAAAGGGAGAGGGACCAGTTTGGGAGAGAGAGGGACCAGTTTGGGAGAGGGAGAGGGAGAGGAAGAGCGGTACTCACGTCAGCTCCACCCATGTCTGTGCGCACCCATCCGGGGTGCAGGAGAGTGAAGAGGATCCCGTCCCCCTTGAATTCCTCCGCGTTACACACCGTCATCATGTTCAGAGCTGCCTGAGAGAGAGAGAGAGAGACAGAGAGAGAGAGAGAGAGAGAGAGAATGTGTGAGTGAGCGAGTGAGTGTGAGAGATAAATGTTTCATTTTGAAGGAGGTTGACGAGGGCCAGTGTGTTGAAATTATTTGCAGTGAGCGCATGCAGCTTCAGCTGAGTCAAGCAGGCACCATGGAAGAAGTTAAGAGTAGCCTAATCATTCATTTGAATCCCCCCTAAATGCACTTAGATTAAAAATCAACTGAAATTTTATCTCAAGTGGGAATCATAATTATGCCTATGTTTCGGTCTAGGTTTGAAGGTGATGAACAGTCATTGCCAGTCGGGCTATGCAAGTGGCCTATCAAAGTGAAATTCAATATCAAAGTGATATTGTCAATATTACGGCTGACTCACGTCTGACTCGATCCAACCACTCCCTTACAGTGAGAGTGTGAATTGTATTATATCTGGGGCCAAGTGGTGAGGCAACACAGGCGATAACAATAGCTTGTGGCCCTGCCGTGGCTCAAACAGTATGCACTGCACTGCTACACCGGCGATCCGGGTTCGATTCCGACCTGGGTCCTTACCCAGTCTTTCCCTAAAGCTGTTCCATTCTCCACACTCTGCACTGTATACTGTGATACAGTGCACTTTCCACCCTCAACTTAACGGCTAAATTTGAGGGTGAAGTGCAGGTCCAATTCACGTTCTGTCTGATACACTTCACGGAAATGACGGTTGTCGCGTGTCATCAGAGTTTATCAACCGCCAATATACAATTCATCACGGAAGACACTGGTTACCATTTTCTCTTATACACATGGCTATTGTCTTTTGGAATCAAAGCTATGCTGTCATCACAGAGATTCGGCAGTTTGACCAATCTGACACTCAACCAGAGAGGAAACTACGTAACAAACATGGCGGCCGTTGAGTGCGAAAAGTGTACATAACTCCACACTTCAAAAAACGGCCGGTTTGAGGGCGTTATCCGGGTAGTTTACAGTACACTTCACCGCCGTGATTAGAAATGGAACCGCCCTGCATACCCTAACACAGTGCGGGAAGGGCGGAAAGTACGAAGATTGGAACAGCCTCCCTGTCTCTCTATCCCCACTCACTTCCTGTATTTCTCGACTGTCCCATCAAAAAAAGCCCAAACAAACCATCTTTAAAAACAATGGCTTGTTTGACCTCCCCTCTACTCTCCTTCACAGTCTGTGTGCGGAGGGCATTCTGGCACATCAAAAGGCTCTTTTCCACTGCTCGTTTTCTACCCAGTACAGCTCGACACAGGAAGACTCGGACGCCAATTGTTGCGTTTCGATTGGGCACGACACAGCTCGAAAACCAGTCGACCAGCTGAAACGAGCTGAGCAGGTCTTTCGCTGCCTACTACCTAGAATTTGAGACAGCTCGTCCACAAAAATAATCATGGTGGCCACCAGATCAACTCTCTTGGAATCCTCTCAAGTTTGACACTGTATTACTTTGATATGAAAATCGAAGGCAGAAGTCAATATTGTAGTATCCAAGTATGATGTCGCTGAAACTATGTATAGCCTACTTAAGGTGAGATATCTGTCAGCCCTATTATAAGTCAACTGGCCTACGTAAAGCAATGCTATGTGACAACGGCAAAAATATAACTCCATCCATTCACCGGGTAACACGGGTTGTAATGGAAATACAAACATATTTAACGGCACCACTCAGCTTGACACAGCACGGCACAGCCGGGATGTATGTGGACAAACGACTAAAGCTGCCATCTTGGCCAGATGGGCGCTAGTGCTAGACAGTGAATTCGACATCATCTCACATCACGTTGAGGGTCTCTTAAAGATGCTCTGTGTAAGATGGTGGCCAGAGTAAGTATTGCAACTGTGCTGCCTATTGCCAAATTTGATCTTTTCATGAATATTAATACAATAAACCAATATTTACTAGTATGACTAAAGGACAGTAAGTTTTGCCGCTAAAAATGCCTATTTCTGGAAATTCAAAATGGCGGACCATGGAGAAGATGCCCCCTTTTTATGTATGAAAAATGCAATTTTCCCATGATGAATACTTAGAATCGAATGGTGGTGGTAAGTGTTTGTTAAAAAAGTAACATTTGTGAATGGCCTGTGTGAATTCTGGAAATGACCTACTAAAATATTACACAGTGCACCTTTAACCCCTTAAGACGCGGCTTTATAAATTTGTTGTTGCCAGTATGGTAATGACCAAGTCGTGGTGCATTGCTAAAGGGCCTATGTTGTGTCATAGTATTGTAGTGCTGGTAGTTACATTTCAATGTCTATTACAGCGTGCCACTGGAGGTACGGCGCGCATTAAGGGGCTATACAAGGACAGATTACTACACAGGTCTACTGGTCCCGGTCCGTGGTACAAGGACCAAGTCCCAGGCTTAGGGGTCCAAAGGCCAAGGGGGCCCTGAGGACCAAGTCTCCGCACTACAGAAAAACCCGTAATTATAGGTCTATGTTTGTGTTTAAATTACACTTTAAACTGTATCAGATTTTCAGGGGAGAAACTCATGAACCCCAAACAACAAAGCCTCCCTAACATCATTGTTAAAACCCCAAATCATGGAGAGGGCTCACTTGGAAAAGAGGCAATTGCCTCAATGTGACATGATGATGATGATGGTGGTGGTGGTGGTGGTGTATACCCTGCTAAAATAAAGGAGAAATAACCACCACCACCACCACCACCACCACCATCATCATCATCATCATCATCATCATCATCATCATCATCATCATCACCATCATCATCACCACCACCACCATCATCATCATCATCATCATCATCATCATCACCATCATCATCATCATCATCATCATCATAAAACACAGCATGGAAACCTCAGTACCTTGTTCATTTAATGATGATGATAACCGTCATCATCGTAATTTTCAAAGATAAAACAGTATGTGGGTACCTTGCTGACGCGATAAGGGAGAGCGAGGACAGGGTAGAGGCTGTATGTGACGGGCACTTGCGAGATGCAGGACAGCAGTGTGGAAATGTTGATGACCGCAGCTTTTCTACAGGACATGCCAGACTCACTACTCTTCTTGGCAGCCTTCTGAAGCAACGGCAGGAACTCCTGATAGCAGAAAGGAGAGAGAGAGAGAGATTTCAGTTCCATCTTCTTAGCAGGTGAAAAAGAGGACGCCCGACACATGCACTTTAGGTTATTATGACACTATGAAATAATGTCAAACAGTATCAAGAACTGCCACAGTCATTAGTGTACGTAGGTAGCCTATATGCTATGTACAGTAGGCCTACCACTGCTAGCACCTTTATAGCAACATGTGCCACGGGCCATGGCATCTATACCTGAATGGTTAGGGAGTGTACCTGGGGATCATAAGGCACTAGTCTGTTTCTAAACAAAAATGTATGAAATGCCCTCGACCAGGCCCGTCGACAGGGGGACAAAGGGGTATGTTGTTCCGTGCCCAGGAAGATAGGGGGCCCAGAATTGGATCCCCATTACATTGTATGTATTGGGTATGGGGGCCCTTTCAGGTGACTTTGTCCTGGGCCCAGCGAAAGCCATCAGTGGCCCTGCCCTTGACAAAGGCACCTCAACTCTACATCCTCAGATTATAACCTACACCTTGTACCTATTACTGTACTTTAAGCTGTGATGGTCAAAACAAATAAAATGTATTAGTTACCGTACACTCTATTGCCATATATTCCTAATGACTTGGCTTTAGCTGTCCACTCCAGCCAGGCTGGTTGAAGGCTCATTGGTTAATCACCTGGGTTAATTGGACAGGTAAAACAAGATCATTTGGAATATAATATGAGGATTGTAACTAACGAATCCAAATTGCCTATCAGTGACTTGAAATGGCTTTAGATAAAAGTGTCAGCCAAGTGTAGTGTAGTGTAGTGTAGTGTAGTGTAGTGTAGTGTAGTGTAGTGTAGTGTAGTATCATGTAATGTAGTAGTATCATGTAATGTAGTGTAGTGTAATGCCACCTTTGTCATCCTCATGGGTCCCATGACGTTTATGTTGAAGATGTTCTCCATCTCTGAGGGGGTGGCTTCCTTCATGTTGCTGTGGTAGGCCATGCCTGCGTTGTTGACCAGCAGGTTCAGTCCATCGCCCCCCAGGATGGAGCTCACCTGCTTGGCCGCCTCCAGCACGCTGGCACTGTCTCCAACAACTGTAAGCCACAAGTCACTTGTTTTTCTCTTCCTTGTACAAAAGATCCATTCGTCCCAGCTTACTGTCGCAGTTCTTTTTTGTTTTGGATTCACTGTTTGTTATTATTTATGAACAAGATCCCAAGATGGGAAACAGTAGCATTACAAAGTCAGTCACCAACGCTCCCACCCACCCCCTGTTGCATTTGTACTGCAGTTTTTCTGTGAGCCCTTCAGTATGGAAAAACTGCAGCACAAAACTGGATGCCATAATACTGCAATAGTGTAGGGGTGGGCGATATGACGATATTATATCGTGAATCGCGATATTGAGTAAAATATCGTCTCGAATCTGCCAAAGTGGAGAAATCGTATAGATCGTCTTGCAGTGAGGATGTTTATTATTAGTATCAGAGTGACGTTTTCTCACTTGTGTTGTTGTCTTAACTTTATTCTTTACATTATTGTATTCCAATGTACACTTTATGAGAGTATCATCAGTGTGTTAACATTTTATTGACTGCAAATTACAAATTGCAAGTATATGAAAGTTGTTTTTTGTTGTTTTTATTTTTTGGATGGAAGATCGTGATAAAAAATCGAAATCGTGATTTCATGTTAAAATATCGTGATACAACATTTTTGCCATATCGCCCACCCCTATTGCAGCATTTATTTTTTTGTGTGTCAAAAACAATGCATTCACTGCACTAATAATGCAGTAAAACGTACATTTTTCCCCACAAGCGATGGTTTACATGTACAACACTTTGTGTGAAAGCACCACCAAATGCTCAGAGGAATGTAGGACCCGGTTACTTATGTGCTCATGTAATGTAATATTTTTTCATTTATGTAGGCTACTTATTTACCAAGGCGAATGACGTGGATGACTCCAGGGTGCTTCTTTGACAGCTTCTCCAAACCCTGCGCACACATGAAGGAAAAATGTGAACTGTCACCTACTGTAGTGTAGAGGTTGACAAGATTTCCCTTCAAGAAAGAAAGAAGGAAGGAAAGAAAAGAATACAATAGAAAACTAGAATGGGCACTCGGTAGAGCGCAAACCTTCACCTACGCCACTTATTTTTTTCTGGCCATCTTCAAAGTGTGGGACATAACATTCTCCAAATTTTGGTGTTAGTTTCATTTAAATCGGACCGGAATATCGTAATATTACATTTTTGGCCCAGTCTTGACCTCTTATTCAATTCAGCATGCACACGTTCTTCTGGCATATAGTGCTTGGCAAAGAAAAACGTTTTTGACCTTTTCGTGACCTTGACCTTTGACCTTTGACCCAATCACTCCCAAAAAGTAATCGATTGTTCCTTGGGTCATGACCAATCATCCCACTAAATTTCATAAAAATCGGCTCAATGTACGTTTTTGACCTTTTTCGTGACCTTGACCTTTGACCTTTGACCCAATCACTCCCAAAAACTAATAAATTGTTCCTTGGGTCATGACCAATCATCCCACTAAATTTCATAAAAATCGGCTCAGTTCTGTCCGAGTTATACGAAGTACAAACAAACATTTTGACCTTGACCTTTGACCTTTGACCCAATCACTCCCAAAAACTAATCGATTCTTCCTTGGGTCATGACCAATCATCCCACAAAATTTCATAAAAATCGGCTCAGTTTTGACTGAGTTAGACGAAGTACAAACAGACATATTCACAAATACTGTAAATAAATAAATACACGGCGGGCAAAACATAACCTTCTGGCGAAGGTAACAAAAACACCTGACTTAATATCAACTTAGTTGCAGTTTTGTGTGCAGCTCGCTTTTCAAGAAAGAAAGAAAGAAAGAAAGAAAGAAAATTAACACTTTATTTTAATGATTCACCATTACAGTGGATCTACCACATTAGGTACAATGTAATAACCAGTGTAACAATATTTAATGTGTAATACCAATGTAATACCAGTGTAACAATATTTAATACAATGTATTACCAGTGTAACACAAATACATGATGTATAAAATTGGTACATGGCGTTACACTGGTACTACATTGTATTAAATATTGTTACCCTGGTTATTACACTGTACCTAATGTGGTAGATCCCCTGTAATAGTGAACCAAAGTGTTACCGAAAGAAAGTAGGGGCCTAACTGAATGAGCTGAATTCTCACCTCTGCCTTACTGGGGTCCCGACAGCCGGCGAAGATCCTGCGTCCAGGACATGGCTTCTCGGCCAGCTGTTTAATAAACTCCAGCCCCAGGCCACGGTTGGCCCCAGTGACCAGGATGTTACAAGTCTTTCCTGCCATGTCGTGGTCGTTCACTATTAGGATGATCAGCAGTGTAGTGCAGTGTGGAGAAGAGAGTGTGTGGCTTAAATCCTTCAACAGCTCTGACATGTGCCTGTTGATATACACTCCCTAGACCACTCCTTCTAAAAGGATGCTCCCACACATGCACTCATTCAACTTTGGTCTCCCATTGTTGGAGTGGGGTGGAGTTAGTGGTGGGACAGGGGGGGTACTTAACCAGTGCTCTCCTCCATGAATGAGGAGCATGGTACCATCCCACCGTAATCTATCTCAGCTTCTTAAGTGCAGTGGTCCCTGCGGACCCCGTGAAGCACTTTGATGATCAGTCCACCACGTGGACAGCCACTCTGATGTCACTCACATGCTTAATCCAAAATTCAGGAAGTGAACTAATGAATTTGGCGTTCTCATTACATTGTAGGCTATGTATTGAGTGGGAGGCCCAGCCAAAGCTGTGAACGGCCCTGCCTCTGATGATAGCAGACAGATTTAAGTGGAATATATTATTTATATTCAGTCAACTTTTTTGAGGAGAAATCCAATGCACACCAGAAGTTTTCAGGTGCAGGTAATGGGTACTTGTTCACTTCAGCACACTCCTGTCTATCCAATGTTTTTCCAATGCAATTTTATTGCACAAACAACATTTTGGCCACACTGCAGTGCACAGTGCAATAAAATTCAGCATTGGCTAGACAAGACGATATCTTCCCTCTGAAATATTCATCTGACTGACATCTCACGTAGGCCTATCACTTGCTTCCCATAGTCAAGTGCCTACCCTACAGTATATGAACCAGGAACCAAAAGCTTTTTGTGTCCCTACTCTCCTGACTCGCGCCTCGACAAGTGTGTCATAGCTACTCCTCACATAAATACCGGTCAGACTACATTTCTTCAAGTGAACCGTATTAGAGGGTGCGCTCAGCCTCTGGAGGAAAATAAATAACTTTGGGTGCACGAAGAAGCTACAATTACCACCATGTCTACAAGCAGACGCGTTTCGCATCTGCTCATGGACATGGTAGAATTTGATGAATAAATAATTAGACACAGCTCGTGAGTGCAGCTTTTTCCTCTTCTTTCAGACTACATTTCTATCATACTGCACAACAAAACAAACCACAAACCACAGTCAGGACTTCTGCTTTCACATGAAAGTGAAAGCGAAAGTGAAAGCCCATTGGGAAACTCCAACTCCCATTGTCATTGTGACACAGCACTCCACAGCACACAAGTGAACACTGCACACTGCACACAACGAAATTGCATTTTATGCCTCACCCGTGCAAGGGGGCAGCCCTCAGTGGCGCCCCATGGGGAGCAGTGCGGTGGGACGGTACCATGCTCAGGGTACCTCAGTCATGGAGGAGGATGGGGGAGAGCACTGGTTGATTACTCCCCCCACCAACCTGGCGGGTCGGGAGTCGAACCGGCAACCTCTGGGATGCAAGTCTGACGCCCTAACCGCTCACCCATGACTGCCCTGCTCACCCATGACTGCCCTATGGTGCGCATAACCGAAATGCCCAGCGCATTTTTGCGGTGGTTTTGATTGATGAGAAGCAGAGTGTGAGGTGTATCCTATTCTCATGAACTTCAAATGAAGTTCATGTGATCTTGAGGGGACGAAACGGCAAACAGCCTTTATTAGGCATGACAGTGAAGAACAGAAAGTAAACGTTGCACACAAAACTGTAAATAAATGGTGGCCTATTTTCCCAATGTGACCAGTGGTCTCCAATTATTTTCCCCCAAGGGCCAAATTAGCTGGCACAAATGAGGCTGAGGGCCAAACAAATTACCTGACTGTATGGCCACAGATAGCACACATATACAGTATGTTTTCATTTGTTCCATCCTCATGGAGGGCCAAGGATTTCCCACGCCTGAGCCGCATCTGGCCCGCGGGCCACCATTTGGAGACCACTGCAGTAGATGTAACATGTACTAAGCATATGTTTTCCAAACTACTCCAATTAATCTTATTATTTCCCCTCTGGTTCTGTGAGTGTCAGTATATATCTACTGCAGTGGTCTCCAAATGGTGGTAGTAAACTATCCTGACTGAGCCGAGCCAGCTGTTATTTCAGCATATTTCTGCTTTCCTCTGACATGCTTATGTCTATATGTCCATCCACCCACACTTTTCCTTGATGTGGGTGGTAATGTGTATCTATGCCCCCCATGTGGGAGGTACCTGTGTGTGCCCCCAGTCCTGCTGTGGGTGGCGTTGTGTATGTATGCCCCAAGTCCTGGTGTGGGTTGAGTGCTTGATGTGTATCTGTGCCCCCTCCGTCTTCCTCTTGGTGTGGGTGACATGCGTGTGTTTCTCCAAACCCCCAGTCCTTGTGTTGGTGGCATGCTTCTGTACATATGCCCCCAGTCCTGCTGTGGGTGGCGTTGTGTATGTATGCCCCAAGTCTAAGCCCCGTTGTGTATGTATGCCCTGGTGTGGGTTGAGTGCTTGATGTGTATCTGTGCCCCCTCCGTCTTTCTCTTGGTGTGGGTGACATGCGTGTGTTTCTCCAAACCCCCAGTCCTTGTGTTGGTGGCATGCTTCTGTACATATGCCCGCCACCCCCCCAGACCCCCCCCCCACCCCCCCCCCCGCCTTTCTCTTTGTGTGTGTGGTACGCTTGTGTCTCTCCCCCGCTTTCTCCTTGTGTCGGTGGCATGCTTATGTATGGCCCCATTCCTGGTGTGGGTGGCATCATGTTTGTGTATATGTCTCCCACCATCTTTCCACTAATGTGTGTGATATACTTGAGTCTCTATCCCGCCCCCCCCCCCCCCTCCCTCTTCTTTTTGCCTGGTGTGGGTGGAAGGGCCTTTGCTTTTGTTGTGTGTCTGCTGCTGAGGAGCAGATAAGCCTGTCGAGTGCTGTGGCTGGGCAGATTAGTGAACAACATAAAGGGTAGGAGGCGAGGGAAGCAGACCACAGACTGGATACTCAATACGCACACATGCATGCACGCTCAGACACACATGCATGCACACTCACACACACACACACACACACACACACACACACACACACACACACACACACACACACACACACACACACACACACACACACACACACACACACACACACACACAGAGCTCTGAACTGTTTAAGACAGCAGCAAAGGTAAAGTACTCCTTCACTAATAGGCCAGTCAATCTAGCTCTAAAAAGGCCCAAACCCGGGACAAATTGCAATAGTAATGGTTCCTACTTCTAAGTGATCCTTAAACCCTCTTGTATCACATACTAAAAATCTACAGCTTTATATTTAGTGGAATATACTTTTTTTCAAGGTCAAAGTTGGCAGATTTCCCATTCATTTCTCCATAGGGAGACAATATAGGAGATACAAGGTGAATAGGGTAACATTTTAAACTATGACATATTCATTTGAAACTTTCACAGTTGGTAACTCACATTCAGACAAACAATTTTTGTATTGCAAGTTTTCTGAAATATGATGATGAAATATGCAAATGAGGTCATATGTACGTGTATGTGATAAATCTGTGACAACAGACCAAGCATAAAACAAATTGCAATAGTAATGGTTCATACATTATATTGATCCTTCAAACCCTCTGCATCACATATTAAAAATCTACTTTCATCAATTCAGTGGAACATACTTTTCCCAAGGTCAAAAGTATCCGATTTTACCCACTGAATGGCAAAATGCATTGAAAATCTGCTACTTCTGACCTTCAAAAAAGTATGTTCCACTATATTGATGAAGGTAGATTTTTCATATGTGATGTAGGGTGGATTACGTATCAATAAAAAGTGTGAATCAATACTTTTACAATTTGTTTTATGTTTTGTCCGTAGTTGCATAATTTATCGGATATTTAAGAGAATGTGATCTCATTTGCATATTTAATCATCATATTTCAGACAACTTACAATACAAAAAATCTTTGTCTTCGCTTGAGTAAATGACGCTGAAAGTTTCAAATTGATATCTCATTGTTTAAAATTTTAGCCAATTCCCCAAGTATCTCCAATATGTCTCCCTATGGGAAAATGAATGGGAAATCTCCAAATTTCACCTTGAAAAAAAGTATGTTCCACTAAATATAAAGCTGTAGATTTTTAATATGTCATTTAGACATACCTGGGGATTACAAAAAACTTGGAATGATTACTATTGCAATTTGTCCCAGGTCAAACGCTAGATTGACTGGCCTAATAATGCCCCTTGGGCATTTCTGGATTGGCCATAAGGCATACATTTGCTCGGTGGACTGTTGATGATTTTGGCCTGGTCCTCCGCTTATTGTAGTGGTGTCAATCCTCATGCTGCTACAGCTGACCTTTCTTTTTTTGTGATTAACTTTTTATTAGGTTTTTTAAAAACAAAAAAATAAACAAACAAACACACAAACAAACAAACAAACCGTCATCCTCATAACATGAAGTCAGGGAATAGTGGACAAGGGGAGGGGGGAGGGCTTGTCATCCAATGGTACTGTAACCATAGAGAATTGTCCAAGGAGGGGTGCAGGCCTAACTCAAGAGCCTCTAAGGAGTTCAGACAGTTCACAAATAAAATGTCCCCAAGCAGCCACAGTTTCTGGCTTTGCCCGATGTGCTCGAGCTGTGGAGAGTTCCAAATTGGCCATGTATCTGACATTTATCATCCAGTTGCTGACTAAATTCAAGTTTTTATCATGCCAGTAACTCAAAATAGTTTTTTTAGCTGCTGTAAATGCACAAAAAATGATCCTCCTGTAAATTATTTTAAAATGCAAGACTGTGTCATCATTTAACAAACATAAACATGGATCTGGGTCTATTGTAAACATGAGTATCTTACTCATAACCTTACACACATGAGCCCATAACGCTGAAACTTTGTCACATTCCCAGAACATGTGCATTACTGTACCCACAACAGTGTTCAAACATAAAGTACACTCAGGGCTAGAAAGCAAGCCCATTCTGTATAATCTATAAGGAGTGGCATAACATCTATGGATTAGTTTAAGATTGATAAGCTGGTGGCTCCAGTTCCTGGAGGTGTTGTTAATATTTGTCCATATCCTTTTCCAGTTCGGCTCAGAGTCTTTAAGTTCCCTGTCCCAGATGCTTGTGATGGGTAGTAGGTTACATTGAGAACGTGTGAGTTCTTTGTATACTCTTGAGACCCATCCTCGGGCCCATTGAAAGATGCCAAACCACTCTGACAGTGGATGAGTCTGTATTTGCGCATCACACTTCAAGCCACATGCCATCAAAGAAGATCTTAATCTTAAGTAAAGAAAAAATGAAGAAGCTGGAATGTCAAATTTTTGCCTCAGTTCCTGAAAAGAATGAAGACCATTGTCACCATATATATTTTCAAAAGTATGGATACCTTTCATTGACCACAGGGGAAATGTGAATGGTTTATTAGCTGTTAAGATAAGAGGGTTATTCCAGAGGGGGGACAGTTTATGAAACAAGGGCATGTTGCAAAGACATTTCTGCACTTTATACCACACCAAAAGGGAGTATGACATTATACTACCTAGCTTAGTACGGCTCTTATGTTTGTGGTTAATATACAAAAGGTCCTGCAACCTATGGGGTGCCGCTATAGCTTCCTCTATGACCCTCCAAGGTACTGCAGAGTTCACAGTTGTCCAGGTACGCAACGCTTGTAATTGAAAGGCCCAGTGATAAAATTTGAAGTTTGGAAGGGATAGGCCTCCATCCAACTTGGGACGCTGTAAGGTGGTTGATTTGATTCTTGCCCTTTTGCCATTCCACAAAAATCTGGAGGTCATAGCTTGGACTTGATCAATAAGTTTTGCAGGAGGGGGGGCAGGTAACATAAAAGACAAAAAGTTGAAACGGGGTAGTATATTCATCTTGATAATGGAGTTCCTTCCCTGTAAAGATACAGGCAGGACACTCCATCGTTGTATGTCACTTTTGACCTTCTGGAACACTTTTGCATAGTTCTCATTTACAGTTTTAGACACAGATGTGTATATATCCACACCAAGATAGCGCATGGTAGAATTAGAAGGGATACCAGGAGGAAGTGGGATTGCTTTTGCCTCAGAGTTAAGAGGGAGTAAAACCGATTTTGACCAGTTTATCTTATAACCTGCTATATCTTTGAATTCTTCAAATAACGAAAGCACATGGGGGATTGAACTTCTTATATTAGACAGAAAAAGTAAAATATCATCGGCATAGAGAGAAATTACATGTTTGGAACCGTGTATAGTGATGGGGTGAATATGGTCATGTTCTCTAACTGCCTGTGCCAAAGGCTCCACAGACAGTGCGAATAAGAGTGGAGAGAGAGGACAGCCCTGTCTTGTCCCTCTCTGTAATGTGAAGGCTGTGGACTGATGGTTACCTGTTATGACAGAAGCCAGGGGAGTCTCATAAAGGGTCTGAACCATAGAAATAAACTTGGGGCCAAATCCAAATTGTTTCAGAACTTCCCACAAAAAAGGCCAGGAAATTCTGTCAAAAGCTTTGACAGCGTCCAATGAGAGCGCTGCACAATCAACTGGAAGGGTTTGTGTAATATCGACAATGTGAAGAAGTCTACGTATATTGTCTGCAGCCAGCCTTCTTTTCATAAAACCAGTTTGGTCAAAGTGTATTAATTTATCCATTACAGTGTCAATCCTGTTGGCTAATACTTTTGCATACATTTTTAAATCTCCACAAATCAGAGAGATAGGGCGATAACTTGAACAGTCAAGTGGATCTTTACCACTTTTCAAGAGAAGGGTAATTAAAGCCGTTTTTTGATCTCTATGAAATGAGTTGTTCTTTATTGCAAAATTAATAGAGTCTAAAGCAAGCTGTCCCACATTATCCCAAAGCGCAACATATAGTTCGGGAGGTATCCCATCATAGCCAGGAGATTTATCTTTATTAAGTGATTCAGCTGCCTTCTTAAGTTCCTCTAATGTAACAGGTGCATCAAGAAAATCAGAGTCAGACGGGTCAAGCCTGGGTAATGACAACCTATTGAGAAAGTCTGTGCATTTCTGCTGATTAAAATTAGCATCTGAAGCATAAAGGTCTTCATAAAAGGAACGAAAAATATTATTCACCCCCACAGGATTAGTAATTATCTTGCCCCCTTTGTCTTTGATGGCATTTATTGACGCTCTCGCTTCATTTTGTTTTAGCCTCCAGGCAAGAAGTCGGCTAGGCCTATCCCCATGAACATAATATTTCAATTTAGTTTTATGTAAAATGAATTCCGATCTTTGAAGAGAGAGCGCATTATATTCTGTTTTAAGAATGGAGATAAAGTTTGCCCTTTCTTCTGAAAATTGTTCACTCTGTTGTTTCTCAAGTGTCCCCACCTTTATTTCAAGTTCAGAGAATCTTTTATTTCTTGTTTTCTTCAGGAAAGATGAAAAAGATATGCAAAAACCTCGTATAGCACATTTGCATGCTTCCCATAAAAGTTGTGGGTTGGTACAGTCTCTATTAAGATCAATAAAATCAACAAGGTGATTTTTTAATTTTACCAAAAATTCTGTATTGGTCAACAAACAAGTGTTAAATCGCCATCTTTTAAATTTTGAGGAGGGGGAAGGAGGCAGAAAGTTGCAAAGAATGGGGGAGTGGTCAGATAAGAGGATAGGCAGCATTTTAGTATACCTCATGTTATTAATTAGAGTAGGTGAGACAAAGATGTAATCAATCCTGGAATAAGTACGATGACGTGCTGAGTAAAAGGAGAACTCTTTGGCCGAATTATTATTAATTCGCCATATGTCTACTAAATTTAAATCTTTTAGAAAAGCATTCAATGCATTTGAGGAGGCTAAGCCATATGTGTTCCCTGAAGAGCGGTCCAAGGCAGGATTTAAAACGGAATTCATATCACCGCACACAATTTGGTCAGTGTCAGGAAATTTTAACAGGCTACTTTGAACTGAGTTAAGAAATGTTGGATCAAAATCATTAGGTGCATATATGGAAGAAAGAAGTAAACGTGTGTTATTAAACCTGCCAACCACCAAAACAAATCTACCATCCATATCTTCTACATGGTCTAAATCTATTTGTAAACCTCTGTCTGCAAGAATCAAAACGCCCTTTGATTTAGTATTTGCACATGAGTGTGCTACCACTTTAAAACGCCTATTCTGGAAACGGTGAACGTCCCCTCGTCGTAGGTGCGTCTCCTGGAGAAAAGCAATCGATACATGGTGACGTTGGAGGAATTCTAAAACCCTTGTGCGTTTAATCGGTGAGTTGAGGCCTTTGACATTCCAGCTTATTATATTGATGTCACCCATAAAATATGTAACAGTGAAGTAAAGATATCTCTGGCGATGCATACATTGAGCCCCTCATTTTCAGTAACTTAAAACATGTGCACACTGTATCCCCCAAGTTAAAGACTTCTAAAAGAAAAAAAAACAAGATGACGGTAGAACTAAAAACTATATACAGAGAAGCAGGTCGCCGGGGCGCAGGAGTAGTCCCGCTCCCCAAGACCTGAGAGAAAGCAAGTTTGCTATGAGCCGTGACTAGTTAACCGCAATGCAAACGCATCCCCAAACCCAAATGATGTAGCCATACAAGCACTTCAGTCAGAAAAACCTACGAAATAGGTCGGAAACCATAGTTCAAGTATGATCAATGTTACCGTCCTTGTGGGGGGAAAAGGGGGTAGAGAGAGTGGTGTCAATCACGGGGCTGGCTGGGATGTATCCATGTCGGGACCGTTGTAGTCCGCGTCAGCGCTCTGGCCATTGGATTTGCGCTCCACCTCTTCTCCCTCGACTGCTAGGAAAGAGGCAGACGTCCGATGAGTCGTGGCTGGTGCTTTGATGCTGAAGAAAAACTTCTCCGCTTCGACAGGTGATTTGAAGACGTGTGTTTTGCGTTGGAATTGGACTTTGAGTTGTGCTGGGTACGTGAGAAATGCGTTCAGGCCGGACTTGATCATTTTCCTTTTTATATCGGTAAACGCCTTTCGCTTCTTGCCCGTTGCTGCGCTGTAATCCGGGAAAAAGGACAGGGTTTGCTCATCATGGGAAATAGGGAAGACCTCCCGTGCCCCATCCAAGATCGCCTGGCGGTCAGTATAGTCCAGCAATTTAAAGATGAAAGTGCGTGGACGGTCGTCGGACCTCTCGTTCGCATACATTCTGTGTGCTCGCTCAATTTTTATCTCACGTCCCTTTAGAGATGGGATCCATAGTGGCAGATTTGCTTTCAGGAACCCAATTGGATCTGAACCTTCAGCGGACTCGGCTAAACCCACCAGTCTTAAATTGTTCCTCCGGCTCCTATCCTCCATTTCAGTGATTTTATCATTGAGGGCAGCGATTAGCTCACTGTGTTCTTGCACATCTCGGTTGTTAGCGCGCACAGTAGCCTGAAGCGAGTCAACTTTATTTTGGCTTTTGTTCACCACTTTGCCCAGGTGCTCAACATCAGCCACCACGTTCTGCACAGCATCATTCGTCTGCTTAACCTGAACTTTTAAATCAGATAGAGCTGGTATTACCGCACTGTCCATTGCTGCTTTGACTGCAGATAAAATAGCAGCATCGAAGTGTTGTTGTTGTTCTGCTAATGCTACACGTACAGCCTTCAGGATAGCAGCATCCAGTTCTGGCGTGACACTCACGGTTTCCTTCGGTTTCTTTTTTTCTGGTGACGATTTTTCCAGCCCCCTTTTACCCAACATGCTGGTAGTCGACATTAGGTAGGCAAACGGTGTAAAATAAACGGCAGTTTTCAGAAATATATTAAATTAGGAGGGTTACGAGGCAGAGCTCGGAAATCTACGTCTGCATAGCTGGGCACGGTCACGTGACTCCACAGCTGACCTTTCTGAGTAAGATTTCAATATTAATTTTGCCTGTTGTGGTCAAAATAGCTCGTAACAGATATGAGATGATAGAAAATGCCTGGCATCCTGTTTTGTCCCAGGCCAGCCCTGCCCTTGACCATGTCTGATGTCTGGCTTTCAGCAGGGCTGTCTGGGAGAGCTCTCTGTTAGATAAATAAATAATAAATCAGACGATCCTTAATTAGTGTCCAAGGGAATATGAAGGAGAGTAAATGGCAGAGGACACACTGGGCCAGAGCCCTGCATACAGTATGCAGCAGATAGGAGGCATGTAGCAATTTAAAACACTTGGAATATTACTTATATATTGCATTACACTGCGAATTACAGTCATATACACACACACGCGCACGCACACACACACACGCACGCACGCACGCACACAAACACACGTACACTGTGTACCTTTTCCACCATTGCTGAAATGGTATTACAATGAATCTTAACCTCCGCTGTGAAATCTTATTAGCCCATTCGTCAAACTGTGAATCGACGTAGCCTACATTTCAGTAAAGACACCTCCCAGATAGCAGATATTTTGGCTTTGTTTTGGCAGATATCTGCAATTTATGGCTTCCTTTTGGCAAGCCATAAGCTTTTGGCAAAATTTTGGCATGGTTATGGTTGACCTGGGCGCCAGTGAATTGGGGCGTTCCTCTGGAAAGCAAAAAAAAACAAAGATTTGGCTAAAATATGGGTTGTTTATGGCTTCCCACAACACATTAAAACGCGCGGACTGTGAATGAATGAGTTATGGCCAGGTTATGGCATGTGTCAGGTTAATCTGAACCTCGGGTGGAGAGCGGGACAGCAACGTTCTACATTGGTGCGCTTACGGCAACCCAAAAGACTGCCAAAATCAACTGTCAAGAGAAACTCGTGCTTGTCTCACTTCAGTTTCCCCAGCGCCAGTGTGTGTCAGACTTCAGTTTATGCAGGTAAGTGCAGTTGACACGTTTTTATATTAAATACAACCGCCGATGACTTAAGAGATGAGGCATTTTGTGTTATCGGTTTTTTAATGTTGATTTCATAGGTCTGTGACCGTCGGTTTCCGTGTTATGCGCTGAAACTTAGATACCCTTTTAACAGGAGCTAAAACACAAACGTCTGTGACACACAACTGTGACATTTAATCTTAGTTGCTACCCTCATACTCAGTAACGGTTGATTAAGTGTTGTTCTGTGGTTGAAATTCACTTTCAGATATCAATGCCAAGGGAATTTCAATCAAAGAACAACAACACTAGCAATCCCAGCTAACTGCCCAACGACAGCTAGCAAAAGCCGGGAGCAAGCTAACTCAGGCATGGAGCATCTTCTACCTATCGGCACAAAGCAGAGCACTATCTAGCAATATCTGTCTGTCACGGAAAGTGTTGGACTCACTGTAATTCTAGCCTACTACTGAAGCAATCGAGTGAATCTGCTTTTTTCTACATTGTCTTTTCAGATGTGCTGCTGCTGAAGTCACCCGGTGGAGGAACTTGTTTTTTGACAGGCATACTACAGGTTGGTTCCACAATTTATTAACCTCTCTCTCTGGTCTAATCTTCGTTCGTTGTGAAAGTCCTTGCTTTTAATGTAACTGCTTTTAAGTATACGTCTGTATTGGGTAATGCAATGGTCGGTTTGTGTTTAAGCGCTGGCTATTTAACATGATCAGTTGTTAAGGCAGTGTGTATTGTTCAGCTATCAACAACAGGGGGTAAACCGTATACAGAAATGTGGCCCATGTAGGCCTATGTAATCTTGCTCTAACATTTGTAATACCTCAACACAGAGAGTAGCTTACTAGAGGTGTCAAAGGTAAAAGTAGAAGTGAATTCATGGTGAAATGTAAACAAACGCCTGCCCCCAGACCAGGATCTCTGAAAAGACTGAATAAGGGGGAAAAAACACCTCAGATATGCCTATTGACAAGTCCAGGGTAGTGGGAGCATTACTAATTGTCAGAAAGCTTTAACAATGGCACATGATATAACATAATGACTAGTCTGTTTCACCAGTTATTCTACTGTAGGCACACCCAATGAGATAGATAGCCTACTGCTTTGTTGTTATTGAAAAACCTAAAAGCTAGGTTAAAAAAAACCTCCAATTTCACCAGTACTCTTAGAATCTTAGAATCAGTGGGCTACTATATACTCAAGTGCAAGTTATATGTTTTGGCAGGGTTTTGTTTGATTGAGTATTGTTTTTTTTCCCTATTCTTTTTCTCCCTTTTACTTTTGACAATTCCGTAGATGGTTGTACAATCTACTGTAGCCTACTACTCATGTCATTTAAAATGTATAAAATATGAAATAACATCTACATTTTCTTTTCAGATGCTGTGCTGCGAACGGACACTGCAGTCACCTGTGGGAGGGGTCAATCAAATCGGATCTCAAAAACAGGTACCAAATTTTAATAACACCCCTCCCCCCTCTCCCGTCTATTACTCTATTAATCAAGTGCATTTGTGCCGCCACTTGGCCAGGACACCCTTGTTAAAAGAGATTTTTAATCTCAACAGGTTTATTTTCCTAGTTAAATAAAGGTTAAATAAAAGAAGAAAAAAAATTTAATGCCACTGTTTTCAAATTTACTTTTGCATGTAGTAATTCAATTTGGTTTATCTTTTTATTCTTTCCTAGATGTCGCGAATCTGATCTGATCTACCTACCTCTATGTGGCAATAGAGTACCTGCTTTTACTGGCCAGGGGATCAAGATGAAAACAAGAGGCCTGTACCGAGACATCCAAGCACCCATCAAGTCACCCAGTCCTCCACCACCTGCCGTGCAGCTATACCCATCCATCAAATCCAGCCACTTGCCCACCCTAACCAGTCACAGCATTTGGAGGCAATAAAGTATAATGAAATGTATTTAATTGTCTTGGTTTTTTTTTTCTAGATGCATAAATATTCCAGTTTCATTGTTGAAAATCACGCATTTATTAAATGTGCGATTTTCAACAATAAAACAGGAATATTTAGTGATCCCAAATGTAGCCATAATGGGGCCAAATGTCACTTATTTGTCTTATAAGTTTCTCTGTATACCGGTACTTACATTTTAAGTATACAGGGAAACTTATAAGACAAATAAGTGACATTTGGCCCCATTATGGCTACATTTGGGATCAATTATGGGTACATTATGGCAGTATTTAGGGTCATTTATGGCTGTTCTGGGAGAGTTATGGGTACATTATGGCTGAATTATGGGTACATTATGGCAGTATTTAGGCTCATTTATGGCAGTTATGGGTACTTTATGGCTGCATTTTGGCTGAAGGGTGGGGTCTGGAATTCCTTTTGGGGCCTTTAAGGCTGTACCTGGAAATCCCAAATAGGTTTTGGGTGAACTTTGGTCAATTTATGGCTGGGTTTGGTTGGTTTTGGCATGCCAAATTTGGGCCACTTTTGGCCCGGGGACTCAAACCGAAGCCAGCCAAAAGGCCAAGACACAATTTGGCCCAAAACTCTGCCAAAAACATTTTGCTATCTGGGCTTTGGAGAATTTTTATTGTGTTGTTGTTGGTAAGATTGCAAAACCACAATGCCCTCTGCTAAAACTTTCTTTTACTGCTACAGCAGTCAAAATTCTGCAACACCTGTGGTGAGACTTGAATAAAAGGCCTATTGCACTACAGTATTGTCACTATACACATTCACAACGAGATTGAAAGCACTCACTGCAGTACAGACATTAAAGGTATATACGGTACGGTACATTAAAGGTGGTCTTAGTGCATACACAGCAGGTCTTGCAGGTAAACTTTATTGCACTGTGCTGGGCAGAGGAAATGTGCACCTATAATAGGGATGCACGATACCACTTCCCGGCCAGCTGCCTGTCTCTCTGCCTTCCGGCCTGGCTGACTGTCTTCCTGCCTGCCTGCCTACCTGCCTGCCTGTCTTCCTGCCTGCCTGCCTACCTGCCTGCCTGTCTTCCTGCTTGCCTGCCTGCCTATCTACCTGCCTGCCTACCATACCTGCCTGCCTGCCTCTCTGCTTGCCGGCCTGGCTGCCTGCCTCTCTGTCTGCCGGCCTGGCTGCCTCTCTGCCTGCCTGTCTGTCTGCGTGGGTGAGCGGGAGCAACAGGGGTACAGAGTTATGACAGAGAATCGCTGGACTGTGTAGCAAGAGCGATATGAGCAATAGAAGCGACAAAGTATGCCCGTTAAAAGCAGAATGCAAGCATTCTGATATTCCCATTGGCTGTGGCGGCTGTTGTCGAACCACATCATGACTAATTTGCATAATATTCACTGAAGTCCAACCACAAGCTGTCGATTGAGTCGCGTGAATCGCCTCTAATCGGCCAAATCGCTTTTGTCTCTTCTCTCACCTGCGACTCAATACAAAGTCAATTACTTCTGTCGTTGGAATCGCTCAAGTTGTGTCTGGTGTCGGGCCATTACAGAGGGGCCCTCAGCTGATGCCACCACAGGTAAGAGTGCAGCACAACACTTCATGGAGGGCGAGCAGGTGGGTGGAGAGGCGGCTGTTGTTCCATTTATAAACACATGCAATACTCAACCCAACACCATGTAATAGCACACACACACATGCATGCACGCACGCGTGCGCTCTGTCTCACACACACACACACCACACACACACAAACACACACACACACACACATACACACACACACACATACATACACACACACACACACACACACACACACACACACACACACACACACACACACACACACCGAGCTCAGAACTGTTTAAGACATTACAGCAGCACAAGTAAAGTACTCCTTCACTAATGCCCCTTTTCACACCACACTTTATAATTTAACACAACATTGTTTTTTTGTGATAAGCAATGTTTGTGTTTCGTCTCCATCATTGAATAACATATTAACAGCACAAAATTACTGCACCGGATAAAATGCACAGCTCTCCGAAAACCAAATTTTTGGGCAGTATTCATGTTATGTTATGCTATGTTATACAGGTCTGCAAATGCAATAAAACCTTAGCCACCTGCTCACTGCTGCCAAAGGACTGGTGTAGTGTGGGACTGCCGGTTCTGTTTAAAGGTCAATGGGGTCAATGGGAAATGGGATAAGGATTTTCACACTGCTTACAAAGGACTTTCTTCCTTTCAAGCAGTGTGAAAATCCCTCTCTCCTTTTCTCCTCAAGTACTTTCTTCTCAAGCACTTGCTCTCTCTTGGATGTGTGCACCCTCCACTTAACGTGAGACTGTGTTGGACCCTCTATATGGCCTACCTATATAGCCTACCCATAAGCCAGTGGTTCTCAACCTTTTTCGAACAAACCCCTGAACCTCATCACAAGACTCTGAATGCCCCCATGACCTCCTCATAAGCCAGCCAGGCATCAACAAATAAAATGGACTAAAGCCTCTCAATGGCAATAAGCAACTCAGTTGGATCCTTCTTGTCAGGCTTATGATGAGGTCAAGGGGGTGTTGGCAGGGTTATGATGAGGTCAAGGGGGCGTTGGTTAGGTTATGATGAGGTCAAGGGTGGGCATTTGTTCAAAAAAGGTTGAGAACCACTGTCCTACATGAGTCACTGCTGTGTTGCTGTGCAGGGAGGGGATTCAGGAGCTGTGCTTACACGGTTGTTCACACAATAAGGTATTACATGAGCCTTTCCCTTCTTGGCCAGAAGTCATATCTTTATAGCACACAGTAAAGAAACCTGATGAACAAATCACTACTTGTGTAATTACAGGAGGGAGAGGATAATATTGACGAATTCCACAACTGATAACTTTTGTTCTCATTTTGTAAATAGTATTACATCATGAAGTGATTTGCTTTCCTACAATTATTAAGCTCTATGGGACACCACAGGAGGGAGGACGACTCGTTTTTCACATTCCAACTCATGATAAGTGGTTAATAATCTTTGGCTCTGGCTTTCTCTCTTTCTTTCTTTCTTGCTTGCATGCTTTCTTTTTTCTTTAAATGTTTTCACAATGCTAGTGGACTCTTGTTTTGGAGCATTCATTTGTGTTGTCGTCGGAGAGTTAAGTTTGACATGATGATGGTGGTAAGGTGGTAGCCTGTTTCAGGAGATGTCTAATGCTTTTTACCAAGCTAAGCTACCTTCATCACCACAGGGTGCCTCTATGCCAACTCCTGCAGGTTCTGGGGGACAAGAAAAGAATATGAAACGCACGCACACGCACACAGCCATTCTCTCTCTCGCCCTATACCTCTCCTTTCTTTCTTTCTTTCTTTCTTTCTTTGCATGTTTTCTCTTTTGCAACAGGTTGGATCATAACAACCAGTACTGCTTTGATTGTCGCTTGGCTACAATGGCTTGAATTGTTTAGTTAAGGCTGTGGCTGCTTCTACAAACTTTGTATGCAGTACTTTCATTCCCAGACGGGCAGGACACGTTTTGTGCTGAGTCACGGAGTAGATGGGGTGAGGATGATGTGGGCAGTTCGGCACACAGTAAAAAATGGGTTGTCAACGTCTCAGAGTAAACTTGTATAAATCCAGATACCGCAGAGATGTCAAACTCAGGCCCGGGGGCCAAATCTGGCCCGCTGAGTCATTATATTTGGCCCGCAAGATAATTTCAAACGTATACTACAGTTGGCCCACATACACCATAAATGTTTAGCGTATTACAGAAAGACTTGAACATGAAATGTCATGGATCAAAGGAATATGAGAGGGCCCAGGTCAGTGAAACAGCATACACTCAAATGCAACTACAGTAGTGCAGGCACATTTGAACTATGATGGGAATCTGCTCGTGAAATTTAAATACGAGTCTTAATTTTAGTCTGTTTTTTAAAATAAATTGAGTTAGGCCCGTGACTTTGCTTCAGATGTTGATTTTTGTCCTTGGTCAATTTGAGTTTGACATCCTGTCTGACTGAGGACAACTGACAACTGACTGACTGTGGGCAGACAAATTACTCTAACATATAGGGCAGCCATGCCTCTCTCCATCCATGCCTGAAGTGCCCTTGAGCAAGGCACCTAAGCCCACATTGTCTCCAGGGAATGTAACCAATACCCTGTAAATAAATAACTATCGCTCTGGATAAAGGCATCAGCTAAGTGTAATGTAATGTACTGTAGCACAGGGAATGTGGGGCTGCTACAGGCTGAAACAGGGGAATGTCTGCAGGTCACTGGGGTGGGCGACTGGGCGTGGAAACATAGTTTTAAATGTAAACACTAGCATTGTGAACACCCGTGCACTGATTCGAACACGAACACACAGATTCACACACATGCAGGCATGCACACACTCACACACTCAGGCAGGCTCACATGCATGTGTGTGGCCCTGGGTGGGAGTGGGGGCGGCACATGAAAGATGGTGTGTACACTATATCTGGCTACAGTAAACAAAGCTGCAGCCGGGAAGGAAGTCTCAACCCCCCCCCAAGCATTGACGAGCGCCGCAGGAGAGACACCCGCTGCTGGAATACACACACAGTGACGCACACATACACATTCTTTCTTTCTCTAACCGTCTCTCTCTCTCTCACACACACACACGCACACACAAACACACACACGCAGACACAGACACACACAGAGGCACACAGACAGAGCTGGGAGCTCTCGTGTGAAAGACTTATTTGTCACGCCCGGTCTCCGTCCGTGGGTGGAGCATCGCAATCAAATCACCATGGTGACTGGTAACATATTTACGGAGCTAGGCTGCTGTTGATCACAGACAAACATAAAGAATCAGAGTGACACAGCATTCTCTCAAGAAAGAGTATGTGTGAATGTTTGTGTGTGTGTGTGTGTGTGTGTGTATGTGTGTATGTGTGTGTGTGCCTGTGTGTATGAGTGTATTTGCAATGGGGCATTTGGAACACGTGATGCATTAAATCAAAACAGCACAAAATGCATTATATCCCACCACTACACCAGCAGCATATTATCCAATCTTAAGAAATATTTATCTTTTTCCCATTCAGTTTTAATCACAGCAATATATCACCCACAAAGAATCATTGTGTAGCATGTACAGTGAGTGCTGTAAACACTCTTGGAGACGACATTTATGTCGACAAAAAACTTGACAGCATTATTAAATTAGTGAGTGCACCATGTCAAGTGTGAAGAATAGACACTGCCAGCAGAGTGCCATGAAGTGCCTGAGGAGGCCTCCTGGGATGTGATTAAATACTGGAGAGTTTGCAACACCATGCGTCTCACCAGGACTGGACAGGTAATCTGGCATACAGGGCATTTTCCCGGTGGGCCGACAGTCCTCATATCAGGTAGCCTAGAAATCTAGACGCCCCTAGCGACCGCAAATAGAATTTGCTCCCGGGGGCAGTCTAGCAGACCCTGGTCGTTTTGCGAGGCTGAAAGTTATCCGATGACAGGGCTAATCAAATCGCGAGGACCGTTATGGGTGGCCGGGCAACCTAGTAAACACAGAAAAGTTTCTAAGAAGAAACATGGCGGCCGTCCGTGCTACATACAGCACGGAAGTTTTTACTTACCGTAATTTAAAAAGCCTGGATGATAATACACTTCGTGGCTGACATGGATCGATGTAAAAATACACCATTTATGCATGTTGTCCCCTTAAAGACCGGCCCACCAATGATGGGGTGGCCCATTGGTCCATTTTTAACATAGAAAAGGGACAGAGCCAAACATAATATGGTAGAAAAACAGTGAGGCTGTGAGGGGCTGGTTTATAAAACGAAAATGCTGAGTCGTTTTTTTGGTCCCAGTCCAGCCCTGTGTCTCGAAGTGTTTCAAAGATCCTTTCACCATTTTTTTTTAAGGGTGTATTTTTACAACTCTTAAATTATTTATTCGGTGCATTATATTTTAGGAAGCCACCTTTGGCTCATATCGCCCAAATAATACGTGGCTGTCTTCCATAAAGACTGCCAGTCTCTGAGAATGAGGCACTGTTTTTTTGTTTTGTTTGTTTTTTTAATAAAAAATGGCGTAGTAATGTGGTGGCCACATGCTCAAAACGAAGAAAAAATCTGAAAAGGAGCGGCTCCTCATCTGCGACTTGTTTGCTATCGTTCACATCAAGGAGCTGTTCAAAAGAATCAGTTCTTTTGTGAACGTCGTAACACCCAGCCAGGCAAACAGCCATCATTTCCTCCCCGGGCATTTCCTCCCAGAGCTGCGATGTGATGACATGCTGTGTGTGTGTGTTTGTGTGACTATGTGTGTGTATGTGTGTGTGTGTGACTGTTGTGCGGCTGCAGTAGCACTCTCCACTCCAGTGACATTAATGACGTCCCCGAGGACAGCAGACAGGCAGACTGCACCATTAGAATAGAATAGAGAATAGGCACGGTACCTCACGTCACATCAACCATCCTTCCAAATGACATTGATTATGCCACAGTGAACTGCAGACGGCAAACAAGATGGCTGTGTGTGGGAGTGTGTGTGTGTGTGTGTGTGTGTGTGTGTTTGAGACTGTTTTCTTGTCGAGAATGTCTGTCATGTTTGTCTGTCTGTCTCGGAGATGACTACACATGGCAACTGATGAAAAACGTGAAATGAAGCCCTTCCTCATTTTAATAAAGTAAGGAGTTACCCACACAATGCTGAGGTGCATTTCTCAATACAACAGGCCAAGGGAGGCATGGGGCGTATGTGCCTTGCTCAAGGGTAATGGAGTGTGGTAGGGAGCTGAATGGTGGGATTTGAACCTGCAACCCTTTGATTTCTAGTTCATTTCCTTAGCCACTAGGCCACCCCCGGTTGTTAAGTGTGAGATTTACACATACTCTTGACTTCAATTTGCCACTCACTCACTCACTCACTGACACCCATTCACTCTCATGCTGCAAATTAGAATCACGTTAATGAATTAAATAGCCCACAGTCTGTGTTTTCCGATGGTGCTGCTGGAAAGTGCGCTGCTGGAGTGATTTGTACAGTGTCATTGTATTGATCTGTTCTAGCAGTTATGCGTGAACATTACAGAAGTCAGCATGACTGTGCAGGTGAACGGTGGCATGCATGTGCCTGAACATTAGTCAGCATGACTGTGCAGGTGAACGGTGGCATGCATGTGCCTTGAACATTAGTCAGCATGACTGTGCAGGTGAACGGTGGCATGCATGTGCGTGAAGTGAACATTAGTCAGCATGACTGTGCAGGTGAACGGTGGCATGCATGCCAGGGCAGGGCAGGGACTGTAATACATGTGGTTGAGATCAGCATGACGAAGCACACACACACACACACACACACACACACACACACACACACACACACACACACACACACACACACACACACACACACACACACACACACACACACACACACACACACCTCTGCAGAAGAGGTATGCACACATACATCTCTGCACAACAGGTATGCATTACACAAACAGAAGGACAGACAAAGACAGCTAACAGTAGTATGATAACTTCCAAATGTTTTTTTTTTTATATATATTTGAGTTAAGTAGACAGAATAGTGTGGGAGGCTTTTATTTGTATTGTTTTTTATCTAATTCTTACCCATATCTATTTTATTCATTATGTTGAGTGTGATGTGTGTTTGTCTTTGTGTGTCTTCATGCCACTACCAAAGAGAAATTCCGATTTTATGGAAGTTTAATGGACAATAAAGAAGTTTAAGGCCAAATCCCATTTCTACCCCTACCCCTACGCCTTCCCTTTGCCCCTCGTCCCTTCAAACAGAGCAATAAGGGGTAGGGCTTGAAACGAAACCCCTACGAATTGAGACAGCCCCTCAGCAATCACCAAATGCAAAAACCAGCTTCTCTATGGTTAAACCGATGTTACTACCTTGTAATTACTCGTTCAACAATTTAAAAAAGGACAATGGTGTTGCAAGACCCTTGCAATTCCTTCACGATTTCCATGCATTGGTGGACATTAATATCGAACTTCTTCATGTGCGTTTCATGGAGAAAATGACCATTATACATTGGGGTAATATTACAGGTAAGCCTAGTTCAATGCAACAATTATTACAACTGTACAGCCGTAAATTACGGTGAAAAATACTTGTATTTGTGTGCTTTGTGGGTGCCACCTCTTTTTAAATGCATTCGCTCCTCCGTTTGAAATGTACCTTCGGAAAATATCAGTTTGAAGGGGTAGAAAGCCCTTACCCTTCCCCCTTCCCCTCTGTCTTAACGTGATTTGTTACAGCACTACCCCTACACATGAACATGCAAAACGGAGGGGAAGGGGAAAGGCGAAGGCCTAAGGGGTGAAATGGGATTCAGCCTTAAGTCTAAGTCACCATGAGAGTCAGTGTAGGCCAGTCTATGGACACCAGACCAGTAGCTGTGCTTGGTATTGCTAGTATTCATTACATACATTACATTACATTACATTACACTTAACTGACGCTTTCATCCAAAGTGATTTACATTATTTTACATTGTATTGGTTACAATCCCTGGAGCAATGTTGGGTTAGGTGCCTTGCTCAAGGGCACTTTAGTCATGGATGGAGGTGTGGGAAGAGGTAAGGGTGGAATTCAAGCGTCTTACTGCAGATGGCGGGTCTATTCATTATTTGTTGAAAATACTCAACTACACCATAACAACATTGCTATGACAGTACTGGGAGCCTTGCGTAACAAATTAAAGACAAAGACATTACAATGTTGGTGACAGAAAGTATAGGCTAGGATATAATATAGGCTCTGCCCTAAGGTGTTGAGACCACCTTCCTAACCATTAGGACACGGCTGCCTCATGTACAGTATTCTTGTATATTGCTGTTGTAGCTAAGATTCTTGTATATTGCTGTACTTAATTATGGCTAGGATTCATGCATATTGCTGAACTTTGCATTGTTATTTTTCTTGGTTATGGCTGTACTTCATGTTTCCCACATTTGGTATATTGCTTTGGTACTGTAGTGTATATGTCCTCTTCCATAGGTCGCTATGCATCAAAGCATCGGCTAAATGCAATGTAATGTAAAGAGCTGCACCATTCACTGGGGAAAGGAGCAGGAGCAGCAGTGGGAGAGAGGCTCATGGCTGGTACAGGGCACAGCACAGGGCCACTGATAGCTTTGGCTGGACCCAGCACAAAATCACCCGCCTGGGCCCAGCCAAAGCACCCAACCCACACACACACAATATATATACAATGTCATGAGGACCCAATTCGGTGCCTCCCCTCTCTCTGTCTAACTGGTCACCGGAATAACTGACCCCTTTGTCCCCTCGACCCGTCAGTTTCCCCTGCTGCTAGTCTCTCTGTGAGTCATGTGGCACGACACTGTAGCCATCCCCTCCACTCAGCTCTCCTCTCCTCAGCAGAGAGGTCAGCAGAGGGCCAGGGAGGAGAGGGGAGAGGGGAGAGGGGAGAGAGGAGAGAGGAGAGGAGAGAGGAGAGAGGAGAGAGGAGAGAGGAGAGGGGAGAGAGGAGAGGGGAGAGAGGAGAGGGGAGAGGGGAGAGAGGAGAGAGGAGAGAGGAGAGGGGAGAGAGGAGAGAGGAGAGAGGAGAGGGCAGAGAGGAGAGGAGAGGAGAGGGGAGAGAGGAGGGGGCAGAGAGGAGAGGGGAGAGGAGAGAGGAGAGGGGAGAGAGGAGAGGGGAGAGAGGGAAGAGAGGAGAGAGGAGAGAGGAGAGGGGAGAGAGGAGAGGGGAGAGAGGAGAGGGGAGAGAGGGGAGGGGAGAGGAGAGGGGAGAGAGGAGAGAGAGGAGAGAGGAGAGGGGAGAGAGGAGAGAGAGGAGAGGGGAGAGAGGGGAGGGGAGAGGAGAGGGGAGAGAGGAGAGAGGAAAGGAGAGGGGAGAGAGGAGAGAGGAGAGGGCAGAGAGGAGAGGAGAGGAGAGGAGAGGGGAGAGAGGAGAGGGGAGAGAGGAGAGGAGAGAGGAGGGGGGAGAGAGGAGAGGAGAGAGGAGAGGGGAGAGAGGAGAGGAGAGAGGAGAGGGGAGAGAGGAGAGGAGAGAGGAGAGAGGAGAGAGGAGGGGGGAGAGAGGAGAGGAGAGAGGAGAGGGGAGAGAGGAGAGGAGAGGGGAGAGAGGAGAGGAGAGGGAAGAGAGGAGAGAGGAGAGGGTTGAGAGGAGAGTGGAGAGGGGAGAGAGGAGAGGAGAGGGGAGAGAGGAGAGGGTTGAGAGGAGAGTGGAGAGGGGAGAGAGGAGAGGAGAGGGGAGAGAGGAGAGGAGAGGAGAGAGGAGAGGGGAGAGGGGAGAGGAGAGGGCCAGAGAGGAAAGAGGAGAGGGAGGCAATTGGGCACCCTGTGATTCATTTCAGACATTTGTGCTGCTCCCACTCGGAGCCTATGGCTTATTTAGTATATTTAGTAGAGGTTAATGTATCCTAAGTAGCCTGATTTTAACTGTTTGTGTGTGAGTGTGTGTGTGTGTGAGTGTGTGTGAGTGTGTGTGTGTGTGTGTGTGTGTGTGTGTGTGTGTGTGTGTGTGTGTGTGTGTGTGTGTGTGTGTGAGAGAGAGAGAGAAGAGAGAGAGAGAGAGAGAGAGAGAGAGAGAGAGAGAGAGAGAGAGAGAGAGAGAGAGAGAGAGAGAGAGAGAGAGATGTGAAGAGAACGAGAGAAAATGACAAAATGACAGACACAAACAAACAGCAAAGGAGGTATAAAAAAGAGACAGACACAACGAGAGAGACAGAGAGAAGTACAGTGAGGAGGGAAACAAGAGAGAGAGAAAGAGAGACAGACACAGTGACAGAGAGAGGGCGACAGAAGTATGGCAAGTAGGGTGTAGAGAAAGGACGCGAGAGATAGAGAGACAGAAAAACAATCTTTGCAGATGATTCTGTGGAGGGACATTTACAGTCATTTCAGGACATCTGGAATTTCATCACTTCCAGTAATGGCTGCCGTGATTGGTCTCGGAGGAAAGACCTTCTGCAGATGGCACTGGTGTATCATGGCAACCGATCGCAGGCAGACCGGTACTTACTTGCTGCTGTAGGCATTGCTGGATTGGCCATAAGGCATACAGAGCATTTGCCTGCTGGACTGATGATGATTTTGGCCGGTTCCTCCCCTCAATGCAGTGTTTTCAATTTCTCATTTCACTACAGCTGACCTCTCTGAATCAAATTTGAATATTAATTTTGGCTGTTGTGGTAAAAAATATCTCGTATTACTAACATTTTTGTCACAGGCGTCATTGTCTTTGTCAATGCCTGGTGGACCGGGCTTGACTGAAAATGCCCAGCCCGCTTTTTCATCCAAGGCTGTAGGATACCGGTACATTTGACATCTTTAGGAAAACACAGTTAAACAGACAGAGCGCAAGACTGAGGTGTTTTTCTTTCTCTTCGCCAACTTTATTATGTAAATATTTTGTCAATGGTTTCAATGGCACAAAATGAGAGTTTGCAGTAGTGCAATAAAGAGGTGCACAGTAATTTGGCTGGCTATCCTTCGGCCACTTCCTCAGAGCAGGGCAGGACAGGGCCACCACAGCACTACTCCTCACACATATACAGTACAACACTACTGGGACAGGTCAGTCCATAATGCACTCAGTGATGCCCCTACTGTTGATACATAGACCAGACTCGAGACAACGACTCTCTCAGATATCTTCTCTTATAAATCTAGAATATTCACTCTTGTTTTTGATCATTTTATTTGTCCTCTCTCTGTATTTCCTGTTTTTTTCTCTTCCCTATACATAAAACTGCTTTCAAATAAACTAATGAATGAATAAACTTCAGTTGGTGACTACGGCAATGAATAAATCATCCTGTAGGTGGCAGCAATACACTGGATGGTGACTAATCTGCCATGAAAACAGGAAAGAAGAAGTTGATGAGACATAATCAAAGGAGCCTACCTTGGTAAGTTCTGTTGAATAATGTCATTGCAAATTTTAGAAGTGTAAATTGAAACTGAAAGGCAGAAAGGACTGCCCAAAACCGTGTTGATGGAGAAGAGTCGTTGATGGTCCATTGGGTGCGATTGGCCTAAGTAAGTGAGTAAGTGCTTCCCAGTAGTGTTGTATGTCTATGTGGATCTCTGTCTGCAGGTCCCTGCTCTGTGTAGCACGCCACGTGCATGGAGCTAGCACATGCAGAACGCATAACAACATGAACTTTAAAAAACAAAGAAAAAACAAATACGTCAACCAAGAGTCAGTGGGACAGGTAATGATGACCAAGGTATGTAACAGAAGACAACCTTATGCCTTGGTAGGTGGAAACATTCATGTTCCTGTAAACAACATGTAAATAAACATGTAAATAAATGAACAATCAAAAGAAAAAATAGACATTCAGTGATACCTGCAGTTAATGCAGTTGAAATAGCCTGTTTTTGTTTTGTTTTGTTTTGTAGAAATAGTCTTTTTCATGTCAGTCCTAACTTAAACACATTAACATCAAAACCTGATTGTAGAGAGGGGGCCATAGGAACACAAAATGCTGAATAAAACATTGGTAACACTTTATGATAAGGGATGCATAAAAAGCATTATATAGACTTTGTAAATAATTAACTAATTATGAACAAAGCAAACATTTACAAACTGTTAATGAATTAAAATACTTGTAAAATCTTGATATTATTTGTAAACTGTTTGTAAATGAATTAAAATATTTGTAAAATCTTGATATTATTTGTAGATGGTTTATAAGCGTCAATAATAGTGGTTACTAATAAAAACATTTGTCATTAGTTAATTATTTACTAAATCTTTATAATGCCTTTTGCATCCCTTATTACTGTAAAAAGTGTTACCCAAACATCATCTGAGAATCTCTCCTGACAGCAGTAACTAAGATGGCTGGCTGCCGTTTCCCTCCCATTCTGAACGTCCCTCTACTGTGCTGAAGAGCCAGCTTCTTCACACACTTTCCCCACATTAGACATTTCAGGAGAGATGTACAGGCCTATCACACACACACACACACACACACACACACACACACACACACACACACACACACACACACACACACACACACACACACACACACACACACACACACACACACACACACACACACACACACGCACGCACGCACACGCATATATGCACGCACACACTCATGAAACTGCCAGAGATTTTGGGTCCCAAGGGTCTGTGTCCATTTTACGGAATTCTGTGAGATCAGGCTGACTATATGGCCCCACAAAGGTCAAGTGCAGTAACTAGGCCTACATATTTTGTCAAAATTGATTATAAACTGAAAATGGACGTCATTACACATCCTTTATCTTGTGACAAAGCCTTATGGGCCAATTGTTTCCTGTTTTATAGAAATTGCTGTATCAATCCTGGTACCAAGGCTTTCAAGGCATTTTTCTCAGATGCTATGTTAGTGTAGGTACTGCACTTCGCCTTTGTAGGTAAGTATAGAAGAGGAAGCCCCCCAATTGTGACCAATACTATGCACTTACAAAAAGTGTAAGTTGCTTTGGATGAAAGTGTTAGCTAAGTATAATGTCAAGTTAGGGGTACTGTATTTGGACAGGCAAAATCAGGCCATTTGGAGTGTGTGGCACTGGCTTTTAGCTTCTGAGTCCTGCTTGCCCATCACTGATGGCGCTTGATTGATACACGTCATGGCGGCAGCAGTGTTCCTTTGGCAGTCTAGGTCAAACAGGCAGTGCTGGCTCTTGGTGTACACTTACGTATACATGCACAAAGAACAAAAAAAACACTGATACAAACATTAGTTATTTTCTCTCTTCTTTTTTTTAAATGCACTTATGTGTCTTCAGGATCCTTGGTGCTGGGATATATGGTCATGGATTTTGGTAGAGAGAGTTTCATGAGGGGGAGAAACAAAAAGCTTCCAAAAAAAGGTCCATGCATTTTGGTTGGCAGGATGACAACAGAGCAGGAAGGGAAGGGCTTTCTGTGGGAGTGGTATCTGTTTCGTTAAGGGATTCTCTAAGTCTCATTCGTGCTCTCTCACAATCTCCCCCTTTTTTTAGTTGTGCTCTCTCTCTCTCTGTTCCTCCATCAGTCTCACTCTGTCACTCTTTCTCTCCAACATGATCTACCCCAGACACTCTTTGACGAGGTGGCAATATTTGATGCTTAACTCAAAAGCGACTGCTCGTGGCAACATGACATCACTGATGGTTAGGTTTAGGGAAAGGTCTCGGTCTAGATAACTGTGTCAACACGAGACATGACAGGTATGCCCTCAGCATCAAAGATTGCCACCTGGTCAAATGGCATTAAAAATGACGAGGGATGTGAGACTGCGTTGCTCTCTCCAATGCCTGGGCTGCTTGTTTTATTGGTTGCAAGGGACTCCCTTAGTCTTGTGTCGTGTCATCTTTCTGCTCTCTCACTTTTCCATTCGTTCTCTCTCTTCCTCCCTCAGTCTCAGCCCCTTCCCCCTCACTCTCTCTGTGTTGCTTGTTGTCTTGGTTGTAAGGGATTCCCTTAGTCTTGTGTCGTGTCATCTTTCTGGTCTCCCCCTTTTCCATTCGCTCGCTCTCTTCCTCCCTCAGTCCGTCTCCTCTCTCCAATGGCCTGGGCTGCTTCTTGTCTTGGTTGTGCTGGTGGCTGGCGGCGGCATCTCATCGTCTCTCTCTGATCACAGGTGTGTGCTGCTGTCCTGCGACTCGAAGCGGTGGCCCTCGGACCGCCCATGGCCCATGCCCATGCCCATGCCCGTGCCCATGCCCGTGCCTGGCTTTCGCCCGCCACCCTGGTTGGGCACGGCAGAGAGCGGGTCGGGCCGGATCAGGTACCTGGAGAGAGGACACAGCTTACATACAGGACACAAACAAGCCATAAGCTAAAATGGAGGACCAAACATGACGACATGAAGGAAATTAAGATGCATGTAAAATCGTGTAACAATGTTTGTCATATAAATAAAATAAAATGAAAAAGAATGAATTTGAACAAAAATATCACACATAAATGTGAACATAAATGGGGAATGAGTCATTTCTATGTACTGTTTCATTTATTTACATTTACATTAATTACATAATTCATTATTTTTTCCCTTTCTATAATAAGCTGTCATTCAACCCATCCATCCCCCCCCCCCCCCCTTTCCTAGCTATCCCACTTTTTGTTCGAGGGGCATTAATTAAAGCAAAAAAAGCCATAGGATGTAATTCAACCATCAAATCCTTTCCCATGCCTTCTTTACCCCACTTTTCATTAGCAGGCATTCAAGTAGGTACAAATTATTTTACCTTTCTTCTTCGTTTGTGGGGCATTATGGCATGAATAGACCAGACGTGAATTGAGTGACACCAGTGACGGAAGTGATTGACTTTGTATTGAGTCGCTGGCGAATGAAGAGACAACAGCAATTTGGGCGACTAGAGGCAATTTGAGTGACTTGAGCGTCAGTGTGTAGTTGGACTTCAGTGAATATTATGAAAATATGATGCGGTTCGGCAACAGCCGGCACAACCAATTGGAATGTCGGAATGCTTGCATTCTGCTTTTAATGGGCATCCTCTGACGCTTCTACCGCTTATATCGCTCTTGCTACACAGTCCAGCGATTCTCTGTTGCTTATTCTTGGCGGCGCCAGTTTGTTCGCCCGGTTACAGTAATTACCTCCTAAAGACATGGTCCCTGCAAGCTGTAAATGAGCTTTTAACCAAAATGGAAATGACTAAATCTGTACTGTACGTCTGAGTGCTCTGTGTAATGTTACAGTAGAGTGGCACAATTGTGTCTTTAAACCCACAAATCATGTCCTCACTTTTTCTGTTTGTTGGGGCTGTACGCCGTCACTCAACCCTCTAATCCTTTCCCTTTCTTCTTCTTCCTGTTTCATTCCATTTTCTGTTTCATGAATTAACAGGGCATGTTGTAACAGGACACGTCCTCCTCTCTCAAAGGGTTAATGAAAAGCTAAAAATGAGTGTCAACTTGCTCTGATTAGACCCTTAATTGCGCGCTGTCTAATCCACTTAGTAATTAACATGATTATCTGACAAGTTGACAACCAGGGTAATTACAGTAAAAGTGGCGACATCAAAAAATACACACCCTCTCCATTGGTAGATGGGCAAATAGAGACATCCACGGCAGGCCCTGGCAGTACTGCATTACACTTACCAGTAAGCAGGAGTGTGTGTGTGTGTGTGTGTGTGTGTGTGTGTGTGTGTGTGCGTGTGCGTGTGCGTGTGTGTGTGTGACATTCAAACAGAAGGAAACAGGAATGGACTGAGTGTTTCACTTAAATGCTGCTGTGAAATGTGTGTGTGTGTGTGTGTGTGTGTGTGTGTGTGTGTGTGTGTGTGTGTGTGTGTGTGTGTGTGTGTGTGTGTGTGTGTGTGTGTGTGTGTGTGTGTGTGTGTGTGTGTGTGTGTGTGTGTGTCTACGTGTGTATAAACAGTAAGTGTGTATTTGCATGTGTGCGTTCATACATCACATTGACAGTCAAATGTCACCCCCTCTCTGAGGAAAACACCTCCTCTCTGAGGAAAACTGTGTGTGTGTGTGTGTGTGTGTGTGTGTGTGTGTGTGTGTGTGTGTGTGTGTGTGTGTGTGTGTGTGTGTGTGTGTGTGTGTGTGTGTGTGTGTGTGTGCGCGTGCGTATGTGAATGTGTGTTTCCGCGCATTTGTGTGTGTGTGTGGGTGTATGTGTGTGCATGTGTGTGTGTGTGCATGTTAGCATGTGTCTGCATCGGTATTGAAGAATAATTGTAGGTTTACTCACACAACGTCATGCAGCTCCAGTCGGGTGTCGGGCGATGGGTTGATGAGGATGTAGGAGAGCCTGTTGCCCTGGTCTGTCGTGCCGTCTGACAGGAAGTGACATAGAGAACAAAAAGCGCGGTGCATGTGTTAAAGGAGAAACCCTTAACAAAAATGTAAAAACATAGTTTGTACATTGGGCCCTTGATTTCACATTACTCGCCCAATGTAAAAGAAAACGGTTTTCACCTTTAACACACAACACCAGGGAAACAAAGAACGAGGTGCACATGTCAACACACCCCTTACGAAAATCGACCATGGTAAATCATGGTTTTCATGGTCTTTTGAACATGGTTTGGCACGGTTTTTTATTTTTATGGTTCAATCTATGGTTCAATCATGGTTTGATTATGGTTTATCAACAGTATACCCTTACTAAAATTAACCATGGTTTTACTCTGAAAACTAACCATGGTTTTACCACGGTTTATTGTTATTCATTAAATTACACTTACAGGCTGCTCTGCAAAAGCAGTGCTATACTGCCCCCGCATTCCGAATGGCCACAGGGTGTAATGACCACGGTACGCTTCCGCGGTAAGGTAATGACGTGAGCAGATTGAAGTGACAACATCTGTAGCTGACACTCTTTTTATCCAACCCGCATATTGGTGAAAATTCTTGAAGCAATGTGGGGTTAGGTGCCTTACACTTGAGCCATGGATGGAGGTGTAGGGAGAGGTAAAGGTGGGATACGAGCCTGCAACTCTGAGATCTTCAGTCCAACTCCCTAACCATAATGGGATAATGATTATTCATGGTCTTCATGTTTTTTTTAATACGGTTTGTGAAAACATGCTCAGAAAACCATGAATAACCATGATCCCTGGCTAGTTTTCATAGTAAAACTATGTTAACCCCCCAAAAAAATTACGGATAAGCCAAAGTAATACAATGGTTGGTTCAGAGTACTTAGAGTAACCATGACATACGTACCATGGTAAAACCATGGTAAAACCATGGTTACTACCATAAAACCACGGTCAATTTTTGTAAGGGACAACACCAGGGACACAAAGAGCATATTGCATATGTTAAATGAGAAAAAAGATGACATTGGACCCTTGATTTCACATTACTCGCTCAATGTAGAAAAACAGTTTTCTCCTTTAACACGCAACACCAGGAAAAGAAAGAGCACATTGCACATCTCAACACACAACTCCAGGGAAACGAAGAGCGTGTTGCACATGTTACTAACACACAACACCAAGGAAATAAAGAGCATGGTGCACATGTTAACACACAACACCAGAGAGCAACAAGAGTGTGTTGCACATGTCAACACACAACTCCAGGGAAATGAGCATATTGCACATGGAAACACTGGAGAAACGTCACAACAGGCAGCCAGAATCCCACCTAGATGGCAGGAAGTAGTGAGCCTCATTCACAATAGATGACATTTAAAGAGAGAGTGGGAGCTAGTGGTTGCTGCTGAACATGTCTGAATGTTGTCTACTGCGAGAGTGCTGGAACAAAATAGAACAACCTGAACCAGCACTCTGAGAGCAGGGACAGGACACACACACACACACACACACACACACACACACACACACACACACACACACACACACACACACACACACACACACACACACACACACACACACACACACACACACACACACACACACACACACACACACAGGCAGGCAGACAGGCAGGCAGGCAGGCACACACACCCACACACACAGGGTGCGACTTGTCAAAAAACCAGAGGGGGGGATGGGTTTTTTTTCATGAAACGTGACGTCACAAAATGAAGTTAACGCGACTAACAGCTCAATATTGGATGATATCAAATGAATAACACTTAATTCAGTCAAAAACAACGTGGCAGTGTATTTTTTCCCCCAACACGGACACGGACACTAAGACAATGCGTCTTCATTGAGAGGTTTTTTTTGCGCCTAATGCAGTTGGACATCTCTTGCGCAAAAAAATGTTACACTGAAATCGCGAAGGGGGAATTCTGTAGCCTACATTTCGTGTGCCAAAGACACTTCAGTCACTCACAATCCTAAGCGCACTAACCCTAGAAATAGCCACCGAGTGTAGGCAGAGGGGGCTTTCAACGTGTCGTCCTCATGCGTTGCAACTTTCTACAAACTTTTAGTCGGGTCATACAAATTCATTGCATGTTCAGGCGCTACTCCACCCATTCCGTCTGCCTTGACAGTAGCCTAGATTTACGATTAAGGCACAACGGTTTCATAGCCTAATGTGCAGACAGAAATACTTAAACAATTTCAGTAACTTTTCTGCTCCATTTTAAAGCACCTCCCTTCCTAGAGCACCTGCTTTTTGCCATTTGCATTCTGCATCCAATAGGCACCTCATCAATTAGCGAGAGAGCACAACGCGCACCTCCTCTGCGGTCTAACAAACCCCGAGGAAAGTGATCAGGACAACTCTCGCAACATCTGCCTACTGTCGGCGCGTCTTTTTGCATAGCCACTCAAGAACAGTCGGGAGTTGGAAGCAAAGTAGCCTATTTCAAACCAAATGTCTTAAACATTTCCTTTGTTAGCTCCCCCACTGACGCTGCGCAATGCAATGCAATGCGCCCCTTTTGCGCGCCTGTTTGTAGGCATTAGCCAAGTAGTTGGGTAGGTTGTTTCCTATTTGATGGTCCATCAAAAAAGGACTAACTGCTGGTCGTTTGCATTAGCGATATGTTACTAATTCCCATAGCCTACATAACACAACTTTGTTGCATATTTGCTTTTGAGTCCGGTACCTCGTAAACATCAAATCTTCCACCACGTCGGACAATTTTGAAAGTGAGTGCAATGTAGACTGCAGAAAAGGGTCACAAGTTGCCTGTCATGTCAACATTTTTGTAAATTTATTTTGATAAGCCTATTTGCGAGGATATTTTTCCAGCAAAGATAAAAACCAGAAACCATCCCCCCCGGCAAATCGCACCCTGCATACACACACACACACACACACACAGGCAGACAGACAGACAGACAGACAAACACACACACACACACACACACACACACACACACACACACACACACCCACACACACACCACACCCACACACACACACACACACACACACACACACACACACACACACACACACACACACACACACACACACACACACACACACACACACACACACAAACCATGGTGTTTGACAAACAGCCATGGTGTGGTTAGGAGTGGTGAGATGGAGCAGAAAAACAAAAACAAAAATTCACACATAAAATACGTATCACACACACACACACACAAACACACGCACACACACACGGGCACACATACACACACACATGCCCACACACACACACACAAATGTAAAGGAGAAACAAATAAAAAAAGGGACATCCACATCCACATAGATGCTGTAAAGTGTAGACACAGGACTATTGATGTACATCGCAAAGGAGCACAGCACAGGAATACTCTTCACACACCCCGACAGACAAAGACGTACAAACACACGAACACACAAACACACGCAAGTTTAACCATAGAAACACACACACACACACACACACACACACAAAAATACACACACACACACACACACACACACACACACACACACACACACACACACACACACACACACACACACACACACACACACACACACACACACACACACACACACACACACACACACACACACACACAGTGAAACGTACTGAATCCGGAGGGCGAGAGGCCGAGGTGCTTCATCCGGGTGCGGACCAGGGCGTTGAGCTCCTGCCTCTCCGAGCGCCTGAAGAGGGTGAGCCGCTGCTGGCTGATGCGCTCGGCCGTGCTGCCCGGACCCTTGGAGCCCGCCGAGCCCCGGCCACCCTTACAAGGCAAGGCAAGACAAGGCAAGGGAAGGTGTCTTTGTCAGTTTTGGTAATGTTTTCTTTAACAGTACAGTTACCGTACATCAGTGTTTCCCAACCTCTCGCATACCCCCTAAGCCTCTTAGTTGTGCCATGAGTACCCCCTAATTCATGTTCTATATTGCTTTGTCTGTCCTGATGTGACTGCTCCATACATTTGTTATAATAATAAAAATTATTAAAAAAAGTACCCCCTGCAATGTGCTCGCGTACCCCTAGTGGTACACGTAGCCCTGGTTGGGAAACACTGCCGTACATAATTACTGTGTGCTCTCTGGGTAACAACAGGGTAACAGAGAGATACATGAAAGGGGTAAAAGGGGTAATTACAAAGTACATACCATGTAATTGCCAAGAAAAAGTAATTACTGTATACCAACAGGGTAACAGAGGGTAAGATAGGTTAGATGGTATCCAACAGGTAACTTCTCTCTGTTACCCTGTTGTTACCCAGATACACAGTAGTATCATAGTAATTCTTGAGATATGTGTATTACATAATATTTACTTTGTAATTGCCCCTTTTTACCAGTTAGATAGCATATAACTTCTCTCTGTTATCCTGTTGCTACCCAGAAAGTACATAGGAATTACTTTACCGTAAAACAAAGCATTACATGTGTTTCTTCATATGCACAGGGCATACAAGGAAATTGAAATCGCGTTTCTCTCTCTATACCATGACAGGACATAGACATACACAGGACTGACGGTAACAGACGGATATTAAAGTGCAAGAGATGACCAATAACAGTAAACAAGTAGTGAGAAATAATAAAGTGATGAAGTATTAAATAACAACTGAACATTTAACATTGAGCATTTAACATTATAGGTAAATACATGTATAATGTAAGTGGCTCCTGGTGGCAGGGTGGTACACTGCCTGGTAGCCACTGCCACGGGTGTGTGAATGGGTGAATGTGAGGCATACAATGTAAAGCGCTTTGACAGCATGAAGGAGTGGAGAGGCGCTATATAACCATTTACCATTTACCATTTACAATAAAAAAAAACCTATTCTAAGACATGAGTGAGACAAGTATACCTTCCGACTCAGACGGCGTGCCCACTGCATGCTCTTGCGGCGCAGCAGCGGGTGCTCGGAGGAGTGCGAGGAGGAGGTGGTGGAGGAGGGAGGCTCGGAGGAGGTGGAGTTGCGATGAGGGCCCGAGCGGCAGAGCAAGGGCTCACGAGGCTCACGCGTGTCCTCATAGTCCTCCACGGTGATGGACACCTGCGACTGGAAACACGTCAAAGAGTCCAATATGACACGCTTATCTCATAGGGGTGGTGGTGGTGGCGCAGGTGGTAGAGGAGCCTGTACACCTGAGACTGGAAAGATGTTAAAGATTTGAATATGACACTCTTATGGACACCTGCGATTGAGAATGAATCCAGCCAGCCATTCAATGCTCAAATTTGACACTTTTCTTCGGAGAGTGTGGTCCTTCTCTCTGCATTGGTGTAAAAATAATAGAGTAGGCTCAGACGTGTCTCAAACAGAAGGACACTCTGCACTGCACTGTGATTAGGACTTCCGGGTTCCATTCCGGCCCGCCGAGGTTATTTCCAGATCCCCCCTTTCTCTCTCTCCCGTTCATTTTCTGCCCCTCTCGTCACTGTGCCGTCCTCATAAAGGTGCAAAAGCCTATGGTCCTGACCATCCCATAATACTACCATTTCATTTCGTATTCATGGAGCCAATCCTTTGGCGGAAGTACGTAGGATGGCGTGTGAGGCTAGTAAAAGCCCCCCCAAAGTAAATTAAGTAATGAAGTAATGAAGTAATGAAGTTAGCGAATGGCATAGCAGGGGCTCTTAAGGCTCACGAGTGCCCTTCTCGTCCTTAATGGAGAAAGACACCTGTGACTGCGGGTTGTGACAGTAACATCTAGCCATGCTAATTTATTTGACACTGATACGGACACCTGTGATTGGGTGTGCCCATGTATAGTAGCTGTGTTAACTCAAGCGTTAATTCCACACGTATGGAGTCTCATATGATTGGGAGCACGCACAGTAACATAGAGCGGTGTTAATTCAACATGTAAAGGACTCAAATTTACAAGAGTTAAATCTTATCGACACCTGCGACAGCAAGGGGGCAGTACATAGCCAGGTTAACTCATTTACACTTTTCTTAAGTGTTGGAGTTTATGTGTCTCCCAGTAGCAACACAATCTATCTACCTCATTAGGTGCAATGGAGTAAGCGCTTGTGCTAGTGTTGTAATTACACTATGAATTTACTGTACTTATACTTTTGATGGCTCTGCTATTGACAAACTGAAGATGTAAGGTTTTACACTCTAACCCACTTGATTAGCAGAGAGATAGACTACTTTCTGGAGTGAAAAAGTAATGTATGTTGGGTAGGGTGCACAGTAGGCACACATCCAAAAACACTTCTTGCAGGTGCTATACAATGCCAATAAGCTCCAAAAAATAATGAATAAACTTTATAATTTAATGAATAATGAATAATAACTTTTTGGAGCTTATTGGCAGTGTGCAGACCTACCTCCTTCAAGAATTAAAAGTCCTGCCACACGTTCCTTCTGCCTGTGTTATACTGTACAGATGGGTGATTTCACTAATTAGTTCATCTACATGAAGAGTTCTGCTAATCAGGTTCAGTACCCAGGTCTCCCGGTTCAATAACTTGGCAGGAGCAAATATGCATGAGGACGATCACTTTCTGAATTTGGGATGCCCTCCTGTGCTGATTAGTGCCAGGAGAAACAAACAAACAAACAAATAAACAAACATGACCTACATGACAGAATTGATGCATACTGATGCCCCGCTGAACTCTACAAATAAACATGGCCTACATAGTTGAGTGCTTGCTTCCTGATGGTCATGTTAAATGCTCAAAAAGTCTAATTCAAACAAATCAACGCTTACGTAAAGCACAATGTAATAAAATATGTAATGCTATCTGCTATAATTAACTTAAACCATAGCTAATATTTGATTGGATGTCTTGGTAGTTCCAAAAAGGAACAAGCCTCAAGATTCTACATTTACAGCAAGTGAACAGAACAGCATGTCTGAGGCTCCCTTACTAGCTTCTGAGGTGGAAGATGGTAGGATTGTGAGAGTGAAAAACGAAGAAAGTTCTGCATTCTGACAAAGACCATGTAAGGGTCGAAACGTGTATAATAAACCAGGAGCAGTAACAGTGTACTTATTTCTTTTATGTTTACTTTTAATCCAGCACAGCACCTGTTTAGGATGTGTGTGCACTTAAAATGCTACGTCAGGTTTATGAGAGTGAACAGTATGCAGATTCCTACCTCTGAGGGAGGATTATGTTACATTACAATTACACTAAACTGACTTTCATCCAAAGCGATTTGCGGTTATTTAGATACAGGCTATTGGTTACAGTCCCTGGAGCAATGTGGGTTAAAGTGCCTTGCTCAAGGGCACCTCAGCCATGGCTGTAGGTGTGTAAGGAGAGGAAAGGGTGGGATTTGAATCTGCAAAGTATTTATGTATGTCAACAGTATATCTCAGCCCCCTTCCTACCTCTGCGTCAGGCAGCTTCTGGGTATTGACCTGTAGGACTGTATATGCCTGAGGTCCCTTCCTACCGTATAGGTTCTGGGTATTGAACAGTATTGTGTATCTGAGGACCCCTACCTCTGAGACATGCAGCTTCTAGGCCTCTGTGCGGTACAAAGTGATTATAAGAGTGAACAGTATACAGTATGCCTGAGGACCCCTACCCAGCGTAGCCCAGTATTGAACAGTACTGTATATCTGAGGTCCTCCTACCTCTGAGACGGGCCGCTGTATTGAACAGTACTGTATATCTGAGGCCCTCCTACCTCTGAAAAGGGCAGCTTCTGGTTCTCTGTGCGGTATATGCCGATGGGGATGTCCCCTGCGGAGGAGCAGAGTTTCTGGTAGAGCCGGCCATACGTACGGATCCACAGGTCCTCCTCCGTGATCTTCATCTGATACACAAACACAACAACATAACAGCCCTTTAAAGGTGCACTGTGTAACATTTTAACCGCTGCTCATTTTTTTCAGCATGCGGCCTATTCACTTATAAATTCTACGTATAAATTCTAAATAGAAATTCTAAGTATTCATTGTGACTGGCAACCCTCTTATCTAGGGTTAACACATCTCCTTAACCTTTAGACCATGTCTGAGCCTTTGTCTTGGGACACATGACATTGCACTTAGCTGATGCTTGTATCCAAAGCAACTTACAGCTTTTTAGGTACACGGTATTGGTTACTGTCCCTGGAGCAATGTGGGGTTGTATATTGCTCAATGGCACTTCAACCATGGATGAAGTGGGTAAGGGTGGGCACATCACATTACATTACAATACATTACATTACACTTAGCTGCAACTTTGATCCAAATTGACTGCAGTTATTTATGTACAGGATTTTGGTTACCGTCATTGAAGTAATGTAAGGTTATAGGCGTCTTGTTCAAGGGCACTTCAGTCATAGATAATATGGCCTTGGAACTCGCAACCTTCAGATTCCAAAACCAAATCCCTAACCATCCCTGTCCCTAAAAAATGTTTATCTCCCATTGTTTGGTCTTTTGCGTATATTACTTGTATAGGCTAGTCAGTTTTTTCCTGATAGCATTCGGCTGTGCGATTTTTTCTCTTTTTTTCCTCCTTTGATTTCCCACAAACACAATAAACATGACTGGACTGGTCTGCCATCAGCTTTACTCATGAATACAACATGCATTGGCTCATTTGATTTGTGACCTTCACTTATGCTTTAGTCTACAATAAAATATAATATCATTGGAAACCCATTCAAGACCCCCCACAGCATTGGGGCTATAAAGGAATGGATGGAAAAGGAAAAGGGGCCTGCATTTGAAGCATACTGTATATACATCATATTTCTAGACACACAGCAGGGTGATCAAAGCCTCACATTCCGCCATGCACACAGACAGCAAATGAGTACACGGGGAGCAGTATGGGTTTCTCAAGGACGGCTCTTCAACTCTTCTACTGAGGTGCTGGTGACACGTACACGGATATTTTAAAATGTGGATATTTTAAAATGTGGATATTTTTTTATCCATGTATGACGTGCCGATAAAAATAAGAACTCCATTGTGACAGGGGTGTTTTAGCCCCCTAAATGGGACATTTTTAAAACTGCAGTTTGCGGTTAAACGAGAGGTCAAAACTGATGCGTTTTCAAAAATATCCATATACAAGTAAACAGCTTCGGAGTCACTGTTGCCTGACAATGTTATTTATGATGTCACAGATAACCTACACTGTTAGAAATATTTTCTTTGAACACAGTATAAGTAAGGGCCTTTCCCATTACTAATCTCTACGCCTATCCCTACGCCTTCCCCATGCCCCTCATGCTTTCCAACGAAGCTGTAAGGTGTAGGGCTTGAAACGCAACAGCTACGTATTGGGATATCCCTTCAACAATCAAGGAATGACACTCACAGCTGTCACTAATTCCATGCATTAGGTTGACGTTAATAGCGATTTTTTTCATGTGCGTTTCACGGAGAAAAGGGCCATCACACATTAGGACAATGTTAAACTTAGTACAATAGAATAATTATTACCACTTCAAAACCGTCAATTGTGGCGAAAATACTTAAACGTGTGTGCTGTTGTGGGTGCCGCGGCTTGCCGCCAATTTTCAAATGAATTCGCAGTGCATTCAGGGAAACCTGTCGAAACCCTCCGTCAACGGAGTGTGGTGTCGGAAAATCTCTGCGCGGAGGGGTGGAAAGCCCTTCGCCGCACCCCTACCCATCTGTCAACGTGAATCGGGATGCCACTACACCTACACATGGACGCGCAAAACGGAGGCAAAGGGGATCGGCGTAGGGCTAAGGGGTGTAATGGGATTCACCCTAAAAATATACAGTATGTAGGGTTATGTGTTTATATTTAGTGGTGTAGTGTGGATTTTTAAAGTGGGGGCACGCGATTTTTAACGTCATCAAATAATTAGGCAACTTATCATGTCAAACCCCCCAACTGTCCTTAATCTACCGATATTGCTTCTCCGTTTTCATCTGTTTGGTCAATCACCTGCAATACTACTATGTGATCATTCCTTTTTCTATTCAGACATGGGCAGAAGATTTTTTTTAAATCTCACTTCAGCAGAAGTATTCAGTATATTTTACACACAGTAAAAAAACTGCTGTGTGAATACAACATGCAAAATTTACTGTGGTTATTGGGTTATTTATTGGGTTATTTATTGTAGTTTTGGCTTTGAAAGTGGTGGGGACATGACAATGGCAAATTGTCCGGGTATGCTATTTTTGTATTATATTTTTGAAAGAGAGGTGGGGACCATCTCAAAAGTGTTACGGACATCTGGTCCCTGCCATCCACCCCTAAAAGTTTGCCCCGCTCTACACTTGTGAGGCAGCTAGCAGCTCAGTGCATGTCTTATGTACTCACCAGAGAGGGTGGGGTGGAGGAGTCGCATATTATAAATGGCAAAAATCAAATGGGCTAGACACGAAACGTTAGTTTCCCCACTCTGTCTTTATTATCTGCATTTATAATACAGTATCACTGAAGTGCATTCAGCTCCTGTGTGCAAATCCTCCCCCCCCCCGAATTACTCTTGAGGAATAACGCACCGGGCGAAACTTCCTGAGAAAGACAAAGGCACGAACACCAGCTCTACTTTCACCTTACAGTACTCACCACACACAGGAAGCCGGAGCCAGGCATGGAGTCCAGTCCCAGCAGGAGTCTGGCGATGGAGATCATGTAGTCTTTCACAAACGACTGGCACAGCGGAGAAGGACACAAAGACATTAGGGAGGCAGAGGACAAGCAGGGCAGACCTTCACAAATACTAAACTCTAGTGGTGTCAATAATCGAGTAGGCAATGGATCGCTATGCGGGGCAGGACAATTCAATCAGTCAAACAATCAATCAATCAATCAATCAATTCAAGTTTATTAGGACCATGTGCAATTAAAACATAAATGTTTCCATTACATGCACTGCACCAGATTTAGCCTTGGGCTAGCTCAGGGACTACAGATGAAAACTAGCCTAAGGCTAAATCTGGCATTACGGCAAATTACGGCATTTGCTGAATTGATTAGGGACCCTGACATTAAAATTATTCAATAATCAATTCAGCAAATGCCGTAATCCATGAGGCATATTTTTCAAGTTTCAATTACTTCCGTGGGCATTTCCGGAGCAAATGAACTTTAAGTCAAAATTAAAGCATTTCAAAGCATTGAAAACTGATACACACAACACGCCAATAAAATGTTGTTCAGTACCTGACTGCTTGTATTGCCTCATGACTGAGGAGAAATTTCCCTTGCTTTCAGTAGAAATGTAATGCACTGCAATGCATCATAGAATCGGACGGAATGAATCCAAATCGAATAGTTACCTCCCAAATCGCAATTCAATTGAATTGAATTGAAGGGCAGTGTCAATGCACACCACTACTAAATACTAAGTCTGGCGATGGAGATCATGTAGTGTTTCTCAAATGACTAGCACAGAGGAGGAGACAGAGATGAATCTTGGGGAGGACAAGCAGCTCAGACATTCAAACTAACAAAATCTACAGTACCTGCAACACCAGATTGAAGATACAGTAGGTACATTTTACAGTGTTATTTTACCACTAAGAGAGTAGGATGACATTGCACTCTAGAGACAGTGTAAACCCATTGACGCCGGTTGTTGCGTTACGCAACATTGGCCCTGATGCCGGTTGTTGCAAAACGCAACATTATTGATTTGTCAATATTTTCAAGACGCATGGGAGATGCAATGCACAATATTTTGTTCAAATACACAAGTGGTGGGTGTTCTCGATTTTTTAAAGACCATGTGGCAAAAAAAAGTTTGATTCGTCGACAAATATGTCAAATGAAATCAACCATGCTCGCTTCTGCAGACGTGGGTTGTTTAGCCATTTCACACAGGTAAAAAAAAAGGCTGTGGTTTGAGAGACACGCTGTTACAGCGAATGTGATGTTCAGTTGAAAGGTAATGAAGAGATTTTAATCAAGGAAAGGAAATATGATTGAAGACCCTTTAGATAGAGAGCAGGAGTGTGATTTGCCGCGGTCGCATGAAAAGGTGGTCGAGTGGCTTCCAAAATAGACAGTCAGCTAGATTTTGCCCCCGACGTTACCAAAAGTTCACTCCGACACTCGGGGCAATTGGCGAAGGTGCCAATATCTGAGGAAGCACGTCCTTTAGATATAGGCCTATTTCAGAATATTTTCACTGAGGAATTTTCGGATATGGTGATAGCCTATTGGTGAGGCAAACAACGGTAGACATGCGGATTATAGACGCGCGGCCACACATGCAGCTCAAAGTGGAGCCCCGTCTCAAAATAGGATGAAATTGCTCATCGGTCTCTGCATAACGTTTGGAGGAATAAAATGGCCATACTCGCCGGTGGGACAGCAAGTGGCTGTATTAAACAAATGAAATTACTGCCTAATAATTATAATAATAATGATTATTATGATTTAGTTATAGTCGGCTAATGTAACAGTAGCAATAGCCTAGTAGCCTAATAGCCTATAGGCCTAATAAATAGCAGCATCAAGCATTATCCTGAAAGCACATGAAACTTTTTTCAATCATTTGATTATGAGATATGATTTTTTTAAAGGAATATGTCTTAGTGTTGGCGCTGAATGAGCATAATCCCGTGAAAGCAGAGGATTTTACCTTTTAAATGCAATTTGTCCCAGGTCCCTATGTGTTCCAGAGGCTGAGATATTGAATTTTTAATAGGGCCTAGGAGTTTCCAACCATTTTTTCTTATCTCAAAAAACCCTCAGGCATTGGGGACCTTTTCTAAAAACTGGCTCAGGCGCCAATGGGTTAATTCATGTAGATAGTTGAGTATAACACACCAACAAAGTAAGAGGCTCCATTTGGGATTCCTATTTATTAGATCCGTATGTCAATACCTGGTAAAGTAGAGTGTCCAGCATGCTAACACTGAAGACTTTTCCAGCGGCGAACGGTAGTCTGAACATGAAGACCAAGTTGGAGCCCTTCTCCCTCTCCTTCTGCAGGGGGGGTGGGGGGAAGAAGGTACGAATGAATTTATTTGACCATTCATGATATAAAACATGGAACCAAGATCCTCTCTCTTTCTGCAGGGGGGTGGGGGGAGTGGGTTGGGGAGGGATGAGGGTTGGGAGTGAAGATTTAAAGGCAGAAGCAAGAGAGATACAGAAATGACAAGCCAAAGTTGTGAAATAAACATTTTATGTCTGACAAAGGTGTCGGCAGCCCTAACCCTAACCCCATACCAAGATAGCGGTATCATTGAGGAATATGTTGAATGAATGAATGAATGAAGGAATGACTGAATGAAAGAATGAACAAATGAATGAATGACTGAATTAATTAATTTATTTGACCATTCATGATATCAAACATGGAACAGCAAACTGACCCATACATTAAAAGATAGAAATAGTCGGGGATGACACAAAAAAGAAGCCCTAAGGCTTATTTCCATTGTGGTCCCTAGATGCAGGGCTGGATTAACGGCACAGGCTAGATAACTGCAGCCTAGATGCCCCCAACCTGCCAGGGGCCCCCTGACTGTACGAAAATCAAAAATTGAAGAATTGTTAAAAGATGTAATATTGAAACTTCACCTGTCGTGTTGAGTATAGCATGGTAGACATGTTGTTCTGAATTCCTGGCACATAATTATGACATTGCCTATGTACATTTGTTGCTAAATTTGCCCTCTTCAGAGGCCCACAGCAACCTGTAGCCTAGGGCCCCAGGCCATCTTACTCCGGCCCTGCCTAGATGGCAGGACAGCAGGGGCATGGCAGCATTCTTACAAACATACATACAGTAGGACCTACAAGATACTATCTCCTTCTGCAGGAGGAGTGTGGTGAGTGGAGTGTGGTGGGGTCATAGTCGGGAGTGAAGATTTAAAGGCACAAGCAAGCGAGATACAGAAATGACGAGCCAAAGTTTACTGTGAAATAAACATTTTATGTCTGGCATCGGGGCACATTTTCAATAACGTTTGACAAAACGCTATTGTCAAGGACTGAGTGAAAATCGTGAGCTAGTGAGTGAGTGAGTGAGCGAATGAGTGAGAGAGCGTGTGTTTGAGGAGAGAGAGCAAGAGCAAGAGAGAGAAACAGAGACAGAGCAGGGAGATACAGACAGGCAGAGAGAGAGAGAGAGAGAGAGAGAGAGAGAGAGAGAGAGAGAGAGAGAGAGAGAGAGAGAGAGAGAGAGAGAGACAGATTGTTGAGCAAATGCAAGAGTGATGGAGGGGGAGGGAAAGGCGACTGGCTTCAAGTGCTTTCCTCAGTTTTATTTTTATATATCTGTCCATTACTGCAGCAGATGATTTGAGGTTATGGAGGATAAAAGGGGCTCTTACCTTCTCCAGCTTGGAGAGCGCCAGAGAATAGTGGTCTTTGACTTTGAACTGCATGAAGCGCATGTTGGCCGGGTGGGTGAGCTCCGTGATGATGCTGAGGGCAGGGAACAACCTGAGAGCATCGGAGGAGAGAGAACATGAAGAGAGAGAGAGAGAGAGAGAGAGAGAGAGAGAGAGAGAGAGAGAGAGAGAGAGAGAGAGAGAGATTCAGATTCAGATTCAGATTCAAGATTAGTTTATTACGTCTTATTATAGGTTTGAAGCCAATAAAGAGTAAAAATTGTTGTGTTTTTTGTGTCCTCAAAAAGATTTTTTTTTTTTTAAAGAGAGAGAGAGAGAGAGAGAGAGAGAGAGAGAGAGAGAGAGAGAGAGAGAGAGAGAGAGAGAGAGAGAGAGAGAGAGAGAGAGAGAGAGAGACTAATATTTTCCACACTTCGGCTATTTCCTCCACACTGATGGTTAACGGATAAGATGGATGAGAAATGGATAAGAAATCTTTATAGCTGTGATGGCCAGCCTAGATTCAAATGCCACATATTACATATCACCTGGTTATTACTATGTTAATACAGGTGAAAAGGGAGAGTCGACTAGACTGGTATCAACACAACATTCATTCACACAACTCTGTTGGCATGATATTCAGACAGGAGACTCTGTTGGCATGACAGTCAGAGCCCTTAGTGAGCTTCACTCCACCACAAAGCCATATGCACGAGCACATCATATGCCACCACTACCCCCTACCATTATTTAAAATACATAATCCCAGACCCTCTGGGTCTCCTTTTACATTTTTTAATTTAAACCGGGTAACTCAGTACTGTTACTAGTGTTCATAATGCTTGTCTTGCAAAACACAAACGGACTCCTTGTAACAGGAACACGCAGGGGAAAGGTCCAGATTCACTGGCTAATTAAATTGTAATGTCCATTTGTGAGAATCATGTTTCTGACCTTCTCTGCTGCACAGAGAGGCAACCATAGCTGACTACACTACGTTGGCCATGGTTTGTGTCTACCACCATGTAGCAATGCCATATCTGAATAGTGTGTACGGTGACAACAGTTTTTGCATCTGTCATGTTCAGTGGTACACAGTCTTTTTTTAGAAAGTGCGCTCAACTCCTTACTGTTTCTTACAAGGTCTTCGGGTGCGAGCAAACAGCAAAGTTCATGTTTAGTAAAAAAGCCGCACTTTCGGGTGCTATTGTTGCACCTTTAATCTACTGAGTTAGCATAACCCAGCTAAGCCAGTAGATTAAAACGGCAAGAATTACACTCGAGAGTGCTGCTTTTTTTACTAAACAGTGGTACACAGCGCCATACCTGAAGAGTGTCTGCACGTTGACGATGGTTTTTGCGTCAGCCATGTAGTCCTCCTCTGCTATCATGGAGCTCTCCTTATCGATCACCACCATGGTGTCTGCAAACGTCACCCCGCAGCGCAGCAGGCTGTCTAGGCTTCAGGCACACACGCAGAGGAGACGCATGGACATATGGACACACACACGCGAACACACGCAAACGCAAACGCACACACAAACACACAGGTATGTGCACACACATTCATACAACAGGTAAAACCACACACACACGCACAAACACGTGTACGCACAGGTCCACACACACATGCATTAAGAGGTACACACAACAGAGGAAGACAGAGATTGAGGTTGAGTGAGAGAGAAAGATAAACAGAAGGAGAGAAGGAGGAAGAAAGACAGGAGATTTAATGAGAATGTAATGAGAGAGGCATAAGTAAGTGAAAGACATGGGCTGGATCTCAAATGGTGCACTTGTGCACTTCGGGCACTATGTTTCAGTGTGTAACTAATACGGCATGCGCACTGAAATATGAACACTAAAGTGCCCAAGTGCACCATTTGAGATTCAGACAAAATGTCTTTATGCATATACAAATTTGGAAGGGCACCTGTCCTGCAGAATGAAGACAGCTGGTAGATGTGATAAGTGTGTGGGCTTGGAAAGGCATAACAATTGCAGGTGGTCTGTTTGACTTACTTGTCTATGGACCCGACAGTGTAGAAAACCATGGGAAACCAGGAGATGGCTTCCAAAAAGTCTGCCTCGGGTCTACGAAAGGATGAAAAGAAAGGATGCGGGGGGATGGAGAGGGGGTTAAGGAAAGCAAAAGAGCAAGATGGAAAATGAAAGGCACAAACACCGCATTGGAACATCCATAACAGCATTATGTGCATTGATTGTGTCCCATAACAAACGATCATTACTGGGCAACGTGGTGGCGCTTACATGGGTTTTATACCATTCCCCCTGGTCATGGAGCAACAGAAAACCCCTAACCTTTAATATGCAATAAAAAAATCCCCTTTATTTCTCCCTTGTCCTGTAAGGAAGCTCCACAAAGACATAATGCCCCAGGGAGGAGGGAAACACAACAGGAATGGCTACAGAGGACCACAACTCGTACAGCAGTACGTACAGCATTTTAGCAGTGTTTCTTAACTGGTGGTTTGGGACCCCAAAGTGGGTCAGGGATGGGTCCTGGGTGGGTTGTGGAGCTGTGTTGTAAAAATGTATAAACTCCCTGTTGTATCGCCAGTCAAGAAATTGAGACAGGATGCAGAAATGAATAAATAAATGACTGTCATTTCGAAGAAAGGGTGAGACTCCTCTTCACTAGGTGCTAGACGTGTTGTATGTCAGCAAAAAATGCAAATGATGATGGGAAGCATGTGCTATCAAATGCATGGTTATATCTTTGATAGTTAAAATAAATTGACCAGTTTCAAGACAGTTTCGGACAAAAAATGGATCACAATGTAATGTTCCTGGAAAATTGTGGGTCCCAAGACTATTTCAGTTAAGGACCACTGTTTTAGTGTATTAAGAGGAGGAGACAGGCAGTCAGAAATCAATAGGTGTGTGTGTATGTGTGTGGGGATGCATTTAATTAGTTGACTGGATGTTAGTGTGTGTGTGTGTGTGTGTGTGTGTGTGTGTGTGTGTGTGTGTGTGTGTGTGTGTGTGTGTGTGTGTGTGTGTGTGTGTGTGTGTGTGTGTGTGTGTGTGTGTGTGTGTGTGTGTGTGTGTGTGTGTGTGTGTGTGTGTGTGTGTGCGTGCATCAGTGTTGCCAACAGCCACTGCTTGCTGCATTTGTCGTCTGATAATACATGCACAGACTCTTGTCACAGTGCCTGCCTGGTCAGACAGCAGAAATGAAATGGGAGGCATGTCGTCTCGCATCGTTCTGTAAACAACCCCCCTCCAAGGCCATCTCCTAGCCCTCTCTCCTCCCTCCGCTCCTGCTCTCTCCTCCCTCCACTCCCCCTCTCTCCCCTCCCTCTCTCTCCATCCATCATTGCTAATCACAGGATGTTGTGCAGTGTGGTGTGACTCCATCAAAGTTGCCATTTAGCGAGAGGAAAGCCCCTGACACACATACCGACAATGGATTGTGGATGCATGGCCACACACACAAACACACACACACACACACACACACACACACACACACACACACACACACACACACACACACACACACACACACACACACACACACACACACACACACACACACACACACACACACACACACACACACACACACACATCCAGTAAACTCATTAAATGCATCCCCACCAACACACACAAAAACACACACATATTACGTGCACAAAAACAAACAGATACACCAGTGTGTACGCATGCAGGCACACAAGCACGCACGCAGGTACGCACGTGTAATGTCAAGTAAAGTCATTACATTATCTGTTTAGTCAGGTTGTTGTCCTCACTGAACAGAGACCATCACACTATGTAGAGTAGCTCTATTCATTACATATGGAGCAGCAAGGTGAGTAGCCCTCCATTCATAACGTATGAGCTGGGAGAACTCTAAAGGTCAGATGGTCAGTGGCAGGTGGACCTTTACAGCTTAGCAGTATCACTAATGAGAGGGAGAGGAGAGGAGAGGAGAGGAGATGAGGGGGAGAGAGGAGAGGAGAGGAGAGGAGAGGGGATAGGGGAGAAGAGAGGAGAGGAGAGGAGAGGGGAGGAAAGGGGAGGGGAGGAGGGCAGGGGAGAGGAGAGGAGGAGAGGAGAGGAGAGGAGAGGAGAGGAGAGGAGAGGAGAGGAGAGGAGAGGAGAGGAGAGGAGAGGAGAGGAGAGGAGAGGAGAGGAGAGGAGAGGGGAGGAAAGGGGAGGGGAGGAGAGGGGATAAAAGGGGAGGGGAGGAGGGCAGGGGAGAGGAGAGGAGAGGAGAGGGGAGGAGCGGAGAGGAGAGGGGATGAAAGGGGAGGGGAGGAGGGCAGGGGAGAGGAGAGGAGAGGAGAGGAGAGGGGAGGAAAGGAGAGGAGAGGAGAGGAGAGGAAAGGAAAGGAGAGGAGAGGAGAGGAGAGGAGAGGTTCTTACATGCTCTCCAGCAGCAGCACGATGGGGTTGAGCTCCTTGCGCGGCCGGTAGTAGGCACGCAGAGGCACAATGAAGTTGTATAGGCCATTCCCTGCGCTCTCTGCTGACACGATGATTAGCTTGTTCTTGAAGCCATATGACCGGGCGTCCTCAAAAGGAATGTGAGGACAGGGCTGAAAGAGAGAGAGAGAGAGCGAGAGAGAGAGAGAGAGAGAGAGAGAGAGAGAGAGAGAGAGAGAGAGAGAGCGAGAGAGAGCGAGAGAGCAGAGTAAATATGGGGAGAGTAGATAAATACCAGCACTGAATAAACTAAAAAGAGGGAGAGAGGCAGACATTTGACTTTCTTAATCCCTTTTTGAACAATTTCATGAGAGAGAGAGAGAGAGAGAGAGAGAGAGAGAGAGAGAGAGAGAGAGAGAGAGAGAGAGAGAGAGAGAGAGAGAGAGAGAGAGAATGCAGGTGGTTGAGCACAAAAAGGAGAACTGAAATGAACTTGAATAAAATACAATTTTAGCACAACCTCAAATTGCCTTGTAAGAAAAAGCCATTTTGTAAAGAAAAGCGCCTGAAGACCACACATCCACTATGCAAGACAGCCCAGACACGACACAGCCAGATGGCCATTGGCCAACTAATTGCTTTTAAATGAGTGAAAGGTTCTGTGAGGACGGGAGAGGAAGACACCACCCAGGAGAAGCCAGTCTGTGGTTAGACTTTTCTGCCCTACGAATGCAAAGTGCAGTTACTACACCAACATTGAAACGGAGAAAAATGCCTTCATAGCCTTGGTATTAGGATGGATATTGCAGTTACTGCAAATTTGACATAGCAATGTCTCTAAAGCAGGACACAATTGAACAATAAGGCTTTGTCACAAGATAAAGGAGGTGCAATGAAGACCATTTTCAGTCTAAACTCAATTTTTACAAAAAAATGTAGTTAGTTACTGCCCTTTGCCTTTGTAGGGGAGTATTGATGTAACAATAACAAGCGCCTGTTGTAAACAGTGGGAGTTGCAGTGCATCTCACCATGGGGTTTTGTTATTGTTCAATGCACCGCAGTGAGCAAGCAGAACAGGTGGGGTCTGTATCTGTATCTCTGTATCTGTGTCTCACTGTGTGCAGACGGAGGCAGCCTTTGATTTGATTAAGGTACTGTAGCATTGTGGCAATGACACCTGGATCACTTCCCCTTTTCCCTTTCATTCACTTAACCCTTGCATTGTTATCGGGGCATCATTGACCCATTGTCAAGTTTAGGTGTTTAAAAAGTACAATTCTTTTCTGGAAAGAGGCTTCATCTACTCCTCAAAAACAAATTCAGCAGATTTTAAAGGTCTCAAAAAATGAAATTTGTCATGACAAAGTGACATTTGTGGTGATACAGGTCAAATTACAGGTCAAATTCAAAAGACAAAGTAGTGGTTGGGCCTCTTGATTAGCCTTCATGTAAACAGAGTTTTAGAATGCACATTTCAAAACTCCAGTTTAAAAAAAGATCCCATTTAGGGGGCCGACGCAACTGTCACTGTGTTTATTTTTATCCAGCACCCAAGATAGCATTAGGGCGATTGGAGAAGCACGTAAAGAGAGGCAAGCACTGTGTGTCTCACCTTGTACAGATGGAGGCACACTTTTCATTTTAAGGTAACATTCAGGGCTAATGTTATCTAGCTGGCATCCATTACACGAATGAGTTGAAGGCTCTATATCTCACTTTTGTCCAGAAATTAAAAGCCCTTTCTGTATAAACATTTGTATATATTTTTAAAAATGGATATATACTGTTAGCATGTGAACTGCAGTTAATGTTATGTGGGATGGTACCATGCTCGGTGCCTCAGTCATGGAGGAGGATGGGGAGGGCATCGGTTAATTACTCCCCCCACCAACCTGGAGGGTCGGGAGTTGAACCGGCAACCTTTAGGCTACAAGTCTGACGCCCTAACTGAACCGGCAACTTTTAGGCTACAAGTCGGACGCTCTAACTGAACCGGCAACCTTTAGGCTACAAGTCTGATGCTCTAACTGCTTACACATGACTGTCCTAGTAAGTGTAATGTTAATATAGTGTAATGTAATCTTACCTTGTCGAGCCGCAGGCAGCAGAAAGGCATCTTCTCCTGCAGCAGGTGACACAGGGCGGGAGAGCTGCCGATGTACGGGGAGTTCAGGGGATAGCCCTTCACCCACCTACAGTTACATACACACATTACAATACACACACGATAGAGTAGTGATCACACAGTGTTACACATAGTATTAAGTTGCACATACTGTATTATACACAGTCCCAATGTACGGGGAGTTCAGCGGGTAGCCCTTCAGCCACCTAATGATCACACAGTATATATTACATATTAATTATACAATATATTACACTATATTACATATTCTGGGGGGAGGGGAGCAGGGCAGATTACGGACAATTCAGCCTGGGAGAAATATACATTGATCGCTGCAAGGGATGGTTTCAGTGCTAAAAGAGGGGGCGTGGTGGCTGTTTGGGTACTTGATCTGCCGCTACCCCCTGCTGACAGTACGTGTCCTGCAACAGAAGGAGCAGTCTGAACCAGGCTTCACCCTCGAGCTCCACAGGCGTGTGTCTTCTGCCTCGCAGAAACGTCAGTTCATACAAACAACGGTGTTCACATGGGGAACACAAGCCTCTGAACAGCGAATTTACCTCATCACAACCTGCACTATATTTTTTACACTATACATGCTTCTTTTAAAATATGCGCTGTGGGGGGATTTTGGACAGGACTGGCCTTGTACGCGCACTGTCAGTGTGAAAAATAGACACCATAAGACTTGTCACTGTAGCCCCGTTGACTGTCAGAATTTGGCCTATTGAAAATTCCTGTTTTTTGGCGTAAAATCTGGGAAATATCTTTAAGCTGACAGGTATGGGACCCTTCTGGTCCCGTAATGTAATGTAATGTAATGTAATATAATGTAATGTAATACAATGTCATGTAATACTACATGACTCACTCGCAGTGTAACGTAATGTAATATATTGTAATACTGGACTCACTCGCAGTGCCCGCCCCACCAGGGCCCCTTCTGGTCCCGGTCCGCTTCCTCCCGGCCGTCCTCTGCGCCCTCGTCCTCCGATTGGTCCCCGAGCAGGTCAAAGGTCGTGCTGCCCACGCCATCCACCAGCTCCAGCACGGGCGCGATGCTGTGCCTCCGCTCCTCCCCGGATTCCCCTCCCATGGCAGGCAGCGCCAGCGTGTTGGCGCCCCCCACCTCCGGTCCGCGGCCGCCGGTCCGCCCGCCCCCACCCAGCCCGCCCACGCCACCCACACCCACGCCACCCACAATCCCCATGCCCACGCCCATCCCCCCGACTCCCACCCCTCCGCCCAGGGACATGCTGCCCGGACCCTGGCCCTCTGGACTGCTGTCACTGGAGTCTGGCAGGTCGATGGCCACAGTACCTGCGGAGGGGAGAGCAGAGGGTTAAGTAGGCCTAAGTAAGGTAAGGTAAGGTAAAATGTATTTACTGTATATAGCACTTGTCACAGACAAATCAGTCATGAAAGTGCTTTACCATAGTGCAAGAAATAAAAGTAAAAATAAACAATACAAGTAAGCATTGCCACACAACATTGTAAAAAGGGGAGCCCAAGTGCTCCCATTTGTCACAAGTATAAAACATCCACATCATCAGATAAACATTTTTAAAAATAATAAAAGGATAAAATTAGCAAAAAGCTTGTCTAAAAAGGTAAGTCTTTAAAAGGCCTTTGAAAGAGTCCTGTGAGGGGGCAAGCCTGAGTTCAGCGGGTAGGTCGTTCCATAGACGGGGTGTTAATGCAACAAATGCACAGTCGCCACAGGTTTTCAGGCGGGTGCAGGGCACAGTGACAAGGTTCTGGCCGGTTGATCTGAGGGAGCGGGTTGAGGATTGGGGGTGGAGTAGTTCTAGGAGGTAGATATAGTGGCCTGTTGCTGCAGGCAACGGTAAGTGATGATGAGGATTTTGAAATTAATTCTATGTTGGATGGGAAGCCAGTGGAGGGAGATGAGAATGGGTGTGATATGGGAGTATCTGCTGGCTCTGGATAGAAGTCTGGCAGCAGCGTTTTGGATAGACTGTAAGCGGGACAGGGCAGATTTCTTCAGGGCAGGGAAGAGAGAGTTGCAGTAATCAATACATGAGGAAATGAAGGCATGAATAAGCATTTCGAGTTCTGTGTAGGATACTATGGGCCTCAGTTTGTTAATATTGAGGAGATGGAGGAAACAGGATTTAGTGAGCTGGTTAATGTGAGGCTCAAATGATAAAGCCCCCATCAAAATAACCCCCAAGTTTCTCATACTGGAGCGGACGAAGGGCGCATAGGTGCCTAGATGCTGAAGGATACTAGGAGTAATGGCTTCTGGTGCAAAGATTAAAATTTCTGTTTTTTCTTTGCTTAATTGTAACCAGTTGTCTGCCATCCACACTTTTATGGCATCCAGGCAGTCTAGGAGACGGGAAATGCAGGGTAAGTCCTTGTGGTTAAAACTGAAATGGAGTTGTAGGTCGTCAGCATACATGTGGTAGGTGTGGTAGTCTTTTTAGACTTGAGAAAGGCCACACTGGGTGACACGTTGTTTGTTTAAATAAATTCCTGTGGGTAGGAGCAGAGGGTTGCATGCCACTACTGCTGCTAATGGAAGGCCACTGCCACTGTACCTTGTGGGAGAGAGTGGAGGGTTAGATACAGTGGTGATCCTACAATACAATACAATACAATACATGTGTTTATATAGTATCACAACTATGAAGTTGACTCAAAGCGTCTCAAATACATACAGTAGGTACACAAACTGTAGTGTACACACATACACATTACCACATTCAAACACCAACTCTGGATGGTGCCAACTTTCTGGGGTTCACGTGAGAGTGCACACACACAAACACACACACACAGTCATTGGCGACGCGTAGAAAAAAAAATGCAATTGCCCAGTCAGACTGCCCCTTGGCATTTTACCTACAAATTTACAGTTGTATAAAAACTCTGTTGACTCTTCATCAAAGCTTTTATTTGTCAACAAACTGCAAACACAATGTTTTATTCAGTCTGGACTATACTTTATAACTTAATATTCAAATAAATTCTTTCTGCAAAAACAAGTTTGTCACATTTCAAGTATTCCTGAAAACACACACACAGCTCATACTGTAATTCATAATTCATACAGTATGAAGAGATTATGGCCCTATTCCTGAGGGAGAGAGAGAAGAGATGATTAGATGGTTAGAGGGTTGCCTGGTTAACGCTGTTACGAATGTGTGTATAGTACGTAGCCCATAGCCAAGCATGTCAGTTGTATCTATTCAAATGAACTGCAGTTATTGCCTTTCCACCCCTCCTCGCTCTCTGTTTGGAGCCTAAGATCTGGTACCCTTGCTGAGGGATAGAATCCATGCTGTCTTTCAGATCGGAACGATTGTGCAAAGCAGCATGGGATTTCCCAGGCTAGTTAGAGGGACTCTTGGAAACGCACAATACAATAATACAACACAACAAAAGATACAATTTAACTCATATGGAAAAGCTACACAACTAACAGGCCTGTACAAGTTTTATAAAATCTTACATAAGAAATGTGCCACTTTCATAGTATGGGCCATATAAATGAAGAAAGCGCTCATACACATTATACATGTATATTTTTTATATGTCTTAGTACCGTCATGGCATGTGTATGCCTGCTTAAGGCTGTTTGTAGGAGGACAATGAAGAATGAGTCACTTTTTTAAATGCTCCATTACATCAGTTTGCAACAACCATATAAGAATTTATAGTCCATTCATGAATCAGTTTCTACATTTTATACAGACATATCTTCCATATGGGAAAACACATAATTCAAAAAAACAATATTTGGAAGAAATACTATACTTAGCCTTCAGGGTATTTCTGGATCACTATATGTGACATGGTTGTTTTTTTAAACTAGATATTGCTATCGGGACAGGATCAAAATGCTTTGGGGCTTAATAAATTTCACTAGATGGTAGTGTTGCACAAGTGGCCACTTTATATTCTTGAGTGTTATGATTTTGCCAAACAGTTTTTCAAATAACTACACTGAAATATTAAACAGAACCTCTAGGCTTAAATAGAGATGAGATGCTTAATGTTTAATGAATGAAATCTCTCTGCCATAACACGCACCAACACACACACGCATGCACACACTCCCACGCTCTCAAACACACACGCACGCACGCACGCACGCACACACACACTCTCTCACATACACATTGCATCAGATTTCAAATGTATTCACAAAGCGCTAGTGCTTTATTAATGACCTTGTCTGAGGCTGCCCCGAACTTATTTCTTCTGAAATACTAACATGACTAAACTGTCCACGTATATACACATTCAAAACAGGGAATCTAAAATTGATTGACTAGAAATGCCACTTTGGTAAACAACATTTGCCAAAATTTTCCATATTAGTGGAAGATAAACATGTAGGAGCGGCCCCTTGGGGATCCAAATACTGGGTGAAATGTCAGTGTGCCCAGCAGAGAGGAGCAGGGCAGCTGACAGTTTCGAAGTGTTGACTGTACTGGGCCCATGACAAAATCATCTGTATGACATGCAATGTAATGACGATACAATTGGACCTCCACTCTCCCTGGGCACAGGACAGCTGACCCCCTTGCCCAATACAGCTGACACCCTTGCCCAATAAAACTAAAGCTATAAAGGAGTAAACACACTAACTCACGAGTACAGTATATGAACCCCTTACATTCATTTTTCATTGATAAGCTCTACTTTACAAATGCACTCAGCAAGACATCGACAACCCTTGCCCAGAACTTTGTACTGGGAGTTAAACATGCAGGAGGGGCTTCTTGGGGAGTCAAATGGTCGGTGAAATGTTAGTGTGCCACACAGAGCCGTTGACAGCTTTGGCCAGGCCTAATGTTGCCAGATGGAAAATGCTGAACTACATATATCGTATCGTTTTTTTTTTCATTATTGTACACAAACCCAATGGGTGTTTAAGGCAACTGAATAAAAACTTTGAAATTATCGTACATCATGTGTTTTTGATTAAGGACAAAATTATGGTACACATACGATAATTATCGTACATCTGACAAAGTCGTCAAAGACAAGAAGCAAAGCTGTTGAAGGAAAATACAATGTTCTATGTTTCTAAATTGTATATGTCCTCTAACAAGAACTGCAGTTGGAAAAACATCCTTTTCATCATATGCATCAATAGTTTGGAATGAACTTCAAGCCAGTCTAAATCTTGAAATTCTTCCACCCATTAATTATTTTAAAGACCTCCTAAAATCATCATTAACCAACCAATGCAATTGTTTTTAATTTCATTCCTTGTTTGCTGTCTGCTTTTTGGTTGTCTGTTTATTGTAAAGTAACTTTTTAAGCCACCTTCTTGGGCAGGACTCCCTGTTATTGTAACTCAATGGAACCACTTCCTGGTTAAATAAAGGTTACAGTACTATAGTAAGCCTATATATAGTATATATGACTTTTCAATTACATATTACTACTTGACTTCTGTTATTGGTCCTGTCTTGCCTTGGCTGTAATATCTATCCTGTTAATGTCCGTCCTGTGTGTGTGTACCGGATGTCTTGGCATGGGGTGGAGGTAAACGCAATTTCAATTTCGTTGCATGACCTGTACATATGAAAACACTGGAGTAGGTTAAAGCCAACACATCCAAATACGTCTGACCTGGGAGCAGGACAACCTGAGAACAGTCGGTAACACTTAACTTGACGCCGGTGTCATAAGCATGTCATTGTAGTGTCATAATAGTGTCATAGCACAGTTATGCACGTGTCATAAACATTATGTCCATGTCATAAACATTTCATGACTGTTGGCCTTAAGTGACATTCGGTTATGGCAAGGTTGTCAACAGTCATGAAATGTTTATGACATGGACATAATGTTTATGACTTATATATGACAGTTTTTTGACACTATTATGACACTGTAATGACATGCTTATGACACCGGCGTCATGTAAAGTGTTACCGAAAAGTCTGCTTCAACCAGGATTTTTCTGCTCCCACTTTATTTAAAATGTAAATGTATTAATTTAAAATATATTTTTAAAAATAATAATTAAAAAAACTGGGAACAGAAAATTCCTGGTTGAAGTTTTTCAGTTGTATCTTATGAAGAAACTGGCAATAAAGCTGACTTGACTTGACTATGAATACACTACAGACAGAGTGGAAGTGCTTCAGCAAACAGGACTAAACAGAGATTCATGGCCATATGAAACCACTTACATTTGTTCACTGCAAGCACTGCACAAAGAAACCCTTCAGCTTGGAAAGAAGTGCTGAAAATCTATTTTATATCAGACAATAAAAGGCTTTTTTAGTGTAGCCTTTAAAAATGCCACGTCTCACTCTTTGTCTCACTCTCCCTCTCCTTCACATTCTCTCGCTCTTGCGTAAAGAGGCAGTACAATATGGATAATAGATATAGCAGAGTCAAGGTGTGCATTTGAAGACATCATTATGCTGCATATTTGCCACTCATATGTAGAGTGCATTTAAAGCCTTTTATCTGACATCAGCAGCAGCAAAATGTTCAAGGAAAGTACAGAACGGATAGATGGATGCATTGCATTGTTCCTGTTCTCAAACAAATTTCTTTCACATTTCCTTTCTTTTCAATCATGACTTTTACAGTGATTATTTTTTCATGTTGACAGTTTGATTCTTTTCCATTGCTTCTTGACAATTCATCAGTTAGTTTGACCTTGGTCTTTCTTTACATAATACAGTAGTGTTTATGATGTTTGGTTTCCTACTAAGTGGTTTTGACAGCAGCCGATATGTGTTTGTGAGTTTGCTTTTATGTTGTTTTTATGTAAATGTTGCGAAAGGATTTGGGAAATATGGCCAATTAACACATTATCCTGGAAGTGCCTTAATGCATGGCTGCTTTCACCACGTTCTACTTTTAGCTCTGTGTTTTAATATTTCATATCTGTGTTTTAATATTTCCCTTCCATCTAGGATGTTGACACATAGCCAAAGCAGCAATTATGCACAATAACAGAATGCACAAAAACTTATCAGCAAAGCACAAATCTACCACAACAATAAACCACAACAATAAAACCCAATGAAACAAAAAATGACAATCAGTCTAAAATAAAACAAAAAACAATACAAAGCAGTTTGTACACTGTAAAACATTGCAAGCCTGTTAAACGTGAAAAGGTCAGTTGCCCTGCTGCCTTATATTTTTATGTTAAACCCATACCCAAGGAAGCTGATAGGGGGACAAAATGGTCAGTTGTCCCAGGCACAAGGAGAGGGGGGCCCAGAATTGGATCCTCATTACATTGAGTGTATTGGGTGGGGGGATCTTTCAGATCACTTTGTCCTGGGCCCGGCCAAAGCTCAGACACAGCAAGAGTGGCATTGCTGTGTTGTACCGCTTCACAACAAAAGGAAGTTCCTTTTGAGTTCCCTTTGGACTTTCCAAATAAGCAAACAATCTGTCAAACACTATGATAAAGGGAATAAATAAAGTAATGTATATTTCTAAATAAAAAAAATACAAATACGGTTGCATATGAACTTGAAGTGTGTGTGGTGCAGTGTGTATGGATTTTATGGACCGCAGACGTAAATTAGCCTGAGGCTAACTCTGTTACAATGCATGAAATTGCAATATTTGTGTTTTAATTATACGTGGTCCCTAACGAATTGAATTGAGTTGAAGTGAAGGCTGCAGTGTGGACTGACCCATGCTGGCGATGATGCTGTGCACTGGCAGGCGCGTGAGGCCGTGGTAGATGGTGGGCGGGATGGCTCTGGGGTCTCCCCCGGGGCCTCGCAGGGGCCCGTCGCGGTGGTCGCGTACGAAGGCCGAGTTCTCCTCCTTGGAGATGTTGATGTAGAAGCAGGTGTCGGAGGCCGACATGATGTGGCACGGCCCCGGGTTCAACAGGATGTTGGCTGTGTCCAGACGACGGACCCCGATCAAACACACACCGTACCTGGTGGACACACAGAGAGCACGGTCAGTGTGTGCGTGCGTGCGCGCGCGCGTGTGTGTGTGCATGCGTGCGTGTGTGCACGGGGTGAGTGTATGCTTTTTTGTGTTTTTCAATGTGTCTATATACAGTATATGCCTGTGTGTGTATACAGTATAAGCAGTCAGAGATACATTATCTGTGGCATATCAGTCAGTTTATTTGTGTTTTTATATGAATGTGTGTAAGCCTACCTCTAAGTGTAGGACTGCATGGCTGTGTGCCTCTGCCTGTATGTGTCACAGAGGTCTTCTGCAGAGTCCAGTGTCTGTTCCTATGTTCTATATGTGTGTGCCATGCGCGTGTGCGCAAACATGCATGTGCGTGTGTGCATCCGTTCATGTGTGTACATAGGCCTGTCACGATAACAATTTTTGCCAGACGATAACGATAACAAGAAATTATTGCGATAATCGATAATATTGTCTCTCTCGCCATTTTCAAACAATATAATGTGCAATAAAAAACACTGCTATGCAAGGTGCGGCCTCCTTCTTGAAACATTGAATGTAACATTTGGGCCAGCAGACGTTTAAATAATTAAGATTGACGCCTGCTCCAAGAAGAAATGTGTCAAACAATATAATGACGTAAAAATGCAATAAAAATGTGACTACACCCCTTCACATTTTTAAAGCATCACAGCGGGGGATATACTGTATGTTTTTAAATACATCCTCATGGAGCACAATAGGCTCTAAATAGGCTTTTTTCATTTATTATTCATGATTATATAGTCTTTCTTTAACATTTTCTGTTATTTATCTTTCTCAAGCACACTGAATGGCTTATAGGCCTATCCATGGTGTGATGTAAAATAACCTACTGGTGGGGTATTGTTAATTCACAAATTATTACTTAGACAGCTTATTTCAAACAAATGCAAGTTGTTACTAGCTAATTGTCAGTCAAAACCCAAATCAGCCCTGTTAAAGGCATTTCAACATCAGCAAAAAGCAAAAGAGCATGAACAGATGCACAAGTTCCAGCTCTCTCTCTCTCTCTCTCTCTCTCTGATACCCTCGACTGGAACAAGTTGCAATTCTGCGCACTTTAAAGTCCTTTATGAACGCCCATACATTGATTCTTATGAGTTATGAGTCGCCATGCCTCTGTTTCCCCTGTAGCGCGCTCAACCGTTCACATTCTCCTGGTGCGATTTAAATCCACAAATCTTATCTTCATGATTTGCTTGCGGACTGCCTACTCATATTGTTAGGTCTAAATAAACAAGAAATATAGCGAAAATCACAAAAAGAACAGACAACGAACGTCGGGGTAGGAGGCGCATTGAAATAATAGTGGAAACTCGGCGAGGTTTAAAATAACAGCCTCAGAGCAAGTTTGTCGCGACGGTACCACTATTTCATGTTTGCACAAACACGTCTTCGTCGTGACGTGAATATTGTGTTCCTGCGCATGTTTCAAAATGAACATTTGTCCCAGTGTTGGAGCTGTTCATTTCCCCTCTCTGAGGAACGTTGCAGATGCGCTGACTGAGACTGGAAGAATATTGCGCTCCTAGTCTCTAGCGCTGATTCTTTGTCGAGGCTTATAAGCGACGCGCGGGAACACCAGCGTTCTATTTCAAAGACGCAAGTAGCCAGATCAATGCACTTTTTTCCAACCAGAACTGCACTGAAACTTAAAATTACACCAACATTTAAGCGTCATTGCGCTGCGTTGGCCTATAACGCGCCATCAGTAGTCTTACGGCTACGGTAGAGAAAGGGAGAGAGGGAAAACAAAACATCACGCAAATAACTTATCGTTACTTATCGGGGCCAGAAAAGTGATCGTTATTGTAAAAAGTTATCATACGATTTATTGACTTATCGTATATCGTGACAGGCTTATGTGTGTGTGTGTGTGTGTGTGTGTGTGTGTGTGTGTGTGTGTGTGTGTGTGTGTGTGTGTGTGTGTGTGTGTGTGTGTGTGTGTGTGTGTGTGTGTGTGTGTATGCGTGTATGTGTGTGTGTGTGTTTGAAGCTCCACTTGTGTGCCACGAGGCTCTTACTTCTTGTGTGCGTGAAAGGAGGCGAATGTGAAGCTCTTGCCCTGGTACTCCCCAAAGAACTTGCTCTCCTCCAGCTGGATGTGGTGAACCTCATTGGCTGAGCAGCGCCGGTACGTCCTCTGCCATTGGTCCACAGAGCTGGCCCCTCCCTCTCTGAGATAACATCAAATTACATTACATTACATCACATCACGGTACATTACTGTAACAGTACATTACATTAAGCTACTATTACAATACAGTATGTTACATTCCATTTCATTCCATTCCACTATGACCAGTCTACGGTACATTGCATTATATTATTGTATATTTCACCACATTACATTACAGTACATTACACTATGTTACATTACATTTAGTTGTAGATGTACATTTAATGGCATTTGGGGACAGGGTTACATGACAACAAGACTGACCTTTTCAAACATCACCTCTTACCCTCTCAATCTACCTCCAAGTATCCCCTCCCACACATCACTCATCCTTGCCCATCTCTCTCTGTCTCTGTCTCTGTCTCTCTCTATCACACACACACACACACACACACACACACACACACACACACACACACACACACACACACACACACACACACACACACACACACACACACACACACACACACACACACACACACACACAAACACACACACACAAACAGTTAAAATCAGGCTACTTAGGATACATTAACCTCTACTAAATATACTAAATAAGCCATAGGCTCCGAGTGGGAGCAGCACAAATGTCTGAAATGAATCACAGGGTGCCTAATTGTCTCCCTCTCCTCTCTGGCCCTCGCCTATCTCTCTCTCTCTCTCTCTCTCTCTCTCTCTCTCTCTCTCTCTCTCACGCACACACGCACGCACGCACGCACGCACGCACGCACGCACGCACGCACGCACGCACGTGCGCACACAGCCATACCTCACCACCCCTAGTGACATTTCATTAGCATTAAGGACCAGTTGCCCTGAAATGCTCACTGTTCCACTAGTGGAACTTTTATAGTCACTGAAAAGACCATCATAGTATTTCACTATGGTTACAGCACGCAACAGTCTTACCATAAAGGTTATTACTGTAAAGTCTAATAGGACGTCCAACTTGTCAGTTTGCATAAGTGCATAAGGGGCGAAATATGATGGTACCATATGGAAGAAAAATAAAATAAACGAAGTGAAGAGGAATGAGCAAATGTACAGCTCTGATGTACTGTAACAATGGGATTTGGAGGAGGGAAATAATCAAATCCAGCGTATTTCGAGAGGGAATGTCAGACGGAGGAGGAGAGGAGAGGAGAGTCTGATGATGGAGAATGATAAAGCAAACAGGAATGAGTGGGAGGTGAAGGGGGAGTGGAGCAAGAAGGCAAATAAGAACAGGAGTGAGAGAAGGAGGAGGACAGACTGATAAATTGAGATAGATAGATAGATAGATAGATAGATAGATAGATAGATAGATAGATAGATAGATAGATAGATAGATAGATAGATAGATAGATAGATAGATAGATAGATAGATAGATAGATAGATAGATAGATAGATAGATAGATAGGGGGAGTGTGATGAACATAATGAGATTAACAGAGTCAGGGAAGGATGCAAGGAGATGAGAAGAGAGATGAGATGTGTGTAAAATGAGAGAGTTAGGAGAGAGAGGAGAGGATAGACCTTTGATGATGAACAGAGACAGAGAAATTATATGATGGAGAGATAGAGAGAGAGAGAGAGAGAGAGAGAGAGAGAGAGAGAGAGAGAGAGAGAGAGAGAGAGAGAGAGAGAGATGAAGAGATGAATCCTTTGATGACAGGCAGGCTAGGGGGCTGCAGATAAGCTCTGGCCTGGTCAGGTGGCCCACCAGGCTGATTACTCTGCTCTGCTCTATATGGCACAGATGGAGTAACCCCCAGGTAAACCACGGGTGCCAAATCTCTAGCTTTTTGGCAAACACTGCTCAGAAAAAAAACGTTGAAATTGGGAGGAGAGGGACTGCACCAGCTGGGCTGGAGGTCTATCTGAACCGATCTGTAGCTTACAGTGACTGGCTAGAATACACAGTGCGATAGAGTGGTCCGCAAACTGGGCCCAAGTACACACTCCAAGGCAGTGGAGGCACCCTGTACTGTAATGTAGTGTGTGGTGCAGTGTAGTGTAGTGTAGTGTAGTGTAGAATAGAGCAGAGTAGTGTAGTGTAGTGTAGTGTAGTGTAGTGTAGTGTAGTGTAGAATAGAGCAGAGTAGTGTAGTGTAGTGTAGTGTACTGTAGTGCAGTGCAGTGTATTTATTATATTTGTACTATACTGTAGTGTATTGTGATTATACACGAAGAAATGACGCAGGCCTTATACGAATGGTCCCAAGTTTTGAATGTAACGTCCCCTCGGAGAAATTCATTAGACGAAACGACCTGTCCCCCTGTAGTGTATTATAGCCTACTGTAGTGTATTGTATTGTAGTGTAGTGTGGGTGGTCTAGTGCATTGTATGGTAGTGTAGTGGACTGTAGTGTATTGTATAGTGTAGTGTGGGTGGTCTAGTGCATTGTATGGTAGTGTAGTGGACTGTAGTGTATTGTATTGTAGTGTAGTGTGGGTGGTCTAGTGCATTGTATGGTAGTGTAGTGGACTGTAGTGTATTGTATTGTAGTGTAGTGTGGGTGGTCTAGTGCATTGTATGGTAGTGTAGTGGACTGTAGTGTATTGTATTGTAGTGTAATTATACTGCAGACTATTGTAGTGTGGTGCATTTCTACTGTAATACTGTAGTTTACTGACCTGCTGAGCGGCTGGAAGGCTCCTGCTCGCTGCTTGAAGGCCTCTGATGGAGCAGCCCTTCAACAGACATGCCAAGGAGCGATGGATGAAGGAGAAAAAAGACAAAGGGGAGGGAGAGAGAGGGAGGAAGGGAAGGACAGAGGAGAGGAAAGGAAAGAGAGAGAGAAGGACAGAGGAGAAAAAATAAAAAAGGGAGAGAGAGAGAGGGGGGAGATGGGGTAAGGACAGGAGAGGACAAGAAAGGGATGTAAAGAAGGAGAGAAGAGAGAGAGAGAGTTAGAGGAGGGAAGGGAGGGTGTGGTGTGGTGTGATTTGGTTGTCGTGGTGATATTTCACACAATGATGAAGTGTAAAATGGAAAGCTAACGATTCACTTTAGAGTGATTTACATGTAATAAGGGGAAGAAGAGACATGGAGGCTCTGTGTGTGTGTGTGTGTGTGTGTGTGTGTGTGTGTGTGTGTGTGTGTGTGTGTGTGTGTGTGTGGTGTGTGTGTGTGTGTGTGTGGTGTGTGTGTGTGTGTGTGTGTGTGTGTGTGCACGCGTGTGTGTGTGTGTGTGTGTGTGTGTGTGTGTGTGTGTGTGTGTTTGTGTGTGTGTGTGTGTGTGTGTGTGTGTGTGTGTGTGTGTGTGTGTGTGTGTGTGTGTGTGTGCGCGCATGTGTGTGTGTGTGCGCGCGTGCATTTGTGTGCGTGTACTCACTGTCCCCTTGAGGAGTGGATGAGAAGAGTGATGAGGGTCGAGGTGGCTGGACACACGCAGTTGAGGGCCAGCATGGCGTACTTAAACTCCTCTTCACACACCACATGATCTACACACACACACAGACACACAGACACAGACACACACACACACACAGACACAGACACACAGACACAGACACACAGACACACAGACACACACACACACACACACACACACACACACACACACACACACACACACACACACACACACACACACACACACACACACACACACACACACACACACACACACACACACACACACACACACACACACACACACAGCTTAGGGTCAGAATGACATACTTAAAGGACAACTGCACTATCTTGAACATTAAGCCCCTTTTCTGAGTTGTCTGTTTTAGAACCGCACTCACCTTTTTTTAATGTTTGCTGCTGTCTCCGTTATTTGGCTGATTTAGATTTTGTGTCATAGGCATGTCCATATATGTCCTTAAAAACACCTTAACCCTCTGAGGTCTAATTGCCCTTGAGAGGCTCCAAAACAAATCTGTAACTCTGTGAGTTTTTGTCATTGAAACATATAAGTTACACCATTAGAAACCTCAGACCTCCCATATGTCATATATATATATATTAAATAAATTATATAGCTGGCCCAATTTAAAGAAAGTGAAAAGAAATCTTCGCATATTCTGTACTCTCTGCCTGTAGCAGCCACACGTATAGCTATTCACATGTAAAGTACCGGTGCTTGAGTGGCTATTCAGAGGTGACAACACGCCCCTTTCATCTAGGGTAAACACAGCCATGCTCCTCACTTGGCCACAGGACAAAGAGAGTGACAGGGGTGTGTGTTATCAGAGCACATGGAGATTGACAGGGGGGTGTGGGCCATTAGAGGTTTTTCACACCTATCTCATTAGTATTCAAATGAGACAGGCAGTGGCCGGACATAGTGTTTCTTTTTTGCATTTTGTATGAAAACAACAAAACATTTCTAAATGCCCTTTTTACTTTTATGCAGCCAACACATTTGTTTACAAGATTCAAACTTCAAAAGTCTTGGCTAGATATATTTATTGTGTGTTTTCTTGCACTTTTTGAAGACCTCTGAAACCTGTTTTTTTGTACAGTTGTGTTTATACTCAATTTAAATAAAACATGTTTGTATGACACCCAATTTTCTTTCAGATTATTTATTGTCAGGCTTTTCAGAATGCAACCATATATTTCACTTTTGCATAGATGCTTACTGTTAGTTGAAAATACTTGAAAATGTCAGGGTGGTGCAAGCAGCCTAAAAGCCTCTGAAAGGCCTTAGACCTCAGAGGGTTAAACCTGTTTTCGAAAGTATGCATCTCATTAAGTGGTTAGGGGTGTTCAATGGCATTCCCTAACAAGTTTATAGGCGAAAAATTGCTTCTGTCATTTTTTATTTGGTATTTTGTGAATTAAAGGAATATGTGTTTGCATATTGCTAAACACACACACACACACACACACACACACACACACACACACACACACACACACACACACACACACACACACACACACACACACACACACACACACACACACACACACACACACACACACACACACACAAATTACATTGCATTACATTGAAATTATATAGGCCTACAGTAAATCAGACACACATGCACGCACCCATGCACTGAAACTCACATGCACATACACACAAACACGCATAAATATGAGTTCATTCAAACCTTGCTGTAAAAAGTTTCTGTCAGTGAAATGATTTTGTCATTACTTTGTATGACCAAACTTTCCTCTAAATATGTCATTAGAAAATAATGTTTCAGTATACTTGGTCATTTTGTTTTGTTCAGCACTGACAAATTACATGCCCGGAGCACGTCCCGTTATTTCAGAGCCTAATTAGCAACAACTATTAGCGAGTCATTCTTCAAGAACCATTCAACAAAAAACAAAAAACAATTATATAACCTTTTTTATTATGTCTAGATTGGGGCACTTTGCGTCCACAGAGAACAGGAAATGGTGTTGGAAATTGTGGCCAATGGGAGGGCCCCCCTGCTGTCGGCAGCATCAATGGGCAGCCCAGGCCAGCCAATCAGACATTAGCATCGCAGGGGAGCAGAACCAATCAGACACCCCCTGCCAGACCTGGCTGCTGTGCTGGTGACAGTGTGAGGTCACTGCAATTGAAAAGTCTGATTTCAAACCACTCTGCCTCAATTTGCCCCCGACGCAGGGCTTGACCTGAGCGCTACAGTACAGTGCTGCAGATCCAGACGGAACACACGTCCTACTTCACCGTCATGCTGCGCTCTCCTACGCAAAGGAAACTACCAGACTTAGACGACAGCTAGGCTCGCCGACAGGGGGGGACAAAGGGGTATGCTCCCCAGGCCCAAGGAGATAGGGGGCTCAGAATTGGGTCTCCATTACATTGTATGTATTGGGTAGAGGGCCCTTTGAGATAACTTTGTCCCGGGCCCAGCAAAAGCTGTCAGAGGCCCTGTGGACAGCCATGGAAAAGCAGCACAGACTGACAGACAGACTGACTGACTGAATGAATAACTTTGAGATGGATATAATATGACATTTTAGACACATTTACCATTCATACTACTTGGTAAATGTCTTATGGATAATTTAAAAGTTGTCATGAATATTCAAGATGGCCGCCATTTTCAAGAAAAAGGCCATTAGCGTTACGGAGCTGACAAAAGCGTGAAATTTAGAACATGCTTCCTTAGGACCCAGTACTGCACTGTACTGTACTATACTATACTGTACTGTAATGTGAAATACTGTACTGTACTGTACTGTACTGTACTGTACTGCACTATACTGTATGCTACTGTACTGTACTGTACTGTACTATACTCTACTGTACTGAACTGTAATGTGAAATACTGTACTGTACTGTACTCTACTGCACTATACTGTATGCTACTGTACTGTACTCTACTTTGCTATTCTGCACCGTACTGTATGCTACTGTACTGTATACTGTACTGCACCGTACTGAATGGTACTGTACTGTACTATACTCTACTGTACGTTTCTATACTGCACCGTACTGTATACTACTGTAATATACTGTACTGCACTGTACTGTATGCTACTGTACTGTACTGTACTGTACTCTACTGTACTTTTCTATACTGCACCTGTACTGTACTGTACTGTACTGTACTGTACTGTACTGTACTGTACTGTACTGTACTGTACAACTATAGAACTGAAACATGTAGAGCATTCTGAGGTCATGTACAATATAAAGCAAAAAAGTGTAGTGGGAATGAGTTATGTTACTGTTACCACTCAAATTTGTGAAGGTAAAAAAAAAAGTCATGTGGCATTTTGTTGGGGGGGGGGGGGGGGGGGTATGATACAATCCTTATCCTAATGGGAGACTATCCTTCCTCCCAGACTATTTGTGTGCCTTGCATATCAAGAAAATGAGTACCGTAATGATTTACTTTTATAGTATATACCATATGAGAATTGTTGTTTTATATAGATATTTCTCCTATGGGTAAGGGTGGCAAAGACCTACGGTACGGTACAAAACTGTCAGTTTTGAAGTACCAATTGAAGTACTCAATGATTACTGAGCTAACTGTAATGCAACTTGTGACACAATTACTTGGTGAGGACTTGTTTGCAAATTCAGGAAAAAACAATTTACCTCTGCCTACTTACTCAACACCTACTTAGAAAACATTTCCATTTAATTTGAACTGAAGCCATACTGTGGCCTACATGTATATTGAGTAATCTGTAATGCCATTCTAAAGATGGCAGAAATGCACTCAATATGCACAATGCTACTTGTGAGAATGTAGAATTAGGTGATCTTATGGGTTCTTCATACATATGGAGAGGTCCTGTCCTTTACCCTCTCTCATACAAATAAAAAATATCTGTCAGGGAAATTAGAGGATGGAGAACCTGCTACCTTGGACATCATCTTGCACTGACACTTCCCCATTCAGATGCTGCTCAGCAAGCATTAGCAGCAGTCGTCTATTCTCACCATAGTTTTAGTGTGGGAAATGCTCATTTGAATTCAGATTCAGAAAACAGCCAGTAAAATGTTGTTCAGTATCTGACTACTTGTATTGCCTCATCATGACTGATGAAACATTTGCTTTGCTTTCAGTAGAAATGTAATGCATTGCAATGCATTGTAGAATTGAATCAAATCGAATCGAATCGCTACCTCCCGAATCGTAATCGAATCGAATCAAATCTTGAGGGCAGTGCCAATGCACACCACCATGTACATTTTTGTAGTTTCATGAATCTGGTCAAGCAGGCTACCACTGCCCTTTCATCTCTGCTGAGTTCCGGACTATATTAAAGGGACAGTTTGGTCAATTTCAACATGCAGTTGTATTGCTCACGCTACCCTTGACTTGTCAGTACCTGGTGATGCCACATTTTTCGGCTCAGCCCTTTCCGAGATATGAGCAATTCTAATGGGGGCAGCGTTTGTTTACATTTTTAAAAAATGAAACATAGGCCAACTCCAAATATTTTCCCAAAAGGTACTGCTGTTTGCTAGTTGTCTGCTGATGTTTTATAACCTTTTGTTATCGTTTTTGGGAATAAATAAAAATGTTTTTTTGAAATGTAAACAAAGAGCTGCCCCCATTACAATGACCAGGATCTCGGAAACGGCTGAAGAAGAAGAAAAAAAAATCTCAGGCACTGACAAGTCCAGGGTAGTGTGAGCATTACAACTGCATGTTGAAATTGACCAAACTGTCCCTTTAACATTGTCAGCTAAGTATAATGTAATGTAATAACAATGTAATGCATTACACAACATGACTTGTTGTATATGACATTGTAGAAAAAAACTCTGAGGGCTCTTAGGCTAGAATTACAGCATATACCCTAAAGAAAAACCATGCAAAGTGCTTTTCTAACTTCCGTAACGGTAAAACCCTTAACAGACTCCACTATTGTATGATTATCTGACATGGGCTGCCATCTTGAAAGAAACAGTGATACTATACTGTATATTAAGTATAGAATGAGATAAAAGGAAGCTTCTGGTTAATTCCAAAGTTACAAATTTGAATTCTGCATCATGAAAAATGACACTGATATCACCTACATCAGATAAATCATACAAGTGACGGCTGCCATCTTGAAAATGGCGGCCATCTTGAATATTCATGACAACTTTTCTATTATCCATATCACATTTACCAAGTGGTATGAATGGTAAATATGTCTAAAATATATTATATCCAAGAAAACTGTTGTGGCTGGCGGCCATTTTGAAAAATGGCTGCCATGGCCACCATGTTGAAAATTCACAATGGCTCCATATCCAGTTCTTTTTGGAATGCCTTTGGCTATATGTGTACCAATTTTCATGCTTGTATCACAAACTGAACGATTCCTTTATATTTTGGAGCTAAGCTATTAGACTATAGTGTATGTGTGTGTTGTTCTCTTTCCCACCCTCTGTGTGTGTGTGTGTGTGTGTGTGTGTGTGTGTGTGTGTGTGTGTGTGTGTGTGTGTGTGTGTGTGTGTGTGTGTGTGTGTGTGTGTGTGTGTGTGTGTGTGTGTGTGTGTGTGTGTGTGTGTGTGTGTGCGGGCATGCGCATGTGTACGTGCATGGAGGTGACAGAAGCTGGCAAATCTATCGTAATTGTTTTAACTAATGTCGGAAAACATCAGCTCAAATCAATGGGCCAGGTACCTCGGTGATCATTTAATGGATTCATTAATTAGTGTGTCTCATTAGTGTTGTGCTGCGTGAGCTTGTAAGAACATATTTCCACATTTTGTCAATTAGAGAGCGAGGATGCAGACAGGAAACATTCATTTTCATTCACCAAAAACAACAAACACATCCCAGCTCCTCAGCTGCATCAGCAAAGTCGAGTTCAACTCAGTTCAATTTATTTACTTATCTTTTTAAAAAAAACAAGGGAGACTGATCCAGGGGAAAACAGGGTACCTCTGCATTGTGAGTCCATTTTACGAGAATATTGTACTGTAGCCTCTTACTGCAGATGGGGTCAACCGAGGGCCTATTCGCTCTTTGATGAAAACACTCAACTACATCATAACATTTCTATGACAATGTAGGGAGTCTTGGGTAACCAATTAAGACTTCTTCATTAACATTTTGGTTACAATGAATGAACTGCGTGAGGGACTGTGGTAAGGAGTTAAGCAAATGTACAAACCAAACAAAAACTGTTATCCGAATCCTAACTTTAGCCCTGAGGTGCAGTATGTATGTTCAGAGTGATGCATGCTGTCACACACTAGGTCCAAAGTCCTCTGTTGCATGCACACCCTCAAAATAGCTGGCTTCTGATTGGCGGACAGAGCGACCAACATGGATGGAGTTACAGACGGCAGGGTGACAGACGTCAGGTGGCGTAAGAGCATTTAATGGCAATAAATGAATTAGTAATTGGTGATTGATATGTTGCAATGAATATGCTTCTTAGATAGTCCACGAAAAACAAACAAAAAAAATAATACGATAGTGGCACTGGCTGTCGATGCGCCTGCTGTTACGTCACTGACCCACATACTAGGGCTGTAACGATACACACAACGATTCAATTCGTATCACGATCTTTGACCTACAGTTTGATACACTGCACTGAAGCTTTTTTTTTAATGTTATTTATTATCTTCACAAAAATATAAACAATAATTTATAGGTAGAGCAGGTTACAAGTATTAAAAGCACCATCACATCATATTTCCTGGACTGATAGAACTTTGAAAAAGCATATCACTATACTGCCTTTTTGCATCACGACACAGTATCGTGACTGTGTATCAGGATTTCTCGGTTCGATACAATACCGTTACAGCCCTACCACATACTGACCTACAGTATCCTGTAGCCACTGTACAGTATGCGATTAAAAAGCTGCAGAGGAGGTTTTGAGAGCTCTGGCCTCTAAAAGCTTCAACCTTAACAGCGGTGACTGCCATTAATGGAGGGCACTTTCAAGTGGCTTCCACCAGTCAGGACTGGCAACGGGGTTATTTATATATACATGCATAAATACATATTAAATATGAGCATGCATATCAATTTGGGTGATGCTTTGATAGAGAGGGCGAGAGAGAGAAAGAGAGAGAGAGAGAGAGAGAGAGAGAGAGAGAGAGAGAGAGAGAGAGAGAGAGAGAGAGAGAGAGAGAGAGAGAGAGAGAGAGAGAGAGAGAGAGAGAGAGAGAGATACAGGCAGGGAAGATATTGGGAAAGGAAAGATATTGGGAAAATTAGATGTGAATGTATGTGTGTATCTGACAGATACAGTATGTGTGACTGGAGCCATGTGTGTGTGTGTGTGTGTGTGTGTGTGTGTGTGTGTGTGTGTGTGTGTGTGTGTGTGTGTGTGTGTGTGTGTGTGTGTGTGTGTGTGTGTGTGTGTGTGCGTGCATGCGTGCGTGCGTGCGCACGTGCGCACTCGCGAGTGCGGTCATACATGTATTCCTGAAAGAGTTTAAAAGCCATACAGTAAAAGTACCCTTAAGCCGCTAATGAAAACACGGTGCAAAATACTGCACGCTCAAATCAAACACATTTCTTGCCATCACAATTTATGTGCAATATGCAAGAACTATGCTGTGTAAAACCTCACACCAGGGAACAATATGAACTAACATTTATTGTTTGGTGAGAGGTCCTTCAAAATGTAATCAACTAAGATTTCCAGGAGCGTGGCAGCAATTATGCCACTGCAGTAACAATAAAGTCATCACGTAGGCTACTGTAAAAAAAGACATGAGGTACCGTATGAAAAATCTTTGAAAGCAATTTAGTGTTTTTTTTTTGCTGTGGAATATACTGCTTTTTATGTCCTTTTGTAATGAGAGAATTGTGACCGCAGACTCCAGAGTCTCCGAAAACGATCCAATCAAAATGTTTGTAGCACTTTGTGTTGCTTTTGTTTGTAGCGCTGTGTGTTGTTTTTAAGAGTAGTCTACCGGCATCCCGCTGCCAAGGGAACAAAGCATTGAAAACATCAAAATCTACTATACTGTATATTGCTTCATGAATATTCAGAAATTGACAGTGTTCTTTCATTAGACAGGAGTTCATTATGCAACACACACACGCACACGCACACACAGGCACACAATACCAATTAGCTGATTCACGTTCTATCTCATACCCCCTGTCCCTTTTCTTTTTCTGCTTCACTCTTCTTTTCTGTCGATCTCCCCCTCTACAGCTCTCTCTCAATCTCTCCTCCATTCTTTCTTTCTTTCTCCTCTCCTCCCGTCTTCATTTATTCTTCTCTACTATTACTTCTCCCCTCCTTTACTTATTTCTTTTTTCCGTTCCTATTTGTTCCTCTCCTCTCCATTTCTCCTTCTCCTCTGCTCTCTTCCAGTCCTATTCTCTCCATTTCTCCTTCTCCTCTCTTCCTCTCATATTCTCTCCATATCTCCTTCTCCTCTGCTCTCTTCCTCACTCCTATTCTCTCAATTTCTCCTTCTCCATCTCCACTCCTCCCCTCCATTTCTCCTCTCCTCTCCATTTCTCCTCCCTCCCCTCTCCTCTCTATTTCTCCTTCTACTCTCCTCTCCTCTCCTCTCCTCCCCTCCTCCCTGTCTTACTCCCTCCTTCTGTAAGGAGTTTCCAGAAAGCAATTACTTTCCCAGACGTAGCCAGGGACGAAGCAGCAGCAGCAGAAGCAGCAGCAGCAGCAGCAGCAGCAGCAGCAGCCTACACCTCTTCATAATTGTCTTCCTTCCTATTTCATTTCCTCCGCTCTCCCTCTCCACAGTGGGCGGGAGGGAAGGAAGAGGAAGGAGTGCCTCTGTGTGTGTGTGTGTGTGTGTGTGTGTGTGTGTGTGTGTGTGTGTGTGTGTGTGTGTGTGTGTGTGTGTGTGTGTGTGTAACATCACATAACATAAACGCACACACACACACACGCACGCACGCACAAACACACACACACAATTATTGTCTAAGGTAGTATGTGTTTCTCTGTCAATGCTGAAGGTAGTGAAGAGTGCAGAACCGGTTTTAATCCAGGCAGAAGGGAGTGTCAAAAATGGCAGACAGTTAAACGTAAAAAAGTGTCCCTGCTGCTATTAGTTAGTAAGTTAACTCAAACTTGAGAAGGCTTTGAGTTGAGCTAACTTACAAACTTAAGGCAGCAGGGCAACTTACCTTTTTTATGTTTAACTGGCCTGCAATGTTTTACAGTGTATAGTGTAGTAGTCACACTGTAGTAGCACTGGCAAAGTGTTCCCCACTCGGGTAGGTAATGACATGCGTTGCCTCAGCGCCGGGTGGCCCCTGTACTAATTCAATCAGTATTCATTGGCATGAGAGACAGACGGCCCAGCAGGCTGCATATTGACATGATGGCACCACAAGACAGCAGGTCAGCAGGAGTGCACAGGCGGAGCACCAGGGTGTGTGTGTGTGTCTGTGTGTGTGTGTGTGTGTGTGTGTGTTGTGTTTGCATCCAAACACTCAAGAGGACAGTCAGTACACACACTCACACACACACAACACACACACACACACACTCACACAGAGAGCGAGCACGCACACACATGCAGAATGGGAGATGAGAGATGGTGACATGATGTTTCCCTGTGTTCACAATCAATGGCCACAACGCGGCTCCATACCCTCCCATTACTGACAGCTCTCACAATTAAAAACATCCTCATGGTGTTAAATTATTACTCTCTCTCTCTCTCTCTCTCCGTTCTCTCTCACACACATGCATGTCTATATTGTTGCCTCTAGCTGTTCTCTTGATCTCATTCTGTCCTGCTTCTGACTGGCTTTATTTAGTCTTGCCTAACCTCACTATTTTTCTCTCTTTCTGTCTCTCTCTCTCTCTCTGGCTTCTTTTCTCAATTTCCAGCTCTCCCTGTCTCTGTTTGCAGATCTCTGTCTCTCTCTAGCTCTGTAATTATTCCTTTGTCTGTATCTCCGCCTCTCTCTCCCTGTCTTTTCTCCTTTTCCCCCTCTTTCTCTTTTTTTCTGTTTCCCCATGCCTCTCTCCATCTCTGGTTTCTCCTGCCTTTTGGCATACCATCAGCTTCCCCCATTCATGCTCTACGTATATCTCTTGCTCTATCCCAATATGATCACTAGTCTCCATATATTTGTTATTATCTCCGCCGCCAAGGAGGTTATGTTTTCGGTCGCGTTGGTTAGTCTGTCTGTTAGTCTGTTTATTTGTGTCAGCAGGATAACTAAAAAAGTCATGAATTTGGATGAAATTTTGTGGAGTCGTTAGGAATGACCGAAGGAACAAGGGATTACATTTTGGTGGTGATCCGGATCGCCATGCAGATCCAGAATTGTTTTAAAGATTCTGCACCATTGGGGGATAGGCAATCCAGTTTCTAACTCCACAAAAACAAGGCAGAAAGACCTGGAAAAAAATGGGTGTAACATTGTCAAATGTTCTATCAAACAGCTTCCTTGCCGGAGGTCTGCATTCTCTGAGTGCATTTCTAGTTATTGGTAGTTTTCCATGTCCCCGCTGCAGTGTGCTTGCGCACCCCGGGTACACTACACATGCTGCTGGTTGGGAATCACTGCTGTAAGCTGAAAGCACAGCCTCATATTTGCACGTTTCTCTGCGGAAATGCAGTCTACATCCCCTTCTTCCCTTGGTGCTGTATATAGGCAGTATGCACAGCCTAAAATCTGCACCGCTTGTCTTGGTGTTGTGAGCAGTAGACACAGCCTCATATTTGCACTGTGATGATTGAGTATTAGGCAGCGATTAAGCTGCTTGTCAAGTTCTGACTGGAGGTTTTTCCCCGGCAGGTCCAATTAATGCCACCTCCTCCTGCACTTAGTGCCCATATTACACTCTGAGACGTGTCACAACATGTCCTCGGCCATACAGACCACCACACCAGACCGCCCTCATGTCCATAAATAGCCGTGCTAGTTTTTCTTTGTAATGTTTTCTTTAGTATATATCCATTTTATTGTACTCCTTCCTACACTGACCAATGTAGCAACCACCAACCAACCATTTCCAATGATACCAAGTCAAGATAAATAGTAAATAAATATACGGTACATTCTCACTTGAAGAAGGTCTGAACAAGGAAACATTGCGAGCAAGAAAATGCATGTGCAATGGACAGTGTGTGTGATATTTGTCTGCTACTTTACAGTAAACCATAACCTTGGTTACATCCCTTGCACCCTTTCAAATTGAATTGTGCAAAAGCTCTGTATAGGTGAAGCATTATATGTGATTTCAACAGAAGTCTGTGTCAGGGTCATGGGGAGTGAGAGAGTGATGGTGGGCAGCTATGGCAGTACAGTACAGTGATGGCAGTACAGCTTTAGTGGCTCGTTCAGTGGAGTGGGGAAGAGTGAGACGAATGTCTGAGGACCAGGGCCGGATAAAGATGACCTGGGGCCCCTAGGCTACAGGTTGTTGTAGGCCCCCCTGGAGGGCAAATGTTACAATTACACAGACAGTGACATAATTACAAGCTAGGAATTAAGGATAACATGTTTACAATGTTTTAAACTGTATTTTTCACAGATTCATCTAGTCATAATTGTGCAATTTTTGACTATTATGTAACTAATTGGGGGGCCCTGGCAGGTGGGGGCCCCTAGTCTGCAGCCATATCTAGCCTGTGCATTAATCCGGGCCTGCTGAGGGCGCACGAAGCAGCTGAGGGGGCCGCACCTATCCTTTTCCTCTTCGTCGTGACTCACTCACGGAGGCTAGTTCAGAGGCAGAGTCTGCACACTGACTCTACAGGCCACACCACCGGAACTGCTGCTCCGCCCCGCATGGAACGAATGGAAGGAGAAAAGACAGGACAGCGAGTGGCAACAGCAGGGAGGTGGGGAGAAAGAGGGAAGGCGCACAGGACAAGGAGGAATGGAGAGAGATGGGAAGAGGGGGGAGTGAGAGAAGGGGGGAGGAAGAGAAAGAGATGGGAAGAGTGGAGAGGTGGAGAGAGGGGGAAAGTGAAAGATGGAGGTAGGGAGAGAGGGAAGAGGGGGAAGAGAGAGAGAGAGAGAGAGAGAGAGAGAGAGAGGGAGAAAGAGAGAGAGAGAGAGAGAGAGAGGGGGAGAAAGAGAGAGAGAAAGAGAGAGTGAGATAGCAAGTGAGAGAAGGAGGGAGGGTGGGAGGGAGGGAGAGAGAGAGAGAGGGGAAGAGAAGAGAAGAGAGGTGGGTGAGCGACACTGGGGGAGGCAGTGACAGAAGAAAGCAGAGAGGAGGAAAGAAAGAAGAGTAAAGAAAGAAACCAGTGGAGTGATGAGGTGGGTAGTGAGGAAGTAAGAGAGAGGGAGATGAGGTGGGTAGAGACAAGCTCAGAGAGTCTGGAAGATGACTGAGGAGAAGTGAAAGGAGGACAAGGAAACAGAGCTGACAGGCAGGAGCTGTAAGAAAAAGACTAGCGCATGAAATTACACAGCTTTTACACCACTGTACTTGATGAGGTAGACTGCTGTTAATGAAAAACACCAAAAACCTAACAAGACCCCACCACAAAGTCGATACAACCAGCCCAGAGTCGGCTGATCACAAGGCAATTGGAACGGTTGAACTGGTTTCTCACGGCAGATAAGTCATCTCTGTTGGAAAGAAACTGTGTTTCTTTTTTTTTTTTACTTCTACTTTTGACACCTCTGGATCTGCAGCAGAGCTGCCAGAGAGGAACTCTGGTTGGATCTGACCATGGGAAGCAGAGCTGCCTGGTCTGTTATTACTCTGTCACCTGCCAGAGCATCAGGAGTGACAACTACTAGTTAGAGACGCAGTGCTGGGGATACATTTTGGTGGAGAGGGACACCAAGATTTTTTAAAAAGTTACCCACACACACCGTGTACAACATTTCACAAAATATTATGCTGTTTATGCAAGTTATGCAGGAAAAAAACACAGGGCTAATTCAATGCTTTGAGAGTACTTGGGGACCAAATACACTTGAATCCGGTAAGACAAGTTACCTGTTCTAATTTAGCTGTTACCAGAATGGCAATGACTAAGTCGTAACGTATTAGGCCATGTGTACTGTCATAGTGGTCATAGTCGTAGTAATATATAGTAGTTCATTTTTTTCAGTGAATACTACACTGTTCCACTGGTGGGATGGCATGCATTAAAGGGCTATTTAACATGATTCTATAAGTGTTGCATTAGCACTGATTTTTTTAAACTGTGAGGTTGTTTATTTATGTAAATAACTAGTGCATGAGGACAATTTCTGTAGTTATGTATCAAAAAATAGAACACGCAATAACTTCTACTCACTCTACCCTCCACAATACGGTACAATCTGAATACGCGGCATTGTGTATGAGTGCTTGTAGTGCATGGGCCTTCTGGTGCTGTTTCATCCACTGCAGAGCCCTGATTAGGAAGAGCCCTGATGAATGAACAACACAGAGGAGACAAAAACCGGTAAATGAATAGACCAAATGTTTTAATTAAAATGGCTATTATGGACTAAAATGGGGGAAAGTGTGGCTTCCCTTCAGGGCCGCTGACAACTTTTGCTGGGGCCGATAGAAATCCATCTCAAAAGCCCCCCTCCTCAATTCATACAATGTAATGGGGTCCCAATTCTGGGCCCTTCCTTCCTCTGGGCCCGGGACAACTGACCCCTTAGTTCCCCATGTCGACGGGCCTGCTTCCCTTGACCTTCCAGGAGAAAACGCCAGTGAAATGAAGGGAAGTTCAATTACAGCAACATGGCTGCCACCACTGTGTCATATGGAGAGCACTGATTGAGCCCCGCACAGTCACACTGTGTAAACACACACACAGCCGCAGTTCTAGTCCAGCTATCCATCCAATTAGGATTTCTTTTCTTTTCCCTTTCCTATCCTTTTTTCTTTTCTTTCCCTTTCCAGTCCTTTTTTTCTTTTTCCTTTTCTGAGAAATACAAACATTTGAGAGGGCAGGAAAGAGCAGGATGGCAGGTAGGTCACGTACTGTGACCATTGTTGTTGTGTCCGCGGTCTACTGTCTATATATCATATAATCTAACTGCCTGACCTTAGCTGTGAGGCATGGTATATGTACACCGTACGTGAGCTAAACCACAAAAACAAGGTTAGACCACGGGCACATGAATCCCCCTGGCCATTCCTCTCCGCCTCCTCAGAGGACGGGCAACTTTAAAGGGGAGCTATTATAGAACATGGTTTTCACTAAGTTGTTTACCTTCCCTTCACACAGGTGCCCAATCAATTAACCTCTCTTTAACACACAAATAAAACACACTAGTCACCTGAGGGGGGAACAAGACTGAACCATTAATTAGTTGATTTGATGGAATGGGGATATTTCCATGAAGCTCAACTGCTGTTGGAGATATGGTGTTGTGGGTAGGAGTGGAGGATATTGAGAAGGTCTGATCTCTGTCTGGTCTCAGTCTGATCTCATGCGCATCCAATCTCTCTTTTCCGGGTGCAGGGTCAAAATGTTAAGTTCATGTAAGACAAGGAAGACCCGCACATCCATGCGCTCCCTTTTAATCCTTTTTTTAATGTCATGTGATGTTTTCGGGCCACCATGTGTCTTCCTCAGACAGAGGAAGGGGCATGGTGGCCCAAAACCTCATGGAAATAAAAAAGGATTGAAAGAGACCAAAGAGACCAAAGATTGTTCCTATGCACAAGCCCACAGTAAAGAAGGTGCATGAGTATGTGAGTCAAGCTAAATTCAGAAGTAAATGAATTAAAAACACTACAAGCTCATTACTGTTTATCTTTTTTAACCCAGAAGCTCTTTGAGTGCCATAGACTTGAAACGAGTCTTTTCAGAATGCATGGCACAAGGTCAAAGTTTTGCGTTTTTTATGGAGATCGGGCCTAACACGTTGATCTGGTATGTTTGTTGTTCACATGGACAAAGAACAAAAAAATGTATGGCTCTTGAAAAAAACACTCAAATGTTGAAAAAAGCCTGGCAACCCCCTGTCTGAATTTGAAAATGGCTTGCACTGAATGAGTTAAGACACAGAATTATAAATTTATTGTTACCGGAATGGCAATCACCATGTCGTAGTGTATTACTAAAGGTCAGGTGTTATGTCATAGTATTGTAGTACTATGGTAATTAACATTTCAATGACTATTACAGCGTTCCACTGGTGACATGCATTATGGGGCTACGACCAAAAAATTGACTATGCATGAGCCCACAGTAAAGAAGGTGTGTGAGTACATAAGACAAGATACTAAATCCAGAATAATATACGTTTAAAACACCACAAATAGATTACTGTTTATCTCTTAAGAACAAAAGTGAAATTGACTTTTGACTCGTCTGCCTTATCATTGCCATTTGAAAATGCCATTGCAATTGTGGCTGAAGGTTCAACGAGATGGTAATCATCAACAACATTTCTGGTCTCTGTTCACACAAATGTCCTTTTCACCGTTTTTACTGTACCACCATGAATAATTTCAAGTATTCCTACTGGCTTTAATGCACTTTTCACTTGCCTTTACTAGATAGAACAGTTTGAGAGATGAAGCGACTGGGGGAGGATCGGCAAATGACCCGGGCTGGCAAATTGCACCAGCGTAGCAGCCTAGTACTCTACTGTTAGAGCCACGCTAGCAGAGATTCTCTACTCTCTCTGACGCTAGGGCCTACTTCTCACTTTTTTTTTTTTTTTAGTTTGTGGGCCTTTTCTGAATAGTGTGGGAGAGTGCGAGGACAGTATTGGGAGACAAATGGGGAAGGATGGTGAAATGACCTCGAGTCCTAATTGAGCCAGGGTTACTTACTGGATTTAACCTCAAAAACATGTTGCACATACAGTATCTCAGTAACTCAGCAATGTTTCAATTTCTCATCTATTTGTACTCACAAGTACACCCACATATGTAAAAAAGAAAATGTGTCACCTCGAAATGATGAATAAAAATGATTTACACCATTCGGCCTACTGAATGTAGACCTTTCATGCAGATGGTATTGCCGGCGATCCTTTTCATGGCTGCGACATTGACAAGAGTCTTCTTCAGTACCAAATAAAGCCATGGCCATTTCCATATTGGTGACAATAACGTTATAAGATAAAGGCTATATGAAAGGGCTAACCTCAAAAATATATTGCACATAGGCCTACATGTATTGTATCTCAGTAACTCGGAAACATTTTGATTTCTCATCAATTTGTACACACAAGTACAAGTGTACACCTACTATACATATGAAAAATGAAAACATGTCAGCTCAAAATGAGGAATGAAAATGATTTACACCATTTTGCTCGGTGCTACCCTTAGTAGCCTATATTTTCCTGTGGGATTTTTTTAAAGGAGCTGTTTCCACGTAGCAGGATATTTTTAAATGTGGATATTATTTTCTCCTGGTTACATTGGTTTTGGCCTTCCGTTTCCACGTAGCAGATTTTAAAAATCCAGATATTAAAAAGCAGGCTTTAACCTAAACAGGAGAAAAAAAATAGCAGACTTTAAAAATAGCAGGCTACGTGGAAACAGCACCTTAATTAACATAATTTCTACTCATAAGTAGACCTTCCACAATGAAGGATGACTATTTACAATATCCGGCTCCATAGCCTATATATAACCCATGGGAATTATTTTAAAAAATAACATGTTCATTTGTGTGAATGGAGGCGCTAATATGAGAGGCCGTGTGGGCACGTGTTGTGAGCTGATAGTAGTTCCATTAGGGAGGCCGCTAAGCCAGCTAATAATATCACCCTCTGCCAAGCCACGCGGACAGGGGAGGGAGAAGACACACACACACACACACACACACACACACACACACACACACACACACACACACACACACACACACACACACACACACACACACACACACACACACACACACACACACACACACGCACACACACGCACACACACACACACTGGATCTGGTCCACACGTGGCCGTGCAGACTCACAGACTCTCTCTCTCACACACACACAGTGGATCCTGTCCACACGTGGCCTTTTAGATATACGTGCAGACTCACAGACACACACGGAAAAAAGCAGCATCACAGGGCTGATTGGTGGGTCTGCCTAACAGGCACGCAGGCTTCCTAGAAGACACGCCACATACTGTATTGACTAGGGCTAACAGGAGTGTGTTTGTGTGTGAGTGTGTGCGTGAGTGTGTGTGAGTATGAGTGTGAGTGTGAGTGAGAGAGAGAGAGAGAGAGAGAGAGAGAGAGAGAGAGAGAGAGAGAGAGAGAGAGAGAGAGACAGAGAGAGAGAGAGAGAGAGAGAGAGAGAGAGCAAGAGAGAGTCTGCACGCATGTCTGAACGGCCACATGTGGACCAGATCTCCACACACACACACACACACACACACACACACACACACACACACACACACACACACACACACACACACACACACACACACACACACACACACACACACACACACACACACACACACACACACACACACACACACACAGACAGGCACACACGGCATGCACGCTGTGCAACTGTTGCTCAGGTGCTAGCCAGTGCTGTGGGTATTACGGTGGTGCGTGGCAGTGCTGGGGTTGGAGTGGATCTCCTTGCCTACCAGAGCGAGTAGAGGGAAATGTTAATTACACACTGCCACAGCTGGGACACAGGCGGGGAGAGAGAGAGCTAAAGACAGAATTTCAGTATATAAGGCCTTCTTTAGTACAGGCTGTGTGTGTGTGTGTGTGTGTGTGTGTGTGTGTGTGTGTGTGTGTGTGTGTGTGTGTGTGTGTGTGTGTGTGTGTGTGTGTGTGTGTGTGTGTGTGTGTGTGTGTGTGTGTGTGTGTGAGAGAGAGAGAGAAAGAGAGAGGGAGGTCAGCAGGATATACACAGGAGACAATGTGTGTAGCAGTATGAGTCAGTGGTATGTGTTGACAAAACACCCAAAACACGCTCTTTAAAAAGCCGTTA